>NC_090437.1:787751246-788053174 GCF_031143425.1 Pleurodeles waltl | reverse complement strand
CCTCATTTTTTGCTTTTTCTACATTCTGTACCACACAGAGAAGACGCAAAATGCCATAGATGATTGTTAATGTGCAGGAAGGTCTTCCTTCCAGCACATAAACAATCACATGCCTCAACACTGACCCCCTTGCACTATGCGTTGGTGCAGGCTGCTTAATTTAGTGCCAGTGCAGGGGGAAATGCAGGGGTGTGCCATATTCCTGTTAATACAGCGCATTCCAGTGTTTTAAAAGCTGGCACAGTGCGGCATTGCTAATTTTGTTGCGGCAAAGCACTATTTTCTTGTAAATCTGGCCCTTAGTGTCACCTATTGCAAAGTTCCATCATTGAAAGACAAACTAGTAAGAAGTCACTTTGACTCCAAAAAACATTGAATTGAATGGCAAAACAGGCAATAGGATGTATATGCTGTGACAAATGTAAAGCTTGTTACATAGCTAAAAACATGAGAGAGTTCCTGCATTTCAAAGATACAAAAGTGGTAATTAATGAGAGAATCACATGAGATAGCACATATTTAATATTTGTGACAGAATGTGATTGTGGACCATGTCATGTGGGCAGTATCATGTGCCCCCTGAAGAAAAGGATACAGGAGCATATTAGAGCTGTGCAGAATAAGATTTTGAACTATGCAATGACCAATCATTATCTCGCACATCCTACGAAGGACCGGCTAAGCATGCGCTATTTTGGTATAGCTAGCATTTGGAAGAAAGAAAGAGGTGGTGATAGATTGCAGAAACTGAGTAGTTTGGAGTCACAATTCCTCATAAGGTTAAGAACCAAGATACCTGAGGGCTTGAATGGTGAGGAGGAACTTTACAGTCATCTGTGAAAACATGGACCCAATTGTTATATGTCCTTGATTTCTTCTGGTTTGAGAGACTTAACTGATCATCAGAATCTGCAAAGGGGATACTTTTCTATAGGATGTAATTGTATATGTAGGAGTTAGATGTGAGTCTCTCTTTGTGGGTCAGATCGTGATAGGTTGAAATTTGGACAATTTCTCCATATATCTCAGCCTCTCCACAATTAGTAGATTGGAAAATCTCTTGAAAGTTGTCAGTTTGGGTTGTGTTGACATCTGGATAATTTGTCCAAGACAGCTGATACAACAATGATGGTACAGAGAATAACTTATGTGAGAATTAGATAACCACACTACCTTATCCTGGATAGGGGATTATACTTCAGTTGAACCAACAGTAGTATATTGACAGATGTACTATAGGAACACCAAGCCTACATGGTTTACACATTATTTAATAATACAAATACAAGAGGAAGAGATATATTTTAACTACTAGAGTATCATTTGAGAAAGGAAGTTAGGTGTCCCTCTGTTGTGCCTTGTGAGTAATGAGATTGCCTGGTTTGTTAGTAATGTAGAACTTCACCAACACACACGTGCATACTTGGGATCGAGAGCTGTTCCGAGTCTCTTTGCAGTAGTAATACGGAAATTAAAATTCATTGATAATTTTACATCTTCACTCTAGGAGAGTAGGTATATCAAACTGTAGGTAGAGATTAGTGGTATGACTTGACGAATGTGTGTGGTAGCATACTACATCACGATTAATGACTAATACGTATAATATGGTGTGCTAAATAGAGATATAGGGGAAAAAAACGTTCCATGAATAAGTATAGTTTCTCTGATGGACTGATGATTTTGCTTTCTGAAATTGCTCGCTTATGCAATGTGGAGCGCTTGACTGCATATTAATGACGTGCAAATATGTTCATATTTGGTACTGCATTGTGAATGTTTTTATCGTATAACTGCAACTCCCATAATGCCTCTCAGTTGGTCAAAATGGGTGAGTATAACTTGTAGAAATGAAGGATGGACTCACTAGACAGTGTGCAAGCCCCGTAGTCAAAATGTGTTGGTGGTACGGTAACTTGGTGAATGCTTGAAGAATAAATTAAAGAAATGTTTCATGCAGGGCGCATATATATATAAATTTCCTAGTGACTTTCGCCACTAGGTAGTTATGGTTAAGAACATGTTTCCATAGAAAAAGTGTTTTTTGACTTGCCTATGTCTTTGGCACCATTTGATGAATCTTCATGACATTTTCCCAAAAAACTGTGGTGGTGATTCTTGTTGCGCACAGAAAGTTTTAGGGTGATCCGTCAAGCGAGGGCTGAGAAAATGGGGGGAGGAAGCAATGTTGCATTTCCCATGTTAATTCGCATTGGACCTTTGAACGCGACTACATCCCGAACAACTAGATGGAATTACACCAAATTTAGCAGAATGCTAGCTTTCGGTATGCAGATTGTGCTCTTGCTTATTTGGTGTAAAACCGTTCAAACGTTTTTGAGAAATTTTGGGAAATTCAAATTTGTATAGTCATGGCTGCGGCGAATACGCACTTATTTTGCTAAAAAATCACGAAAATTTGTGAATTTTGGTGAATACACATGTGAAAAGAAGCACTGCAATTGGCTGACTTCAGCCTTACTAGAAAGTTGTGGCTGCCATTTAATTTCACAGGACACGGTGCCCGGGGTGAAAATCCTAATTGAAAGTGGCATAAGGGGTAAGCATGAAGGAACCCTGACCCCAGGGGTGTGATATAGATGTGCTTTAGGGGCAAATAGTGGGTTTAAAATAATTTTGTGTCACCATGTACAATATTCACGAAAATTCATGAATTTTCATGCATTATTCGCAAAATATTTGCAAATGTGAAAAAATTGAAAAAACCCAGACTCATTTATTCACTAATTCATTCACTCACAAATGCAATTAGAGGCTCATGCATCCACTCACACACCCACTCAGACACTCATGCACCCACTCAGACCCACTCATAGACTCACACACCCACTTTCAGACCCACTCAGAGACTCACACACCCACTCACTGATCTACTGAGAGGAAGGCCCTGTGGTCAACCTGCTCCACACATGGCCAAAGGCCGTGCATGGTGCAGGGTTTGGTGTTTATAAGGGATTGGCTGCAAGACCTGGCTGCAAGCCGAAGGCCATGTGTGGCTGGGGTTGGAATAACGTATAGTATTTAAAATTAATTTACATTAAAAACATAGAAATTCACTGAAAAACCAAAGGTTACAGGGACGTTATAGGTTCTGAGTTTATTCCTACAAAACTATAAAAATTCAGCAGTTATAGTTAAAGTTCTTTCAAGTAACTATAACTCAAACAAACAGCTCCTGCTGACAGAAAACATAGTTGTCTTGTGTTTCCCTGCACGTAAATATGCATACAGGGAAGCAGATGAAAACATTGCTCCCGCAAGCAGGGAGTTGATATTTAAAGCAGCTCCCTTAAGAGTAATGCTGGCTCCTGAATGAGGTGGAGAGCCAGCTACAACTGCAGGGGCCTTAAGGCTCCTCTATGGTCGTGTCACTGTCTCTCTCTCTCTCTCTCTCTCTCTCTCTCTTCCATCCCATAATGAGAGAAAGAGAGAGAGAGAGAGGTGGTCATTGCAATGGTCTCTCCATGCAACTACTTTACATAGCTGGACTAGCAAGATGTTTGAAATCAATGTTATATTTACATTTGGATGCAGAGCGGAACGCAGTCACTTCTGGCCTAAAATTCAAGGTCTTTCAATCTCTTTCTCCCACTCACACATCCACTCAGAGCCTTATGTACCTACTTACAGACCCACTGAAACACTCATGCACCCGCTCACAGACCCACTCATACCCTTGTGCACCCATTCACAGCAGCACTCAGACCCTCACGTATCCACTCACATACCAAGTCAGACACTCACACACCCAATGGCAGACCCACTCAGACTCTAAGACACTCACTCACAGATCCATTAAACCCTCACGCACCCACTAACAGACCCATACAGACACTGATGCACTCACTGACTGACCCACTAAGACATTAACGCACCCACTCTCACACGAGACAGATACTCGCACAGCCACTCTCACACCCAGCTACACCCTGTCAGACCTATTCTCACACCCAGAGAGACAGGACATGGCCAACTTCCGCAGTGCACGGCCAAAGGCCATATGTAGCGTGAGGTTGGGTGGTTCAGGGGGGTTGGCAGCGCAGTGCCTGGCTGCAGGTCCTGCCATGGGGTCAACCCTCACTGCACATAGTCCTTGGGAATGCACAGCATGGGTTTTGGTGTTTATAGTGGTTGGCTGCTGGGCCTGGTGCAGGCCAGGCCCTGCAGCCAACCCTCCCTGTGAACAGACCAAGGCCATTGTATAAGGCTGTTTGTCCCTCAATATTTGCAGGTGACTCTGGCTACCCAAACCTATAGTGGCTGCTGACCCCTATGAGGAATTCCAGGACAGGGACTGAGAATCGGTATAAAAATGCACATGGGTAAACCAAGCGGATCTTAGAATGTACCTTCAGCCTCCTGAAGGCCAGGTTCAGGTACCTCCATCTGACAAGTGGATTGTTGTGCTATTTCCCTGAGAAGGTTTGCCAGATAGTTGTAGCAAGCTCCATGTTGCACAACCGGGCCCTCAGACCCTTATCTGCAAGAGGAGGAGATTGTAAATGGCCCTGTGGCAGCAGTGGACCCTAAGGACAGTGAGGATGAGGAGGCAGAGGATGAGGATGTGGACAACAGAACATCAGTTATACGTCAGTACTTCCAATGACACACAGGTGAGACAGTTGAATTGACCATTCCTCTGATTATTTATCCTTTCAGTGTGGCTGTAGCATGGTGGCAGTCAATTCCTTTGCATCTCAACTGAATGTCAACTATGCCTTCTCATTTTGCAGTTGTTGATGTTATTACAATTGTGAACTGATGTGATGACTACAGAGAGCTACAGGTCATTGTGTGTATGCTATCACAGAGTTCATGTCATTTGCACAAGGTGTAACTGTTACCATAATTGCACATTTTCTTCAAGTAAAGCACTATCACTCAGGTTGTGTTCAAGGGTGTTTATTGTAGTGAAATTTATAGACAGAATAGTGCAATGGAATCGGGTGATGGTAGAGGTAAGTCCAGGGTATTGGTCCAGTTTATTTGTAGCACAGGTCCAGTGTTCAAGGGCCATAGGAAGGGGAACAAAGCAGTTCAAAGTGGACAAGGTGACAGAGTGGGACACAAAGGGGGACACTCAGGAGGGTCTCATTTCCTGGCTGTGGTCTTGGTCTTGGCAAGTGTCGCTGGCATCTGTCTCGGTCTCAGGGACGTTTGGCGGATGGTTCCCCTTCTGCAGGGGGAGGGGTGCTTGTGTTCTGTGGGTCCTGTGACAGGCCCTCCTGTCCACTAGCTGCAGCAGATGTGGTAGGCTGTTCAGTTAACTAGCTAGTGGAAGGGGCCCACTGGTTTGCTGTATATTCCCTCATTATGTTGGCCATGTCAGCTAGCACCCCTGCTATGGAGATCATGGTGGTGTTGAGGGCCTGCAAATCTTTCCTGATCTCCTGATGGTGTACGTCCTGCAGCCACTGGTTCTCCTGCATGATGTGAAGAATCTGGCCCATCTTGTCCTGGGATTGTTGGTAAGCCCCCAGGACATTAGTGAGTGCCTCCAGTACAGTCGGTTCCCTGAGTCTGTCCTCCCCCTGGCGCACAGCTGTCCTCCAAGTGACCCTGTCCCCCTGTGCCTGTGTCCCCTGAACGGTGTCTTCACTGACCCCAGGATCCTGATTGTCTTGACTGTGAGGTGTGGACTTCGGTCCCTGTACAGGTGGGCACACTGCTGAGTGACGTGTCCTGGGGACAGAGGTGCGGGGATGTTGGGTGGGTGCTGTGGTGTTGGATAGTGAGGAGGAGGCTCTGTGGTGGACTGGGAGTGAGCTGGGGTGGCCGACTGACCAATGGTCCCTGATGGTCCAGGAAGTTCATCCAGATCCAGATGTCCAGAGTTGCTGTCATAACTGGGGGCATCTTCTGTTGGAGGACTGGGTAGCCGTGGCACTTCCTCGCCACTGGGATTGGCTGGGGCACCTGTGGGGATGTAAGTGATGTATTATGCTTCATGTCTGTGACATATTCTATATTCCTAGCTTCCCCTATATTGTTGCGGTTGCCCTGCCACCTTTGTTTGTGTATGGTGATGTATTGTGGGATTGTTAGTTCTCCATGATGCACATGCATAGGTGGTAGGTGTACATGCAGGGCTGGAAGGGCTGTACATACAGTGGGTATGGCATGCAGGGCTTGGCATTGGGGTTAGTCATATGTGTAGGTACACTGTGTGAGATGGAGTGCAGTGCAGGGAGTCAGGGTGAGGGGGTGAGATGGCATGCAGGTATTGGGGGGTGATAGGTCATAAGTTTTGACTCACCAGTGTCCAGTCCTCCGGCTACTCCAGTGAGTCCCTCAGGATGCAGCATTGTCAAAAATTCACCTCTCATGCTGTCAACTGTGGGGGAGGAGGTTGGGGTCCACCACCAGTTCTCGGGATGGCGAGCTGGTGCCTTGCTTCCATGGAACGTACCTTCCCCCGTAGGTTGTTCCACTTCTTCCTGATGTCGTCCCTTGTTCAAGGATGCTGTCCCATGGCGTTCACCCGGTCCACTATTCTCTGCCATAGCTCCATGTTCCTTGCAATGGATATTTGCTGTACCTGTGCTCCAAACAGCTGTGGCTCTGCCCTAACTATTTCCTCCACCATGACCCGCAACTTCTCATCTGTGAAACGGGGGTGCCTTTCTGGGGACATGGGTGTTGTGTGGTGTGTGTTGTGCAGTGCGTGTTGAATAAATGTGGTGGGGTATGTGACCGATGGCTGAGTGTTAGTGGTGTGTGTAGTTGTGTCTGTGATTTGTGTGTCTGTCTCGTGTCTATTTTTTGTGTTCGTAAAGTGTTGTGGATAATGTGAGTGTGTGTTTTATTCTGCTGTTGGTGTGTGGGTGTGGTGTGGATGTTTTTGGTATTGGCCAATGTTGTGTTGTTTTGTATTTGGGTGGCCATTCAGACCGTGCCGGTGTGTACCACCTATGGTTTACCAAAGTAGAATGTCCGCCATGGTGATTCGTGGGTCATAATGTGGAGGGTGTTGTTTTGTTGGCGTGGTGGTGTGGGTGTTTGTAACGACAGTTTAACACTTACCTTTGATCTGGCAGATTTGTGTTTGTGGCAGTATTCTGTTGGTCTAGTGTGTGTGTGTGTGTGTGTGTTATGATATGGTGAACAGATGTATGCTTCTGCGACAGTATGTTGGCGACTGTCACTGTGACAGTAAGCAGAATTTACTGCCAATGTCATAATGACCACCTATGTCCGAAAGAAGGATTCATCACCGAGGCCTCCTGCAACGCAGATCCGAAGAAGGGTTCAAGGGAGATTGGCTTCATCTGTGACTTTGTCCCAGTGAGAAGGAAGACTGCAAAAAAAAATACTAAGGCCCCCATTATGACTTTGGTGTCAGCGGACTGCCACACTGGCGATGGCGGTAGTATCACTGCCAGACTAGCGGTAAAGACCACCATATTATGACCATGGTGACGATCCCTCCCATATACAGCCAATGCACCCCTTGAACCACCAGTTCCATCTGCAGCCTGGCAGAACACCATTCACCGCCCCCTCCATTTTACAGCATAGCAGACCGCCAGGATTTCCGGGGTGGGACCACCGCCATGAAAAGCATGGCGGAAATGACCCATATAAAAGGAGACACTCACCTCCAGGAACACAGAGAAGTCAACGGCTGCAATGGAACCCGAACTGAAAATCCTGCTGATGCTGTACCGTGCAATGAGAGTCCAGGAGCAGCAAAGACGACAACCGTGAGTACAGCCGCCTAGCACACAAGGGAGGGAGGGGAGAGTGACACACCCACACACACAACACACACCATACACACATACTACACACAGAGAACAATCTGCTGAAAAATACATAATCTAAAAGAAAAGAAAGCCAGGACAAATACCTCTGATTCAACCACTGTATTCCTGTGGGAATAGTGATCACAACAAAACAGGAACCATATACAAAGGGCCATTGACCAGTCCAATTATCCATGGCAACCCACAGGGCAACGAAATGGGCCCAACTTGACTACTGACATCCTAAGTGACTCCAGTGAGCAGGGACATTAATGTGGAAGGCAGGCACCTCAGGGTACAGGGGGTGGGGAGGTGGGGGGTTCTTCTGGGAAGGGGGGTCTTTGGACTTTGGTTTGGGAGGGGTGGGCTCTTGCTTCTCTGTTTAGGGGACAGGGAGTGTGTCTGGAGCTGCAGATGGGAGTGGCTGGCTTGTGTCCCGGAGTGGAAGACTTCTTAGCAGGGGGAGGGACATTGGAAACACTAGGGGGGCCATGGGAGGACTGGGAGCTGGAGGGAGGTTTGGCTGCGGGAGCGGGACCATACGTATAGGGACAACACGGAGTGGGTCAGGAGGAGGGAAGAGGTCAAGGCGGGAAATGAAAAGTTTCTAAGGTACAGTGGGGCGGACTGTGGGAGGAGGTTTGGGAGTGGAGGTAGAGGTAGTGGTCGTAGGATATGTAGGTGTTGCTGGACTGGGTTGTAGGTGCATGCAAAGTGTGCATGTGTAAGGTGGATGACTGTTGAGTGGGAGCATAAATTTGTTTTCGGAGGGGGGAAGAAAGGGAGTGAGAAGACAAACAGGTCATGTGCATGCATGTTGGGGTGGTGTCTGCAAGTGAGGTGGGTGTGCTGCATGAGGTTGTGACTGTGATGGTGGTGACTGAGGGTGCAGTGCTTGCAGGTGTGAGTGCTGAGGTGACTGTGAGGTAGGAGGTGGAGGGGTAGGGGGAGACAGTGGAGTCAGTGGCTGTTGTACTGTTTGCTTCTCTGTGTTTGCTGTGTGTATGCCTTTGGTATGATATGTGGTGCTTGTGCTTGTCTTTGCGAGTCCTGCTTGTTGTTTTGGGTGCATGCTCGTCTGATTGTGTGCTTGGGATGGGTGAGGGCAGAGGGCTCTGGGACTGGGTACAGGTAGTTGGAGGGGGGAGAGAAGAACTAGGAACACTGGCTGTCATCAAAGAGGAGGCCAGAGCCTGAAAGGATCTCTGTAGGCCAGCCAAACCAACGTGAATGCCCTCCAGGTAGGCATTGCATTGCTGCATCTAGGATGCCAGCCCCTGGATGGCATTCACTATGGTTGACTTCCCTACAGAGATGGATCACAATAGGTCAATACCCTCCTCAATGAGGGCAGCAGGGCTTACTGGGGCAGGGGCTGAGGTGCCTGTGGCGAAGGACACGCCCACCCTCCTGGGTGAGCGGCATGGGCAACTGGGTGGGGGGCTACTGGGAGGGTAGTGGTGGAACAGGAGGTGGTGGAAGATGATGATGCTGGGGTGGGCCCAGAAGGGTCTGCCACCACCAGGGAGCTCCTATCGGAGGAGGAATCAGAGTCAGTAGTATCAGCTACTGTCTCCCCAGTGGTGCTCCCCTTGCCCTCCAACGCACTGGTCCCCTCGGCGTCTGTGGACAAATCCTTCTGGGTCCCATAGACTGCAGCTCTCCCACTCACCAGTGCCCTTGCTCCTTTGCCAGATGATGCTAATGAACACAAGGACAGGAGAAGAAAAGGAGGGAGGGTGAGGGAGAAAGAAAGGGAGCACAGGGTCAGTAACAGCACATATGGCCTGCACATCACAATGATTCACTGGTAAGTTACATTATACAGTGACAACCTCAATACCTCGCCATTGGCTGGGAACAACAGGTGAAGTGAACTCTGAAGACATTACCATCTGCACACCTATTGAGACTGACAAATCCATGTCTGCCTGTTGACAAAGGCACAGCTACACGTACTCCATCACAGTGACTGCACAACGTGCAATTGCCAGGTCACACCATCTCACCAGTGGATATCAGAGCATCACTCCAACACTGGTGACTCAGGATGTAGGCCCTTACTGAAGCAGAAATACAAAGAAATGACTAATACCAATTGTACATACCACTCACCATAGCAATGCAGAACTATTCAACATAACCTACAAGGGTATATTGAGGCACACTTTGCATCCAAAAAGAAAGCCATGCATTAGGAAACAAATGTCCACACTGAGTACCCACCCCCTTGTGGCTGCTGTGCCTCCCTCAAGTGCCCATTCAACGCTGGGTTGGCCACCTCCAGTATGCTGGCCATTAGGGGGGTAGGGTCCGACGGGCCCCCATCCCTTATTGGGAGGACATCCCCAGCTGGACCTCTATGGTCTTCCAGGCCCAGTGCCTCAGGTCCTCCCACCTCTTTCTGCAGTGGGTTCTCAGCCGGCTATGGACCCCCAGGGTCCGCACATCCTTGGCGATTGCACACCATAACCCTTTCTTCTGATGGGCTCTGACCTGCATAGGAAAGACAGACAGAAGGACACCATTAACTACAAACTACATTCAGTTACAGCAATGGACTACATACTACATTGATCCCACAATCATCTTACACATCACTCGTACCTCTGTGTACATATTGCATGCAGCAAACAACACTCCGTAAAGGACACACTGCATGCACACACATACATCAACATACAGCCATGTTGCATCCAAAATATCAAAAAGGTGCTCACCTGTTGATCTGGGGGCCCATACAACTGTCCATACAAGGGTAGGACCCCATCCACATGCTTCTCAAGTTCTTCGGATGTGAAGGCTGTGGCCCTATCCAATGTAGCACGGGCCATTGTTGTTTCCAGACACAGGACACAGCAGCTCACGCAGTGGATTTCTTCATAGGGTGAAGTCAGGAGTCAAGTGACATGGGCTTCTGAAAATAGCGGTCACGTCCGTGCCAGTAATCACTGTCTCCGCCGGCGGTGATCATCATTGGACCCTGTGCTCCATAGGTCTCAATGTTAACCAATGAGTTGCACGGCGGTTCAGACTGTCCTCCGCCATGATGTCAGACGCCGGGTGAGTGAGGTCACTTCCACCTGTCATCTGCATGCAGGGCAGGTGGGAGCCATTTTCTGATGACTGTTATCATGGTAGTCAATAAAATGTGCGTCAAAGGTACTTATGGCACACACCAAGGAAATTCCTACACGTCTACAATATACATTTGGTGGGAGAATCTGGCTCTTCAATGAGAGCTCATACCAGTGCACTGCTTCAGAAGAGTAGTTGACATGACATGTTAAGTGTGATGGTACAAATCACGTCTCACAACTTCAACTACATCTGTGAAGCAGTATGAGAAATTATTGAGAATGTATGCTATCAGAAGTCTGTTTGCAAGTAGAGTTCACCAGAGCTGATTCCAATCAATGGTTGCCTGAAATGTATGAGCCAGCTCTATTTACTGTGATGTGTGTTTCCATCTTTCCTGCTATCACACACTTTTGTCTATTCAGCTACCAACCGCTACGGAAAAGGAGGAATGCACCTATGTACAGACCCCTAGTTTACTTGGCTACACTGGAGGAACGCCATATAATTCTTACCCATCGTCTGGACAGGGCTACTATCACTGAACTGTGTGAACAATTGGAGCCAGATCTCACTCCTGCTCTTTGTAGTCGTACCGCAATAGATCATACAGTGCAGGTGCTGTCAGTGCTCCACTTCCTGGCTAGTGGATAATTTCAGGTGACAGTGGGCTTGGCTGCAAGTATGTCACAGCCAATGTTTTCTAAAGTGCTGAGTAGAGTTTTGACTGCCTTGCTGAAACACATGAGCAGCTATATTACATTCCCCAAAAGTGATGATTTGCCCACTGTTAAGGTTGCTTTCTCTACAATGGGACACATTCCACATGTGACTGGGGCCATTGACGGGACCCATATTGCTTTGGTCCCTCCCGGATATATGAGCAAGTGTTCTGAAATAGGAAGAATTGCCATTCTATAAATGTGAAGATGGTGTGCCTTGCTGATCAGTATATTTCCCACGTTACTGCCTGTACATGATGTCTACTTAATGAGGAACAGCAGTGTCCCACAGATGATGGCAAGACTACAGAGAAAGAGAGTCTGGCTCATTGGTGAACATGATATTTCACACAATGTATGTCACAGTATGTTACCTGGAGTTGTCCTCTGTACTATTGGACACATGTAATGTGAGCTTTTCACCATTTCCATGTGACTCCGGCTACCCAAACCTATCCTGTCTGTTGACACCAGTGAGGAATCAGAAGACAGGAGCAGAGAATCGATACAATGAGGCACATGGAATGACCATAACAGTCATCAAAAGAACATTTGGGCTTCTGAAAGCCAGGTTCACATGCTTACATATTTCTAGTGGATCCCTACTCTACTCCCCTGTAAAGGTCTGCCAGATAGTAGTGGCCTGCTGCTTGCTTCACAATTTGGCCCTCAGAAGGCCCGTGTCATTCCTGTAGGAGGAGGGTGGAGATAATGCACCTGTGACAGCAGAGGAAACTGAAGACAGTGATGAAGATGGGGAGGAGGAAGATGTGGACAACTGGACAGTACTGCCAATGACAGTCAGGTAAGACTGTAGTTCTGTTCATACCATCATTTCAATGAAGAGCTGTGTGGCAGCTAGGATGTACCAAGCTCAAATGTTTGCATTCTGAAACCTGACACTGTTCCATCTGTGGTCAGTCACACCAGTGGTATGATGATTGGGAAAAAGCATATTCTGCCTATGAAATGTATCAGCTGGTTTGTAGTTTCAAATACATGCCCACATCAAATTGTGTTCCATATAGCACTTAGCATTTGTTGCTGGGAATGTCGTGTGAGTTTCAATGTGCTTACACAACCACTCTGTGACTTCATTGTCCCTGACAGTTTGGCCTGGACTAGGTGTTCTAGAGGAGGGATTGGCATACTGACAACACGGCATAGCTAAAACCCTGGTATCTTGTCTGAGGCCCTTACATAAGTTGTTTCTAGTCACTTCTGGTATTTGAAGTTATTTGCAGTACACAGTTTGAGTTGATGTGACCAGATGAATATAGGCTATTATGTTACAGGGACTCATGTTGCTTTACTTCCTTTTACTTCTCATTTGAATGTCACTAATGGTTTCCCTTTTTTCAGATGTTGGTGTGGTCACTACTGTGAACTCATGGAATGCCTCTGACTGCTGTCAGTCTGGATGGTGACTTGTGGCAAGCACTTACACTGGTAATGTGTACCCCAAGCTGACTGTATATTGGATGGATTCATACTTTACAATACATTTGCACAGGATAATAAAGGTCAAGACATTCCATATTGAGAAAATAAAAGCACATATCCTTCAGGTGTGTTTAACTGTGTTTATTGAAATCACAAAAAGAAAGGGATAGTGCAATAGAGTGGTGTGATGGTGGACAACAACTTCAGTGTAGTAGCCCAGTTAGTTTGTAGCACAAGTCCAGTATCCATGGGGCCATAGGACAAAGGAGCAGTGGCAGTCCAAAGTGTACAAGGTGTCTCATTGACACACAAGGGAGACATGTTGGTGAGGTTCACTTCCTGAAAGTTGTTTGGTCTTAGCTACAGTCTCTAGTGGATATCTGGCTCGCAGGGAACGTTTGCAGGGTGGTTCTTCTGCAACAGAGGGAGGGGTGCTAGTGGTCTGTGAGTCCTGTGCAGGTCCTCCAGTCTACTAGCTGCAGCAGATGTGGAGGGCTGGTCAGTACACTGGGTAGTGGAAGGGGCCCACTGGTGTGTTGTGGACTCACACATGATGGGGCAATTTCACTGAGCACCCCTGCAATGGAGGCCATGTTGACATTGTGGGCCTGCAACTGCTGCATAACCTTCTAGTGGTATTCCCTCTGCAGCCTCTGGTTCTCCTGCAAGATAGTAAGTACCTGGCCCATCCTGTCCTGGGATTTCTGGTATGCTCCCAGGACATGTGACTGTGCCTCCTGGGCAGCCTGTTCCCTGGGTTGGCCCACCCCTTGGCACACAGATATCCTCCCACTGGCCCTGGCCCCCTGTGCCTGTCTCCCCTGAGCTGTGTGCCCACTCCCACTGGCACCAGGACCTTCTTTGTCTTGCCTGTGAGGTGTTGACTCTGGTCCCTGTACAGGAGTGCACACTGTTGATTGATGTGTTCTGAGGACAGGGGTTTGAGGAAGTTGGGTGGCTGCTGTTGAAGTGGAGTCTGGTGTGGGGTGCTCTGGGGTACACTGGGTGTTGCTTGTGGTGTCTGACTGACCAGGGTACCAGATGGTCTTCCTGATCCAGACATCCAGAGTAGCTGTCATCATTGGGGTCTTTTTCTGGTGGAGGACTGGGTTGAGGTACCTGGGGACATGTATGATAGTTGTTCAAATACATATTCAGCATTTATGGGTTTCCCTATGGGATGTGTGTTGTTTTTCCACCATTGGTTTGTGTATGGTGATGCATTGTGGGATTGGTAGTGCTTCATGTTGACCATGCATTACTCATGTGTGAGAATGATGACCTTGGAGAGGTGTTCTTTAAGTGGGTTGGCCATGCGGGGGAAATTGCTGAGGGTGGTAATGGGGGTGGTTCTAAATTTGGGATGGAGTGGGTTGAAGGGAGATAGGGTGACAGGGAGACATGCCATGGAGGTGTACGTGGTGGTAGAGAGGTAATGGTGACTAACCAGTGTACAGCCCTCCAGTGATTTCAGTAAGGTCCTTGGGATGCAGGATAGCCAAGACCTTCTCCTCCCATGTTGTCAACTGTGGGGGAGGAGCTGTGGGTCCACCGCCAGTCTTTATGACGGCAATGTGGTACCAGGGTGCCACTGCACGCAAATTCCCCCCTAGGTTGTTCCATCTCTTCATTATGTCATCCCTTGTGCGTGGATAGGTTCCCACAGAGTTCACCTTGTCCATGATTCACCCCCATAGCTCCATCTTCCTGGCAATGAATATCTGCTGGACCTGTGCACTGAAGAGCTGTGGCTCTACCCTAATGATTTTGTCTACCATGACCCACAACTCCTCATCAGTGAAACAGGGGTTCTTCTGTGGGGACATGCTGATTGTGTAGTGGGTGTAGTGTGTGTGTTTTGCAGAGGGTGGAATGTTTGCTGGGGGTGCAGGTTGTGTGAGTATGTGGGATGCTGTGAAGTAGTGATTGAGTGCAGTGTTGTTGTGTGTTTGGTGTAGAGGTATGATGTGTGGTGTGTGATGTCTGAAGGGTGCATGGGTGGCTGGGGTTTGTGTGTGCAGTTCTGGGTATATGTGGGCTTCGCAACGTGTAGCAGATGTTTGAATCTTGCAAAGAATTGTGGGTTGTGTGGGGGTGTGTTTTATAGTGCTATTGGTGAGTGTGTACGATGTGTGTATGTGTATCAGGTGTGTGTAATTCAAGCTGGCCAATGTTGGCTACTGTTGTTGTGGAGTGGCAAAATCGACCGCGGCGGTCCACACCGCCAAAGGGTTACCGCCGTTAATGAAAAACTGTGGTGATTCGTGGGTTGTAATTTGGAGAGCGGTTTGTTGTACGTGTGGCGATGAGGGTGGTGGGACTGACTCTCTTGCACCTTCATTGGCTCTGGTGGTGTTGAACTCATGGCTGCTTTTTGGCGTTTTTATTTTTTTGTGACTCATGATACGCCGACAGATTGCTACCTCTACGGCGGTCTTTTGGCGGCCATCATCACAACGGTCTTTGGTGAAGACTGCCAAAGTTGTAATGAGGGCCTAAGTCCAAAGGTAAACTTTTGACGGAGGCCCCCACCTCATGTAGCCGAACAGGGCTCCATCGCGGTCGGCCTCAAGCATTGCTTTTGCCCCTGTCTATGTGTGACCAGGTATCCCAAGTGGCACTATTCGATTCTATACGCTAAAAAACTGTTATTCTTTGAAAATTCATGTCTCTGGTTCCCCTTAACCGATTGTATTTGTTTTGGTGTCAAATTAAAGAGAAAAAAAAATCCTATTTTTATAAAATGGTTTTGGATTGTTAAACTGTTTCCTGGTTTGTATTTTTCTGCGTTTTTGTGATTTCTGAATGCTTTACACACTTTTGTCTCCTAAGTTAAGCTTAACTGCTCTTTGCCAAGCTACCAAGGAATGAGCTATTTATTTTTTTAGATGAAACTGGATCTTGTGGGGGTTAGTGGCCTATTGCTAAGCATATGTACTTACCTGCCCTTATCCGTAATCCACTTTGCAACATTTTTGATATGTAGTGGTGGGAGCCAGTACTTGTGCTCAGGATCACACTACAGTTGTAAGTAAAACAAATGAAAACTTCTCTAAATTGTCTTAGTGCAAAAATAGTTTTGGATTTTTAATTTGAACTCATTTCAATTATTGAATTTCTGTGATTTGTTGAAATTTTTTATTACAATTTTTGCAAAAGGTTTTTGTGTGACACACAATCTGATCTATCTTACCCACATTAACAGAAGTCCAGCTTAGATGGTGGTGTACTGAGAGGTGTTTGTATGCAAGCCACTAATCTCAGAAACAATGTGTTTATCAAATCCTGAACAGTCCAGGCTGAGGCCCAAGAGGTAGGCACAGAAGAAGCCCCAGTGGAGGAAGAAGTAGGGGAAGATGCCAGCTCCAAACACTCAGGGGAGGGAGGGTATCTGAACCTCAGTGAGGAGGAGGAAGACAAGTCCTCACTCCACACAGTCACCAGCGCCATGCCCAAACCCAGTTGAGGGAGGGAGTCCCTATAGAAGGAGAGAACCATCCTTTAGAGAGAGAGAGAGCTGGAAGCCCAGCCTGCCTTTATAGTTTGGGAGGCAGAAAAGTTGTCCCTAGAAAAGAAAAAGTGGGCAAGAACAGAATTAAAAGATGGTGGCAGCAAAGAAGACTCTGAGATGTCCATGGGTGGCAGGTTTTGTCCCAGGTTACCCAAGGAGGTGGTCCCTGTGTACAAGAAGGGGGATGATAAAGAAAAGTGGTTGAAGCCTTTGAAAGGACTCTCCAGATGAGAAGGGTTAAGCCCAAATATTGGGGTTCACTCCTATGGGAGTTGGTCCCAATAACGGAGAGTGACAGGCTCCTGAACCTAAGGGGGAGGATACAGTTTCCAATCCTAGTATGAATAAGTGTTTAACCAAGAAGTTTGGTCTGACCCCAGACAGTACAGGCTCAGGATCAGGGACACCCAGAAGACAGCTACCCAGTCCTGGGTTGATTTTGTGAACATCTCAGTAAAGCCACTAGAGGGCTAAATACAGGGCACCAAGGTAAGCACTTTTGAGGAGCTATACAATTTGATTATGTGGGAGCACCTTCTAACTAATTGTGTCCAAGAGAGGTTGCACCAGTATTTAGTTGATTTAAATTTACCAACCCCAGAGAGATGGGGGAGGCCACAGATGACTGGTTGAGACCCAGAATTAACCGGAAACCCCCAGGGGGTGATCAGAAAAAGGGAGGGCAAGGTTCTTCTCAGGGGAGGAACCAAGGGAAAGATGATAAAAAGTCCAAGGAGTCCTCACAAGAGACTCCAAAACCTTTAATGGGATGAGGGCGCCGAAGCATGCCATTTCTAAGGTGACGGGGTAGCTGGAGAAGCATTATGACCTTGTAAAGGCAGGAAAATTCCAAAAACTTACCAAGGCCAGCCAGTGTTTTGAGTGCCACCAGCCTAGACATAAAAGAAGGGATGCTGTCTGCTCAAAGAAGCCCTTCACTGGTGGTCACAGGCAGCACAACAGGGAAGAGCTGGACACTTGGACCCTTTAACGATGGTCCAAACCTCCAAGAATAAGAGAAAGGGCAGAGGGACTGGCTTGCCAGTCCCAAAAAGTACAGAAGCTCAGGAGGAATTCAATCCTGAAGGGGAAGATCTGACCTCTGAGGGAGGGACGCCTCTCTTACAAGCTCTGACTGACTTGGCAGAATTGCAAGGGGCAGGTCGGCCTACCAGAGAAGAGTTATTCCAGGGACAAAAAGAGTGCCCCACTCTTGAGGGCTGAGGCAAACTGCCTCCAGGCAAGAACAAGGGGATGTCAGTGGGTCCCACAAGGTTTACTGGGAGGATGGAGTTCTCTACACTGAGGCAAGGAAACCCAAACCAGGGTCAACCAGGAGAGTGGTGGACCCCAGAAGTACAGAGAATTCCTCCTAACTCTATGCCATGATATTTCCTTAGCAGGATATTTGGGGCAGATCAAGACCTGTAACAGGTCAGTCAACTATTTTTACTGGCCCCATATATCAGAAAAACTCAAGGTGTTTTGCAGTTCCTGTGTCACCTGCCAGGCCAATGGTAAGGCAGGGGGTAAGCCAAAGGCTCCCTTAACACCACAGCCAGTGGTTGGGACTCCCTTTGTGAGGATGTAGATTGGCATTGTTGATCCCTTAGAACCACCAAATTCCTCAGGTAACAGATACATTTTGGCGAGAGTGACCATGCTACCAGGTACCCTGAGACAATACCCCTCAAGACTGTCACTGCTCCCACAGTGGCTAGGGCCCTGCTTTGTGGGTTCACCAGAGTAGGATTCCCAAAAGAGGTGGTCTTAGATAGGGGCACAAACATTATGTCTGCTTGTCTGAAAGCAATGCTGGATGAGTGTGGTTTTAACTATAAGTTGACCACCCCCTACCATCCCCAGACCAATGGTCTGGTGGAGAGATTTAACAAGACCCTGAGGGGCATGATAGTGGGTTTTGTCTGACAAGCTCAGGAGGAGATGGGCTGTTCTCCTCCCATGCCTGCTGTTTGCATACAGGGTGGTACAACAAAAGGGAGTTGGGTTTAGCCCCTTTAAGTTCCTTTTTGGGCACCCTGTCAGATGCCAATTGTGTTTGGTAAGAAAGTCTTAGGATTAGCCTCTCAGAGTCCATGCAGAATGTGCTTGATTATGTGCTGGGCCCATGGTCACGTATGGCTGAGTACATGAAGAATGCATACATCAACCTGGAGGCTAGCCAAGTGCTCCTGAAGCTCTGGCAAGACCAGAAGGCTACCATGCCTGAGTATCACCAAGGTCAGCTGGTGTGGGGTTTAGAGCCTTTGGCGACTAGGGCACTTCAGGCCAAGTGGACTGGGCCCTATCCAATTTTGGAAAAGAAGAGTGAGGTCACCTACTTGGTGGGCCTCTGCTATACCTCCTAACCAACAATGCACACAATGTGTCAGCGGAAGGAGTAGTAATCTCTCCCAAGCTGACAGGCTAGCAACAGAAACACTGCAGACAAGTATAGGAGCAGTTTGCTGTGCTGTTCTCTCTGGCCCATGGATTAACCAATTGGTGTGTCCATGACATTGACACTGGTGACAGCTTATCTGTCAACAATAAGTTGTACAGATTGTTAGACCAGGTCAGAGCCAACATCAAAGCTGAAGTTAGCTAAGATGTTGGATCTGAAGGTATTTGAGCCCCTCTATATTCCTTGGACCAGTCCAATAGTGCTGGTGCCCAAACCTAATCCCCAAGGTGGGAAGAAAGAGCTAAGATTCTGTGTAGAATAAAGAGGTTTAAATGCAGTCACCAAGACTGATGCTCACCCCATACCTAGAGATGATAAGCTCATTAATAGGTTAAGGGCTTCTAAGTTCTTGAGTACATTTGATTTGACCGCAAGATACTGGCAGATTGTCCTAAATCCAGGAGCTAAGGAAGAGGTAAGCATTTTCCACTCCAGAGGGCCTCTTTCAATTCAGGATAATGCCCTTTGGTCTGAAACATGCCCCTGCCACCTTCCAAAGGTTGGTAAAAAGAGTATTGCCTGGGTTGGAATCTTTCAGTGCAGCTTATCTGGAAGATATAGCTGTATTTAGTTCCACCCGAGAGGACCACCTGGTCCACCTGAGAGAAGTTCTTCAGGGCCTGCTCCAGGCAGGCCTGACTATCAAGGCAAGCAAATGCCAAAGAGGGCAGAGTTCAGTAGTGTACCTGGGCCACATTGTAGGTGGTAATCATTTACAGCTGCTCCAGTCCAAGATCCAGACCATGCTGGATTGGGAGGCTCTTAAAACCCAGACTCATGTCAGGGCCTTTCTTGGCCTGACTGTGTATTACGGGAGGTTTGCTCCGAATTATGGTACCATAGTGGCCCCTCTAACAGACCTCACCTCAAAGAAGCAGCCCAAAACGTCCATTTGGACCCCAGAGTCTCAGAAAGCCTGTGACACTCTGAAGGAGGCTATGTTTTCAGCACCAGTATTATTGGCCCCTGACTATAGCAAAGAGTTTATAGTGCTAACAGATTCTTCAGATGAAGGTATTGGTGAAGTTTTAGCACATGTCAATGAAGAGGGCCAGGATAAGCCAGTTGCTTTCATCAGCAGGCGACTACTCCCCAGAGAACAAAAATAGAGTGCCATTGATAGGGAGGTCTTTGCTGTAGTCTGGTCCCTGAAGAAGTTGAGGTCATACCTGTTTGGCACTCTCTTCCGTGTGTTCAAACTGACCACAGAGCTCTCAGATGGCTCATGCCGATGAGGGGAGAGAACCCAAAAGTGTTAAGGCGGTCCATCTTTCTACAGGGGATGGACTTTACTGTAGAGCATAGACCTGGGACTGCCCATGCCAATGGAGATGGCTTTTCCAGGTGCTTACACTTAGCTGATGAGGACTACCAGGATGTAAGTTAGTACCAATCATCTTTCACTGGGGGGTAGTGTAGGAAAGTCCTCCTTTTTGCCCTGGTCACCCCCAAACCTTTTGGACAGATACTAGTGGTTACTAACTCTTGACTGTGCCCTGGGTACTGCTAACCAGAGCCATTGGGCTAATTATAATTGTCTATGTCAACCTACCTGTAAGTCTCTAGTATATGGTAGGGCATTTAGGTGTTTGTTGTGGTGCCCAGTTTAGTTTTAAAGGCAGGCCTGCCTTGCTGGCTGCTTCTAAACTAAAGTGAACCCTAAAATTGACTTTGGAATTAAAAGTACTTCCAAAGTCCTAAACCACCTTATGTTTACATATAAGTCACCCCTGAAGTGTGCCCTAGTGTCCCTAGGGCTCCGTGCTATGCAGCTATAAGCAGGGACTTTCTAAATTATGTTTTATAAGCCCTGGTGATGGAAAAATAGCCAAATTAGTTTTCCCTCACTGTAGTGAATAGGTTCCATAGGCTAACTTGGGGAGACTTTATTTTTAATTAATAAAGTCTCCAAAGGAGCTACATATTTAAGTTTGGTATCAAACTGATTGTTATTATAAATCCAACAACTTGTCATTGTTGAATTTTATGTAAATAACTCAGGGAAGGAGCTTTAGAACTCTACCTGAAAGTTGCCAAGTTCAGCCCTGTAGTGTCCTTCTCTGATTGGCCAGTCTCTGGCAAGGTGTGCATTGTCCTGGGCTGAACACAAATGAAGTGCCTGAAGGAGGAGATTTGCTTCAGCAGATGTCAGAGAAGGATGCAGGGAGAGCAGCCAAACAGGTCTTCAAAGGAGGGAAGGACATTTGGGACAGCTTCGAAGATGTTGTTGGCCTGACTGTGATTTGACAGTTTCCCCCCCGCTTTTCACCCCAGGAGCATAGCTAAATATGTCGTAGTGTACCCACACCTCAGATCCCTACCACGGTCAACAAGAAGAAAAAGAAGGACTGCCCTGCTGGACCACTGACCTGCACATAGGCACTGCACTCTAAAGGAGTGCACCAGTGGCACACTTGGGCTTCACCACAAAAATGACTTTGTCTGTCTTCAACTGGTTCAAGAAGGGACTCTCTGTTTGCTACAGTTAGAAAATAGCTGACCAGATTCCCCTGCATCAGGACCTGAAGAAACTGACCAGATGGTCATTTTTGGATTTGAACCAGGTGCATTCCGGGAGTTAGAGCCCTAACCCTCAAGGAGCAACTCAGAGCTTCTGGAACCTCGGGGTAATTTGTGGACTCCTAAAGGATCTTCAAAGACCTTCTGGTAGAAGATCCAGAAGTTTTGAGAAAATTGGCGAACTTTTGGAAAAGGCTCTATAAGTGGATCGACCCAACATTGTGAATCAAGCTGGCTTATGTCAACAGTGACCCGACCTGACTTGCATGTTTGTCCTGCTGAAATGCTGCAGAGCCCCAGACTTCCAGGATTTCATTGGGGGCTTGTGGAGAGGCAAACCCACGACGTTGCATTGAAATCAGCTTGCTGTGGATGGTCGTCCGACATCGGAGAGAAAAAGCTCCAAAAAAGTGACAAAGTCTGAATGTAAAAAGGTGACCCATACTTCTCGTGCAAAGGATGCGAGGAAGGCTCCGGGGTGGTTGGCTTGAATTTTGACTTGGCCCCGGATGAAGAATTTCATCCTGAAAAAGAGACGAAGGACCTGGTTTAAGAGGGCCTAGCATCAGATTCTGCCACATTACTGTAATTAGTTTTTTACACTAATGTGGCCCAACAAGGCCATATTTACAAAGTGGTGCAATGCATGTATTGCACAATTTCGTAACCCCTTGTGCCACATTATGTCTGCGCCAGGCATAATGTATGCAAGAGGCATTCTCCTGTAGGGGGGGCAAAACAATGGCTCAAAGAAATCTAAAAGATTTCTTTGCACCATTTTTTGTAGCATTTTTAATGCCTGCACAGAGCAAGCGTTAAAAGGAGGCACACCATTTTTTAAATAATGGGCCTCAATGTGCTTTGCAGGATTAGCATTAACAGTTTTTTTACTATAATCCTGTAAAGCACTAAACCAGCCTCAAACATTTTGAAGCTAGTTTCCTAGCGACTGCCATGGTTCTCCGTATGTTTAATATGGAGCACACATGGTGGTGTTTGGGGGGCACTAAGAGGTGCAAGCAAAGTGACGCTGCAGTGGATGCAGTGCCAATTTTCTTCAATATGCCCCTAAGTCGGAATGTAAAATCTTCTTCGAGGCCTCCTGTGCAGCATATCCGATGAGGGATCCAGGGAGATCAGCTTCAATTCTGCTCTGGTCCCGGATGTAAACTTCACACATGAAAAAGAGATTAAGCTGCTCATTCCGAGTCTGGCGGTCTTGAGACCATCGGAACGCCGCAGTAGTAGCGGTCTGATCTACCACATTCTGAAAAAGGTTGAAATGCTGTGGTAATACCACTGACACCGCCACGCCAGAGACGGCCTCCAGCCTGGGGGTCCAGGTGATTCTAATCCAACAGAGCAGCGCTGCAAGCAGTGCTGCCCGCTGGATTACAAGTTCCATTCTGCCAGCCTTTCCATGGCGGTTCACACCGCAGTGAAAAAGCTGGTGGAATAGGAATGCTGGGGCCCCCATGCACAGCCCCGTCGCACATTTCACTGCCAAATTACGGGCAGTGAAATGCACAACGGGTGTTGCTGCACCCGCTGCACTGACACATTGGCGCTGGCTGTCAATCTTAAGGCCCTCTTCACCGCAGGGCCGGTGGGCGGAAACACTGTTTCTGCCCACCTGCCCTGGGGTGAAGTCGGAATATGGCTGGCAGTGTCCTGATGGCACCAGCGGTCAAGTGGCGGGTTGAGTTTGGCGCGTGGCCTCCTCAGCCTGCCAAGCTCAGAGTGAGCACCTCTGTCCGAACAAAGGATTCTTCACCGAGGCCTCCTGCAAAGCAGATCTGCAAAAAAGCTCAAGGGAGATCGGATTCAACTGCGACTTCATCCCGGTGAGAAAGAAGGCTTCAAGGTAGACTACAAAAAGAAACAGACTGAGTCCGAAGGTAAACTTTCAACTGAGGCTTCCAGCTTGCTGTAGCTGAGTAGGCCTTCATTGCGGTCGGCTTCAAACTTTGACTCTGTCCTGGTCGACCAGATTTCCAAGTGGCGCTATTCATTTCTGTGCGTTAAAAAATAGTTATTCTATAAAAATTCTTATCTCCAGTTCCCCTTATCCGATTTTATTCATTTTGTGTCAAATTAAAGATACAAATATTTCCTATTTTTATAAATTGGGTTTGGATTTTTAAAATGTTTCCTGTTTTATTTTACTACTGTTTTGTGATTTTTTCTGAATGCTTCATGCACTTTTGTCTCCTAAATTAAGACTAACTGCTCATTGCCAAGCTACCAAGGGTTGAGCTGGGATTTATTTATTGAGACCCAACTGGACCTAGTGGGGGTTAGTGGCCTATTGCTAAGTGTGGGGACTTACCTGTCCTTAACAATAATCCACTTTCCAACATACAGCAAATAATGACATAAGTTCAACACAGAAGAAGAGTGCTTTAAGGTATAGATTTTGCCCAAGGTGTATGATATGTTTCAAAGATTAGATTTGTGAAAATATACCACCTGTTTTGTTCTTACTTCCAAAGGAATGGTTTGAACAGACACATGACTGCCTAAACAACAACTATACATCAGGTAGTTTGATGTTATAAAGGACAGTAGTACCATAAAGGCCCCTGGTTGTTACTGTGTCAGGTGTGATGCTCCTTCACTTTTGTGAATGATGTTACATTAGCCCTATTACAGGTGACATAGTATAAAATGCTATTATGATACAGTAGATGTTTGTATACACAAACAAGGGTGAGCATATGAGCCAAACTGACTAGTAACATCAGGTTACATGACAACAGGTTACATCACTACACTTTTGATTCAAAACATACCCCAGATGTTTTTTTAAAACAAAAACTTGATTTAATTAATGTTAAAAGTGACAGATGTTCATGATGTCTTACTCCTTCCCAAATGTGCTTGTTAGCCAGTCTTTCTAATGAAAGATAATTGTGATAGGTATATAATTTTTGGTATAATACAAAGGAATGTGTACACATTAGTGGCAAAGTATCACATACCGTAACCCATTTTATAATGTTGTCTGTTATGACCAGATGATAAACCAATGATTGAAAAAAACATAAAGGGACTTTTGCAGATGCAAGGTTCCATCAAATATATGTTTGAGGAACCCATCTTGAAAACTCAATATCAGCCCCAAATCATGACCCATTTTCTAAACATATAAACGTTGAAATGCATCAAAGTGTAATCTGTAGCATATTGTGAATTGAATGTGAATCTCTTCTGAGATATTTGAATCAGTGTACATAATATTTACTGTCATGTTGTACCAATTTTGCTTAAACTGAAAGCCAGGATATTATGTGAAACAATTACACAATTGTAAAACGTACTTCACATAACTAGAGATATTTAGGAATCAAATGTGAAAAAGTTTTTGGTCTGTACTGAAGTGGATTAGAAATGTATCAAGGCCTCTGTATTTACTTACGCTCTATGAACCATTTGTAAATCCACTACAAATTATTATTCTCAATTTCTTCAGCAGCATTGGTATCAACATAGTGTGTGATACATTGATGAGCTAATTCAGTGCATAATAGTCTCTATAAAAAAAATTACATTTGAAATATACATTGGTTACTTGAAGTTAGTATTACCATTGTGACATTCCTAAACAAAGGAAGCAGGCTTTCAGTATATACACATATTAGTACAACATTTCAGTATTTGTTGACACACATTGATGCATATTTTAGTTTTTGTGATGGGTCTTGTACGCACACTGTAAAAATATTTTTGGGCTTCAGTCCTTTTTGGTGACATAAGCTCAGTATTCTAAACAAACAAAGCCCACCCATTCAGAGGTGTTAAACAGTCCTGCAGAGAAGTTAAAATGGATTCTTTGTGAGGTGTAAGTAAAGGGAGGAGTTTGTGGGGAGTAATGGATGCTATTGAAAGCTACTTTCAGCAAGAGGGACTTTGTATACTCCCCAGGGCAGAAAACACTGGAGAAAATGCTTGGCTGCTGCACCAAAGAGTTCATGCGATGTTTTCGAGCAGAACTGCCATGCATTGAAATCATGTCCGTTAGCCTAACATCTGGGAAAGACAGGTGCGGGAACACTGGCCCACTCAGAATTAGGCCGAGCAGAATTCAGAACAGTAATTATGTTCTGCCTAGCTCAAAATCAGGGCCTTACTGCCCTGTAGAAGAACATGAAGCATTCTAAATAGCAGTACCTTTTAGCGTTTTATTTTTCAACATTTGTTTTTCCAATCTCCGTTATGGCCGTAGGTGGTAATTTTATTGAGGTATACAAAAAGTGATGTGTGGGATGCCTGCATTAATCTCAGACACTGCAAATCACTCAGGGCTGCATCTCAGTCCACCATTTTTGTATACTTCAGTTTTTCTGTCACCCTGCAATACCTGGTGTATTAGGCTCAATGACTACGACATGATCCTTTTTGCTCTTGGTGGGTGGGGTGCTTTAGGTAGAGGGTTGAATTCGGACGTCTCTCATCCTTAGAGATTTCAAAGCATTTTGACATGGCATTTTTATAATGAAACTCCTTAGTGTGTTGCTACAGAAGGGATTCTTCATACAACGTTTTACGAAACGAGTGTACAAGATGAGCTATTTAGAAACATTGCCACAAGGCACCAAAACATTTGCTTTGAAATTAGCAGACTCCTTACCCAGAAGTGGGAATCCCTGCCGTGACTGTGCATCTAGGTCTGCAGGCTACACACATCCCCAGTTTGCTTAGGTTGACAGCAGCTGAAAACAATGTATTACATTTTTACTCCCTCTTTGTGCCTCTCCTTCATACTTGGACCTTCAAACTGTGTTAAGTTTCACCGTTGCCTCACATATGTTCGCATCTTACCACTGAATGAAGATGCATCAGGTTGAGATTGTGGCCACCTCTCCCAATGTCATCATAGACATTGTGGTCAGTCATGTGCTTTCATGTGACAAGCTAATTCATTCTTTGTGTTGTCATCTGGGTTTCTCAACTAACTCGCCAAATAGCAACGGTTACATGTTAAAAGCCCAGGACTATTATCTGTGTCCGTGATGATATGAAGTAAGGACATCACCTTGCTGACCCAACTTGAATAAGTGTGCAAGAAATGACAGATGGTGTGCAGAGCGCAGTTAAGCACTTGTGGAGCAAGCTTAAGTTTGTGCAAAGTGCACTTGGCTCAAGGATGCCATAGCTCAGTGTTTTATGCTAGATTAATTTTATTTAAAAGCCCTCTATTATTGAAGGTTTTTGCGGCAGTTGAAAAATTGCAAATCGGGTGTTATGAGCAAATGCACTCGGTACTAAATAAGCTGAAGATGTCTGGGTGATTTAGTAAGGGTGACCACCTCCCTCCAGGTGACTGGAGTAAGTTTTAACAATCCAGTTTTGCACATGAACTGCACTGTACAGTACACATACAAAATGAGTAAAGTATTAAAGCATAGTTTTTATACTGGAAGGGTTCACTTACAGCACAAAACATATGCTTGCTCATGGCAGTGTATTAAAATCAATGTATTCAGATAGCAGCTGAACAATACATTTTGGGATATGTTCACTAAGGTTGTGCATGGATGATTGTACTGCACAGTACAATGTACAGTACAGGAACAATTAATACTCTCTATTTCCATACACCGTCTTAGAAGTCTTTGTCAGCATGTCCTTGGTCTATGCTGTCAGTACCCCAGCAGACTTCATCAGGGCTACAATAACAAATAAGCACACTTTAAATGTTACCCCTAAATTGGGTAAGGATTGAACTCGTATACCTTTGAGATTACCGACACAGTTATGTAATGTAGACTAGAGGGATATATTTGGACATGATCTTGTACATTTCAGCACATTTAGGCCCATATTTATACTTTTTTACGCAAAACTGCGCCGGCGCAGTTTTGCGTAAAAAATATTACCGCCGGCTAATGGCATTTTGGTGTGCCGTGCCCACGTCAAATTTATACTTTGACGCCCGGCGGCGCAAACCACAGGTGTAAGTCATTTTTTTGACGCACGCCGCAGCGTCAAGTCGTAAAGCAAAACGACGTTAATGCGGCGGAAATTACTGTGGGTCGATTTACGACACCGCACACCGGATATGTGGCTTTTTTTATGCAATAGCATCAAAATTCCCCGCAAACACAGCCAAGTCAGCAGAGGAGAGCCAAAATGGATCCCAGATGCCTGTACAGACCCCAGGAAGATGACAACAGGCCAGGAACCAGCCAGGATGACCCACACAAGAACCAGGACACTTTTAGGAAGAAAAGAAAGTGTCGCTTCAGTGCAGAGGAACAGGAAATCCAGGTTAAAGAGGTGACGGAACACCAGCGCCAACTGTTTGTCACCTCAAAGTTGCCAATCAGTAGGAGAGAGGCAATATGGCAACAAATTGTTGGCAAGATTAACAGTGTGGCAGAAGTACGCAGAACAGTCATTGAGTGCAAGAAACGCTGGCATGACTGCAAGCGCAGGACTAAGGAAAAGATGGCCAGGAACAGGAAGGCAGCACTGCAGACTGGAGGTGGGAGTCCAGCACACCAGGAGGTCCTGGACCACATGGAGTAGATGGTCGCAGCCGTCATCCCTGAGGAGATTGTCACAGGGATTCAAGGACAGGACAGCGCAGACTACCAGGAGACAACGTACATGCAGGGTAAGTCGCATGGGGAATTATAATGCACTAATGTCAACTGTAAGCGGGGGGATACCAACCACAAAATGCATGGAAGTCATCATATACATGGAGTGGCATGGGTAAAGGGGTATGGCATGGGGGCATGGCCTGCACAGAGAAAAGCTGGGGCACACCATAACACTACACCAACAACAGTCCCATGGGGGCATGCTGCCATGCCAACGATGGAGCAAAGGTAAAGCCACGCCAGCAGGGAAGGGCACAACGTCAAACTGACATCTTGGCACGTCAGCCACTATACCCCCTACATTAACTAGGGCCCAATAAACAACCTCTAGCCATACCAACAATTGGAATGTAACAGTGATAACAGTTGCCACTACCACCTCTGCTCTGTGTGCAGCTCAAGTGGCCAATGGCAGTAACGGCCCTATGGATCATACACACCTAAATTAGAGGGTTGAGGATGACAACTCCAATAATCCCCTGAAACAAGACAAAGGCTCCAGTCCTGTCAAATGTCAATGCCCATAGTTGTCGCAAACATCCGCCAATGTTATCAAAATTAGGAGCTACACAGCACTAATGTCACACCCATGCTGCATATGTCAGGGTGCATCCTGTGCCTGGGTAACAATGTAATGGCATACTGCTCAGACAACAGCATTGAGGGGGAGGACACATGTAACTGGTCACTGAAATACACCTGCACAGTCAGAGGAGGAAATAGGACACTGCTACGACTATCAGGGAAATCCAATGTACCACACATTCCCTAACATCAGCTGTACACATTACCAATGCCAACATCCATATCGTGCCATAACAATGCTATGCATAGGATACGCTACATAGGATACGCTACATGTCAACTACATATAAGTGGATGTGAAAGAGCGCCCACAGCCAGTGAAAGGTCTCACCATGAGAATGGAAGTAGGGGTGTTGAAGTAAGCCTCAGCAAGGCCTACTAGTGCAAGGGGTTCACCTTTCTCTGCACAAAGTCCTCAGACCATGTAGGAAGAAGTTGGCACAGAAACTGGAATAAAAGACAAAAGTTTATTAACCTCATGAGGTGGTACTACAGTTCAAACAGCACCCTAGGGTAATGTCTGAAGTAGCACACTGAACTGAGAGAGCATGGTCCTTTTATACCCACACAGGGGCTAAAAGGAGATGGTACAATTATGGAAACAAGACTTGTATACATGTAAGGTCATGTGGAAAATGCACAGTCGACAGGTAGGAGGAGCTAACAGTTTCCAAGGACTAACAGCTGCAGACCTTACTGAGCATGTGCGAAAGTAAGAGATGCTAAATATAACTTGTCACTAGGCAGATTTCAAGAGCAGTTAACAGAAAGGTAGGACAGAGCACATGGTGAGCACATGGCAGCATGTAGCAGAGAAAATGGCTGCCATGAATACAAAATGGATTCCGCAAAATGTTCACAATAGTTACTAAAGACAAGATGTCTTCTGCTAATGCTTAATCTAATCACTGCTAAATTACAACAGACGACCCTTTCAGCATTAGCTGAAGACATTCGTCTTTCTGGGATAATCTAAATATTCATCTTGTATATTTATGCTCATCATTTCAGCTATTTCCTTATCTAACATATGTTGTGCCTTCATTTCTGTAATATTTATTTTGGTAGGCATACAAGCAGTAATACACATGGAGCAGAACATTGGACCACACTGAATACAGATACAGCATGTAAAAAATATTGCAATTATTACACACAGGATAGTCAGTAGTTTCCAGCCCCAGGCGGAAACAAGAGCCCAAAACCATCCAGAAAAAGTCCAAGTACCAGTCTCTGTATGGATTTCTGCAGCAATTTTATGCAATTTAGATATTGCATCATATACTGAAGGTGAGTGATCTGGGATAAAAACACAACAACTACTACCGATGATTCGACATGCACCACCTCGATCAGCTAATATCACATCTAGTACCATACGATTTTGGAGCGCTACAATCCTCGCAACTTAGAGCTCCTCAGTAATATTCCCAAGTGCCAGAGCTGCCTGATTGGTAACAGCTTCCACAACCCTAGTCAATTGTCTCACTTTCCTACTGTTTAACGCAACACCTACAAAGGGGAACAGTCCTAAATTAAAATCAACATATTGTTGCAGGCTAGTATCCGTTTGGTCTACCTCATTTGTACTTATTTCCCTTTTATATCTATTGTTAATGATGTCATTGAACAGTTTTAAATCTCGGTGATATGATGCAGGAGCCAAAAACACAGGGGGTAATAGAAAAGATACATAACACACACCTGACCACCCAACAGGTAGTTGGTAATATCCATAGTTACCACAAACAAAATATGTATTATGTGAAGCTGTAAAACTACTATTATTTACACTCTCAATAGTTAAAATCAAGGTACAATCGCTTATCCCTACTGGAATTCGACCAGTGCTTCGTATACATAAATCTGCTTTAGTTTTTGTAACAGAAATCACAAATTGTTCTTTCTTGTCCAAGTCTCTTATATTTGTGAAGACATATGGTATTGAAACATTGTCCGGTTGATACTCTTCCGATTCCCATTTAGTTCCTTTAGCTTGGGGATACCCATCTTTGTCTTGGTAGCACACTTTATTAAAGCGAAAAAGAAGTCCGCCCTCTGTACGTTTTCCAGATGCAAACAAAAGCATGTACCAAGCTTGACAAGAACCATTGTGTGAAAAAGGAAGAGGAATGAAAGGTGTTCCTCCTTTCTTTTGATGCGCAGGTATCATTCCACATACCCAACAGTTAGTAGTATTTGTAGCATTATGAGTATGATGCAACATCTGAATGAAAGTATTATTGAAGTACGATTGACGGTGCTTCTGCTCCTGATAGGGAAGCGTAAAGTAATAGTGATCCTCTGGTACTGGAGTAGTGGCAACAAAAAACTCACGAGCAGGAGACTTCTTTTCAATAAACCAGGTGATTGTTGCTGTAACCACCAAAACAACAACAAACCCCATAATACTAATGATCAATTTGTTATTCATTTTAGCAACAGTGATAATCGACCCTTTCAGAAATGAATTAAAAAACAATCGTTGGAGCTCTTATCCCTGGGCAGCCGCTGATTTCTTCACCACGGGCCAAGACGGGTGTCACTACTCTAATGCACGGCTGATCCACCCCCCTTGCTACATTGGCTCTCCGTTTCACTAACCCAGGGCGGTAGCTCAACCAGTCTTTTAAAAAATATTTCAGATTCTTTCCTTGGTCTCAAATTATATCGCGACACTCCAGAAGTCGTATGGTCCGGGAAGACCTCTGCAGATTCATCAGGTGATATAGCACGGCCTTCCTCCGTAGTCAAAATCTCTCGATGATCGGTCAGCACAGCAGGTTCCACCAAGGTAGGTAGCACTCTCTTGCAGTGAGTACTATGGACCCAATTCTTTCGGTTCGTCACTCGAACTGCTGTCCTTGTCGCAAGGAGCACCTGTTCTGGGCCTCGCCACCTTGGTTCCAAGCTGCTTGATCTTTCAAAAGACTTAATCATCACCTGGTCACCAGGTCGGAGTTCATGGCCTTCACCTGTAGATCTGTCAGGAAGTGCTTCTCGAACCTGTTGATGAATAGAATCCAAATTGTCGGTTAACTGTGCCAAATAATCATTCATCAGGACACAAGGTACATCATATACAGATTTTGGTTTAGGAACTCCCCAAATATTCATTGGTCTCCCAAATACTACTTCATAGGGGCTAAGGCCAAGTCGGGAGTGTGGCACTGACCTCATAGACAATAATGCCAATGGTAATGCATCCGGCCAAGTTAAGGATGTGGAAGCCTGTATCTTCACTAATTTCAGCTTCAATGTAGCATTATACCTTTCCACCAACCCTGCTGATTGTGGGTGGAAAACCGCATGGAACTTCTGTTTGATCCCTAATCCTTTCAGGACATACTTAATAACTTCCCCAACAAAATGAGGTCCGTTATCACTCCATAAAAGTCTGCAAACACCAAACCTAGGGAAAAATTCTTTCAAAAGCACCTTCGCTGTGGTAATGGCAGTATTATCCTTTCTGGGGTACGCCTCTATCCATTTACTGAAGGCACAAACCACCACCAAGACATACTTTAAATTGTTGCAGCGTTCAAACTGAATATAATCCATTTGTAGAACTTCAAAAGGTGCAGTTGGTGTAGCAAACCCTCCTGCAGGAGTACGTGTCCCTTTTCCAGGATTGTATTGTAAGCAGATCAAACAAGACTGTACTACTCTCTTAGCTGTACTGGAAATTTCTGGATGCTCCCAAACTTGCGTAAGCAACTTCGTTATTGTTGAAGCTCCAACATGTGTCAGCCCATGTGCCATCTGAACCATAGGTTGTACAAAAGCTATAGGCAATTTCCATTTATCCATCTGCTTATTCCACCAACAGCCCTCATCATCCAATTCTCCATCTTTAGACCATTGCTCACGTTCTTTCACAGAAGCAGATTTCTGTATATCTAATACGTCTTGTCTAGCATTATGCCAACGTTCAGCTTGTGACTTCACTACATACATAGAAGTAGTACTTCGCTGCATCGCAGTCTCACGTGCTACACGGTCTGCAAGAGCATTACCTTGCCCTATCTTATCGGTCACTTTCTTATGTGCACTACATTTCACAATAGCTAGTTTATTTGGATATGTCAATGCAGTCAAGAGGTTATGCACTAATTCTCCGTGCATTATCTGCATCCCGTGGGATGTGAGAAAACCTCTCTCCTTCCAAAGCAAACCAAAATCATGAGCCACTCCAAAAGCATAGCGGCTGTCTGTGTAAATGTTCACACTTAAATCAGTACTAAGCTCACATGCTCGTGTCAAAGCTATTAGTTCAGCTGCTTGAGCTGACTTCTGTGGTATACGAGCTGTCTCCACTATCTTGTGTATTGTGGTGATTGCATATGCAGCTGAGGTCGTACCATCTGGCAACTTCAAACAAGACCCATCAACCCACAGTTCCCCGTCTACATCTAAAAGGGGCGTATCTTGTAAATCAACACGACCCTTTGTCTGTTCTTCGGTAAGGAATATACAATCATGTGTTTCTTGTGACTGAGGCTGAGTCACTGGATATGGCAACAAAGTAGCTGGATTTAGTGTCGCACATCTCTTCAGTGTAATGTGAGGAGCCAACAATGTCAACTCATAACCTGTCATATGGGCGCTAGTTAAATGTTGTGTCTTTGTTTGATTTAAAAGAGCATCAACCGCATGGGGTACTAGCACCAACAGCTTATGTGACAAAACTATCCCTTCACTCTGATGTATTGAGACAGCTGTTGCGGCAACTGAACGAAAACACCCGGGCAACGCTCGAGCGACAGGTTCAAGTACTGCTGAAAAATATGCACAGGGAGGCTGCTTATCGCCATGTGTCTGTACTAAAACTGACAATGAACATCCATCTTTCTCGTGTACGTAAAGTGCAAAAGGCTTCATGTAATCTGGAGTACCTAACACTGGTGCAGAAAAAAGGGCTTGTCGCAGCTGCCGGAAAGCAGTCTCACATTCATCTGTCCATGGGAGGGGCATTGGAGTATCTTTAGTCAAAAATGCTAGCAAAGGTTTGGCAATGTGTGAAAACCCTAATATCCATTGCCTACAAAAAGAAGTAAGACCAAGGAATGCACGAACATCTTTCTGAGTAGAGGCTACTGGTGTGTCTAAAATTGCTTGAATATGATCTGATGTAAGTGCACGGCCCTCCTTAGACAAAAGGTGACCTAAATAGGTTACCTTTGGTCTACAATATTGCAATTTCTTTCGTGACACTTTATGATGGTGTGAAGCAAGAAAAGAAAGTAAGGACAAAGTGCACTTTTCACATTGCTACGGGGTATCAGCTGCCAACAAAATATCATCAACATATTGTATGAGAGTCACACCTTCAGGCAAAACAAAGGAATCAAGTTGTCGTTTTAACTCCTGACTATAAATACTTGGACTCTCCGTATAGCCTTGAGGAACTCTGCAAAATCTAAATGATCGTTTATTCAAAGTAAAACCAAACAAATATCGGCTGTCAGGATGAATAGGGATCGAAAAAAAAGCATTCTTCAAGTCTATCACAGAGAACGTAGTTGCTGTCAGGGGAACCAAAGTAAGGAGTGTCGTGATGTCAGATACCACAGGATATTGTGGTATCACAATCTTATTGATTTCTCGTAAATCAATAATGAATCGGTAAATCCTAGTATCAGTATCCTTTTTCAGAATAGGAAGAATCGGACTGTTACAAACATTATACAGAACTTCCTCAACAACTCCAACTGCAATAAGATCATGCACAATTCGTGTGAGTGCTTCTTCGCCCTCCTGTGAAATTTTGTATTGAGGCAAACGTGGCAATACAGCTCCCTCCTTGACATTAATATGTACCGGTGGAATAATCATTTGTCCCACATCAGTATCTGAAGTAGCCCACAAAGTACTAGGGAGTGAAGCTAATGCAACATCCTCTTTAACAAGACAAACTCTTTCCATCACAGGATGATTATCATTTAAAATAACACGCACCCCTTCAGGAGAGCATCGTATTGTAGCCCTGAAATACTTGAGCATATCAAGACCCACAATATTGTCTGGTGTATTTGGAGAAAGCAAAAATGGACATGGAGCAGTAAATTTATCAACATGGAATGCAAGTGGTTGTGACAATGGGCTAGGGTAAGGTGTTCCATCGAAACCTAACGATGTAATGGTTAAGCCAGACAGGGGAGCCCTTGGAATCAATTGTTTAGACAAGGCGCTACGAGTAGCTCCTGTATCAACCAGAAACTGATCAGTAAGACCCAAAACATGTGCTGTAACATAGGGACCCCTCTGATCTACTGGAACTTCAACTGATTCCTTACCCCATCCTAGCCAATCCTATGCATAAGCAGAATCTTGGAAATCAGGCTGCACATGATCAGACATCTGGTATTGGTTCCGTCTATCAAAAGTGTTAAACCCATCCTGCCCTCGTGTATTAGCATCAACCCTAGCATGATCATTTGTGCTTCTTCTAGGTCCTGAATATCCTGAGCGATTTCTCATTTGTCCCCGACCACGTGAACACTGCTGAACACGTAGTGCTGGACAATCGGCAGCCCAGTGCCCAAATTTCTTACAATACGCACACTGATCATCAGACAAATTCGAACGAGTGTAAGAAGAACCATAAGATCCACGTCCACCTCTATCACTACCTCTAAAAGGCGGACCATAAGCTTGAGCCAACATAACCTTCGTCTTTATATCGTCTTCGTCTTGAATTCTTTAATCTTTTTCTCCTTGCTACCTTTTGCTTCTAATTCCTGTCGTTCATAATACTGAGCCATAGTCAAAAGAGAAACCGGAGTAGAGGTAGTCCATGAACTTTCACTAGCTTTTAGACGACTAGCTATTCCTGGTAATAGATTTGCAACATATTTATCGATGAACAAAAGTCTGCCCGTATCATCTGACAATGACTGACAGCTAAAATCATGAAATGCTTCTTCAAAGTGTGCAAAGAAATCAGAGACCGATTCATCTGTCTTTTGTTTACAAGACGCTAAAACAGTCCAATCTATCTTTTTAGGGGGAATAATCGTTTTCAACTTAACTAATATGGCTGCAGGAAGATCTAGAATCAACTGATATGGCTTTTTCGCAGGTTCCCTATCCCCGTCCATCTGTTCTATTTCTTTCCATGATGCCCCAAAAACTGTACGATCATCAATTTTACGAACAGTTCTCCACATATCTGGCGGTAATATCAATCCAAAAAATAAATCAATGTCAGCCAAAGTCATAGTACAAGAACTAATTGCTCCCTCAACTTCCTCATAAAAGGTGGCTGGATTTTTCCGCGGGTCAGGTAATGCTGTTTTAAGTGCCATTACATCTGCCCTATTCCAAGGAGTATACACCCAATTATAAATAAAATAACCCTTAGCATCAACAGAAGTTTTATCATCATTTGTACCCAATCCTTTAGGAGGAACATACAAAGGCGCGGCCTCCCGCATTGGTTTCGCGTGAACTATCATAGTCTTATCTGTTTCAAAGATGGAAGCTTGCGCCCCTTCGGTCTGAGATGCTCGTGCAACTGCGTCCGCAGCCCTTTTCTCTTCTGGCAAACGGACTGCCACAATACGTAATTTCATTAAACGCCTGATTTCATCAGCCACCTGGGAGAAAACAAGAAGACCATCACGCATTTGCTTATGATCAGCTGCTACATCATCGGGCTCTAACTCATCAGAATATTTCCGATATAGTTCAATAACTTCTGAGCCAAATGCCTCAGTAAAATATAGCTGCTCCTTTTCCATCCACCCTTTCATGGTGTCTAAAAGTTCAGAAGCGGAAACAACGCTACGAATTGTTTTACGAGCAATAGATCTAAGCTCAGACGCACGGTCAGCAGACAGCATAGAGCGACTGTCCCGCATCTTCTGTTGCTCCGAACTGGAGACTTTAGGAAACTCATGAGGGGCAGAAGGGACGACATACGGAGGTGGAGGGCGATCTAGTAACAATAAATCATCATGTGGTTTATTAAGGATAGGATAGAGAGGTTGCCTAACAGTGTATTGGCCAGTTACCTGTAGCTTATGTTTTCTCTTCTAGCTCCTTTAAGTCATTTATTTCTTTCTTTCTCATTTCCAATGCTTTTACATATACATTCTTCCGCTGCTCTTTCTCAAGCAAGGCTTGCTCACGCTTCACTCGTCCACGCACTTCTTTCTCCCACATTCGTACACAGTCAAACATATCTTGCCTAGACTTTCGCTTACACATACATTGTTCCACATACTCAATCTTTCGCAAATCAAATGACCCATGCATAGGCCAACGTAACTCAGGATCCGCGCAGATGTATTTATTCCATAATGTGCTGTACATTATAGAAGAAAGACCATGTTTAACATACATATCTCTATTTGGAATCCCCTCTGGGGGTGCCGGTTGCGATTCTTCCAGTCTCAAATTGGTAGCATTACAAAAGCAACACATCCTACGAAGTGCGCTAAAAACAGGCATGCCAAAAATAGTGCAGAATATGCAATATTATAATCAAAGTAGCACTTAAGGTGCCGTTCAAATAAAAATTAAATTGGAGAAAATTCTCCTCATTACCTGCCTATATAAATTGCAATTTATATATCAAATCCAAAGAATACAAATTGACTAGTCACCCAAATCACGAGAGCCACAGTAAGTAGTGCTAAACTACATTACCAAACACAGGCATCAAAACCCACAGCAAGTGCCGTAAAACGGCTCTTACCAATCACAGGGTGTCCAGGTTCCAACTGCCAAGTTCTAAAATCGACCAAATGGTCACTGCATGACGAATGAACAAAAAGGATCTCAGTCGAGGACCGGCTACACAGCACTAATGTCACACCCATGCTGCATATGTCAGGGTCCATCCTGTGCCTGGGTAACAATGTAATGGCATACTGCTCAGACAACAGCATTGAGGGGGAGGACACATGTAACTGGTCACTGAAATACACCTGCACAGTCAGAGGAGGAAATAGGACACTGCTATGACTATCAGGGAAATCCAATGTACCACACATTCCCTAACACCAGCTGTACACATTACCAATGCCAACATCCATATTGTGCCATAACAATGCTATGCATAGGATACGCTACATAGGATACGCTACATGTCAACTACATATAAGTGGATGTGAAAGAGCGCCCACAGCCAGTGAAAGGTCTCACCATGAGAATGGAAGTAGGGGTGTTGAAGTAAGCCTCAGCAAGGCCTACTAGTGCAAGGGGTTCACCTTTCTCTGCACAAAGTCCTCAGACCATGTAGGAAGAAGTTGGCACAGAAACTGGAATAAAAGACAAAAGTTTATTAACCTCATGAGGTGGTACTACAGTTCAAACAGCACCCTAGGGTAATGTCTGAAGTAGCACACTGAACTGAGAGAGCATGGTCCTTTTATACCCACACAGGGGCTAAAAGGAGATGGTACAATTATGGAAACAAGACTTGTATACATGTAAGGTCATGTGGAAAATGCACAGTCGACAGGTAGGAGGAGCTAACAGTTTCCAAGGACTAACAGATGCAGACCTTACTGAGCATGTGCGAAAGTAAGAGATGCTAAATATAACTTGTCACTAGGCAGATTTCAAGAGCAGTTAACAGAAAGGTAGGACAGAGCACATGGTGAGCACATGGCAGCATGTAGCAGAGAAAATGGCTGCCATGAATACAAAATGGATTCCGCAAAATGTTCACAATAGTTACTAAAGACAAGATGTCTTCTGCTAATGCTTAATCTAATCACTGCTAAATTACAACAGGGGGAGGGTTGAGTAGGACAAGAAGGTGGCAAATCACTATTTGGCCAAAATCAACACCTAGAGGAGATGATGCTGACAAGTCTAATAACTTACCACAATGCATGTGACATGCAGGTGGGGCATAGGCCTGGGGGAATGCCCATCTGAAAGACTGGAGCAATGAACAGGAAACAAGATCACAATGTGAAATCATCACAAGGTAGGCATGCCACATCACAAAAGCCACAACACACACACACTAATTGTACTCAATTTCATTTCAGAGGACAATGGATCTCCTGCGAATATGCCTGTCCCAGAATACCTTGATGACATGGATGACGAGCTGACAAACATTCCCCAGCAGACCATCCTAGATGTCCTTGGACACCTCCAGACCCCACCTTCAGTCACAAGGAGGAGCACAAAACAAGCAGCCATTGCAGAGGATCCACCCACCACCCCAATTGTAAGACCTGCCAGCTCCAATACAGCTGAGGACTCAGATGACACAGGTGCCAGCTTTGAGAGAACTGTAGTTGGGAGCTGGCCAATGAGGTGCGGGTGGGATGTAAACTATGGCAGCCAGCCTAGAGGGGGTGCGTTTGTGCATGATGTCATCAGCAGATCAGCAGCCATGCAAGCCCTAACATCCATCCTGCAAGGACTACAAGAAACTGTCAAGGAATTCACCACTGCAGTAAGGGAGTTGCCACAACACCTCGCACCCCAAACCTTCCACTGCATGCACAAATGCAATCAAGACCCCCTCAGGGCCGACCTGGCTGCCTACCCTCGTGATGTGGCTGCTATTCTTAAGAATCAGCAGATCCTCCTCGCTGCAGTACTGCCTTAAGACCTTCACAGGTAGCAGTGACCAGGATGTCTGACTCCACGTCTTCTAAACCTGAGGTGTGTGTTGCCCTTCACAACCACCACCACCAAGGACAGAGGAGGCAACACACACATCAGAAGAAGAAGACATGGAACAGATCACATTCATGTGGAAAAGTACCCAGAAGCACTAGTCCTTGCCACATGGCCAGCTATAACCAAGGTCCTGCGTTTTGTAACATGCCAGTCTTACAACAACTGTACTCAATGACTGTTCTGCTAACCACTGTATATCTTGTCAGCCTGCCCAGTGCTTGTCCCTCTCTTACTCATTGGCAAATCCTGTCCCTCTGCACTGTCAGAGACATCACCCCAGCATGTCAAAAGCATTTTCCTTTACCCCTTTTGTAGGATCACAATGGAAGATGTCACTAAAATGGACTCACAGTCATGGACAATGTACATATAGCACTACAGCACTTTTCAATAAATAGCACTTACACAACAAATCTGTCTCTGGGTAATGTGACACATCAACTGTGCAGTAGATAACTGAAATGTGCCTCCTGTCAAATAATGTACCTTGTCAATACAACTGTGCTGAAATCATTTATTCATATAAATCTGCACAGTGGCCAGGATTGCATCATACTCTGCCCTTCCAGAGGGTAATATCTGATGAAGTGAGAAACCATACACCATCATGCTGTGTTGGACAGAATATTGCTTCCTCAAGGGATATCTAAATCATCAAATAGTGGCCGCAAAATGTTGTCACCATGCAATACTAACACATATTACAGTGCACACAAATCTAAGCAAACACTCCAAAAACTGAATGAATGAAGGTGTCTGAGTTTACATCCAAATAGGTAATCATGCTGATCAGTGTCACAAATGATCTATGTGAGTCATGAAGATGATACTACAAGAGTGCTTATGACTACTCATCTTATAAAGGTGTCCTTGAACATCAGACTGCAGTCAGACCTAAAACTGTTCCCCCAATACCAAATCTGGAAGCACTGTTTTTGACTTAGAAAACATACTTATTGACAAAAACACGTTGGTATCCATATTAACTGTGATTGGTGGTTGCAACGAATGGTGGACTCTTTGCAAGGTAGCTCTGGGGTAGCTGCCAATCTTACAGCTCATTTGGGATTTGTTTGTAGCATAGGACACAAATGTAATAGTACAAAATTCATGTACACTAATGCTAAGCCCATGATCAACAATCATTTAACACATACTGTAAAGGCTTCACTATATATTTATTAAATGGTAATCACAGAAGAGGAAACTGAGGGAAAAGTCTTGCCTACCCTAATCTACCCTGACTACTCATTACCCACAACTGTCCCTAGCCAACCTAACCTAAACTTACTTATCACATGTAACGAAACGTTCTAAACATTAATCCCCCACCCCCCTTATGAGACGGGACACATAGAGGACAACAGATACTAACCTAAACACATACTATACTATCCTAAACAAATATTTTTTTTTTGTATTTTTTTATATTTTTGATTTTTTTTTAATACACAAGAACCCCAACAAAGCCCAACACACTTTGGCCCATATTTATACTTTTTGACGCAAAACTGCGCTAACGCAGTTTTGCGCCAAAAAAATTTGCGCCGGCTAACGCCATTCTGAAGCACCATGCGGGCGCCGTATTTATTGAATGGCGTTAGCCGACCGGCGCTGCCTGGTGTGCGTGAAAAAAAAACACGTACACCAGGCAGCGCCGGCGTAGGGAAAAATGGCGTTTGGGCATCTAAAAATGGGGCAAGTCAGGCTGAGGCAAAAAAAACGTCTTAATCCGATTTGCTCCATTTTTTTACGACGCCCATCCCCCATTGAAATGACTCCTGTCTTAGCAAAGACAGGAGTCATGCCCCCTTGCCCAATGGCCATGCCCAGGGGACTTCTGTCCCCTGGGCATGGTCATTGGGCATAGTGGCATGTAGGGGGGCACAAATCAGGCCCCCCTATGCCACAAAAAAAAAAAAATACTTACCTGGACTTACCTTAATGTCCCTGGGGTGGGTCCCTCCATCCTTGGGTGTCCTCCTGGGGTGGGCAAGGGTGGCAGGGGGTGTCCCTGGGGGCAGGGGAGGGCACCTCTGGGCTCATTCTGAGCCCACAGGTCCCTTAACGCCTGCCCTGACCCAGGCGCTAATATCCGGTGCAAATGCGGGTTTTTTAGACCCGCCCACTCCCGGGCGTCATTTTTGCCCGGTAGTATAAATCCGACACTATAGCATCGGAGTCATTTTTTAAGACGGGAACGCCTACCTTGCATATCATTAACGCAAGGAAGGTGTTCACGCAAAAAAATTACGCTAATTCCATGAACTTTGGCGCTAAACGCGTCTAATGCAAAAGTATAAATATGGAGTTAGTTTTGCGTCGAATTTGCGTCGAAAAAAACGATGCAAATTCTGCGCAAACGGAGTATAAATATGCCCCTTAATAAGTAAAAATAGAAAGATTCAGGGCCCCCCACCCACTAACACTAACTAAACTAACAGCCTATACTAACCTAACACTAAGCTCCCTAAGCCCACTAAGTATGAGAACAAGGAAAGAGGAGGGAGGGGTGGGAATCATGTCCATACACAAAAGTCTAGAGGTTGGCCCTCCGGAGGGTCCAGTTTATGGACCGCACACACCTGTTCATATGGCGAACATCCCGGCTCAGATGACTAATGTTCCGTAGCACACGGTCCATTTTATGTTCCATTGCCTGGAAAGCTGCAGTGTCAACTGTAGCAGCTGGGGCAGTCTGGGTACTGGCGGAGAAGGTTTATGGGCGTGTAGAGCCAATGCCTGTGGGCTGCCCTGAAGGTGTTGCACTGCTGGGGCCTGGAACAACTGCAGACGTTGGGACAACAGTCCCAGCTGTGGGTGGTGCCACCTGAGTGGAACTGGTGGTTGTGCTGGCTGTGGTGGGCAAAGTAGGGCCACCCTGTGGGAAAGCCCTCCATGCTCTGGAGGCCCGTTCATTCCGGTATCTACGGGCCATCCTCCTGAACCCCGACTCTACCAGCAGGATATGTAGGTATCTCATGGCCCGCCTCTGGAACTCACGGACCTGGATGGGTGTCATGTTCGCAGCTGTGACGACAAAGGCAAACAATTTACATTAGGAACTGCATTGTGTGAAATGGCACAAGAAGTAAATCAGACAATACATCTACTGTACTTGTAGCAGCTCATATCACCAAACAGATCATTGAATGTCCCTGAGGAAGTACATGGCAGGCCAGCCTACAAAGGTCATATCACACATGGCACATCCAAAACCTCCAAGATGGGTAACAGCGGGCATTAACTTGCCATCTGAGTTCTGCCAGTTGTCAGCTAACAATCATGCTGCACATCCTCCGCCAATGCCTGGGCTACAGATGTCAGTGTATGGGATGGAAATCTAAAGCCACATAGTCTGCAAGTTGTAATTGGACTTGCTAGTATAGTACTCATGTGCCATACCTGAGTGTGTATACTAGGTTCTGACCAAACATTCACTTATTCACATGTATGTGTAACATACTGGTAGCATCAGTCCTAGGTACCCTATTCACAAACCCATGCCTGTGTTTGAGGGGGGGTTGGAGAAACAACGAACAATTCCAAATAACATGGACACCCAGGAGTGTATAGAAAGCTCAACACGTGTTTGGCTCTACACACACACCACAGGTAAGGTCTATCAACAATTGGGAGTCAGCAAACCCTTGACCAATCCTAGTGCCACACATGTCAGGAAATGCAGACCTTGGTCCACATCGTATACTTCCAGTAAGGCATCACTTACAACAGACACAGAGTTGAAAGAACACCCATGAGCATGATTTGCATGCACACCAAGGCCATTGCACTTAAGTTCCACATACTTGTAGCACTACATGTGGAAGTACATGCTGCTAGGAAGTTCAACCTCCAGTTTAATAAGTACTTTGGTGAATAGGGAAGCAGAAGTCTGTTGGAAAGAGATTTGCAGTACCAATCTGGGAGAATGTGGGTCTGACAGGCAGACTAAATCTGAGATGAGTTCCAGTGCAACTCTTGTTGATACAAGTGTTATCCACACGACTCACCCCAGTCCTATTGTGGGGCCTACAGGAATGACCTACAATCCCTAGATAATACAATAGGATAAGCATTGACCAACTCAAAAATTTTGAGAAACTGAAATCCCACTCATGGAACAAGACAAATGATTGGCCAGCGCATCACACCTTGCTATGTGTTAAACACACAGGAGTCCACCACACATCACCAGCAAACACAACACATAACAGACATATCAACATTAGAGTGGTCAGGGTCCTCAAATGTAGCCAACTCTCCCACAGTGTAGGGTGCCGGTCCACCTGTAAGACATGGAAGGAAGAAATGTGCTCAGAATCTGTGCACTGACCAAAAATTTCAAAGAAAAAAACAATGTGTAAGCTGACATAAGTAATGAAAGCCATTCAGACATGATGATACTGCATCTGATATATCACAGCCAACATGTACATAGCATGGGTCTCCTGTGACAGTTACACACATATCTACACACATGCAGCGGCCCTAACTATCATGTGGTGGCAAACATGCTCCTTCATTAGTGAGCAGAAATAATAATGGTGTTTAATCGTCTCATCATGTGCATCCAAGAGAGACATCCAAAGCCTGGTTACTTGAGGACTGCATTACCAGTCAAACAGCCTATGTGGCCATGACACATTTATGACACATAGTTACAATGTACAGAGGGACAGGGACTTTTGTAAGCCCTCATGTTGTTACAGTTTCTTCATTTGATGTGGCCCAGCAATGGTGATTTGCACCAAACATAGAGATATGAACCCATGTGCATACCTTTGGACTGCCATCCCTAATAGGAATGTGGCACAACAAACTCCAAATACCAGTCTAAGATGTTAGCTGAGGGCACCTTACACCTTTTCCCAATGTTTTCAAATCCAGATCTGACATGTATCCAAAAAGATGAAGGACCACAATAATCCCTAACATTCATAGAACTTCTGTGAACACTTTCCTTACACACTCACCAAACACACATGAGACATATGTCTGGGCCACATTGCTATCATCAATTGACGTGAAGCCAGCACTCATTTTCTGCATCATGTAGTGTATCTAAAGTCAGTCTAGCTATTGCGTCAACAAAGTTTGCCAATATTTTAGTACATCTATACTTCACTGGCAAATGTGACCTAGATAGAAATGATTGGCTCCTATTTTGTTTTGTTTACTGACACAAAGGGGGCACCAAATTACGTTAAGCAAACGTATCCTGTAAGTTTGCAGAGCACGTGCTTCCTGACAGCTAGCAATTGTGATTCTTCACATAGTGCATCAAGTATGTTTCCGCAGCATTACACACAGTCAGCAACGTAGCTGGCAGATATTGTACAAATCATCTGATGTCACTACAGAGCTTTTAAATGTGCACATTTATATGATTTGTACTTACCAACAGGGCCACTGTTCCCAGGTGGTTCAGCAGATCTTGCACCCTGGTGATGAGGTCAGCCCAGTGGTGCTTCAGCTGGTGGCCATTCCTCTGGCTCCCATACATGCGCTGCAAGTGATGCAGCACCTTTCCCCACCGGATTCTTCGCGCCTCAGTGTGATACCCCTGTAACACCCTGCCTCGATCATGAGTGGTAGGAAATGGCACACCAACCATATAAACCCCCCCAACTCCTCCTCACCCATCCAGCCAAGACGTGGCCTACCAAACATCTCAGCACTGAAAAGGGGAATAGGCGAGAAAGAAGAAAAGAGGAGAAAAGGGGGAAAGTAGGAGTACGAACAAAAAAGTAAACTTAACAACTAAAAGTGCCCAACTATCCCCAAACTAGCACTACCCACAACAGACTCCCACAAACAACAAATACACTACAATACCGGACAATTGCAAACAAAACACACTCAGACAGCATACAACAACAATATTTATTTCACAAAGTAATAAGTAAGATAGCACACAGGACACCAAAGCACAAAATCACTGGACAACACTCTGAACACAGCCACACAGTCTAGAAGATTCACAGACTGCAAAGTGAAAGTGAAAGTACACCCACTGTACATAATCTATAAACAGGATACCCTATTACATCACATCCTGCATACATTTTTTATATTATGTTACATTTGGGACACAACTGAGATAGGCTGATTGCACCCACTTTGGTGTTGATGGTGTATGTTCACATGTGAGGCATCATACTGCAGCGGACCATGACCCGCTACTTCCTTAACAGGATTTTGACGGTTGGCTGACGCACTAGATGGCCATATATGTGGCCTAGATATATGTATTGCACAATTTGGGCATGTTTGGCATCAGGAGAGGATAGCAAGGTGACGTACATAAGTACAATACCTCAATGCCTATGGCTCAATGTGTGTGCAGTGGCAACTAATGTAGTTGTTGACCCAGTGTGTGTGCATCACAAGATGCATTATTGTAAATATGCTTGTATGAATGTGAAGTCAGTGTATCCAAACCTTAGATGCAAGTCATTGCGGAAATGAGAGAGGACATGTGTTAGTCATACATGTAGCAACATTCGTTCTGTGCACTTCCAAGATTTTGGGTAAAGTAGACACCACAAATGACAAAGCATGCACCAGATAGATGGCAGACGCTTATTCATGTCAATGGTCCACAATTTCACCAACCCATGTCCTAGATTTTTGGTATCTGCTTCCTAGGCACTTGTTGGTGAATCCCACAGTGAGTCAGGCACATGCATTGACGAAGTGGGTACCATGTAATTGGCCCAGACAGCCAAAGGTCAACCACAAATGTATTATGACGCCACAGTTGAGGTCATATAACTGAGCCACAACTCTCCAGTGGCTGTGGTGGACCAGCATACGAGGCAGCACGTGTCCACATATTTCCAGTGATCAATTGCACAGAGGTGTCTTGTTCATGTGTGTTGTCCAATGTTGATCCTGTATATTTTTAGGGGTGTATGTTGACACAGTTACGTCCAGGTCTCATCATGAGTCAGTGGCAGCTTTTTCTGTATCTACTGAGTATCCTTCGAGAGATCAATGTGAGCAAAGTCAATGAGGACATGAGAACCTACATGGGGATGGTCCCACCCTGTCACTGAAGACGTGTAATGAGACTGTCAACAGGGCAACCTTGATGTGCTGAGTGAGATCATGTCTCAGGTGTCATGTTCCGGCAGGTGTCAATACAACGTTTGTACACAGGTTGGCCTCTGAAATTCCCACAGCATCTGGGAACATCATAGCCTCTGTGGTGATTATTTACCGCAGCTATTCACCACACACGGCACATCAATATGTTATGAGCAAAGTAATTCAGCGTGTGAACTGTCAGGGTCCTAACATCTGTGGACTTTTCATGGACATTGTCAGAGGTTGCTGGTTCTGCTGGAGGCACCTTACCCAATCCTTGCATATGGCCCTGGGACACTGTCACACTTTGTCGTTCATGCATAAATGAGACCCAGACAAGGGATGGGCCATGGTTTTGGTATTCAAAGACAATTTAACAAATATGGAACAATTAAAAGGCAGATGATGCTATACAATGTATTTGGGTATGCATTGATGAGGCACATGACAAAATACCCTCTGAGGAATGAGAGGTTTGGTAAAGCAAGTGTGGTACATATGTAGCCACAGGGAATCTTTAGGGTGATGCACAGACAGGTGCCAGTCAGGCTGACAGGATGCAGGGTCAATCAGGATCCAGCAATTTCACAAGTTACATAATCAGTGGTCTGAATAAAACTAGTCGGAGGAAGAACTAGAGAGCTCACATGTAAAACTGTGTATGTCCTGTGTTTTTGAAGGTGACACATGAACCCAAGGGCTGTGTTACACGGCTTCATTACTTGCAATGCATAACGGTGTATTTGACAAAATGGCAACTCCTATGCTTTCCAGGCATCAGCAGGGGCAGTGCATGTTGAAATGGGTGGTGTGCGTGGAGGTGATCACAGGTGTGGGCTGCATCAGTTTCTCACAAGTCCTGTAGGTGAGATTTGCGAACAGTACCTTTCACACGGGAAGCAATCTACAGGTGATAACAGGGCTTAGAAACTACAAGCAAGTGTATTAATTGACCTGATGTCCATGCAGTCAGATGTACTATGACAATGGTATACCATAGGAAAGGGTGTAGCGCACTGGATTACTATTGTTAGTCTGTGTGTGTAGAGGAGGGAATATCGGGGTACACATATTACTATTCCAGGGACATCTTCAGACGGTGGGTTGTGACCAGGCGCATGGCTGTGTCAGGAGTTAGGAAATGGGCTGACATGTACATGGAATGTCATGTGTGCAATGCTTGTCATATGTGTGGCACTTGTGCTGTCTATGTTCTGCTTATATGGAACTCTAGTCACAGATAGTCCTTGCAAAGATTGGATGCAGTTGGACTTACTGCTGTCAAGGGTCTGGTCATACATTCCTGTTACTGATACAAAAGCACATCAACTGCCTCATGTATGAGGCTTGTTTTCCCCTTATTGAGTGATGATGTCTTAGTTGTGTGCCATATGCTGCGATGAACCATGTTTCCAACATATATGTGTGAAATAGGTGAGGTCCTCTGCTATTGCCCTTCAAAGCTGAAATGTACAGGATCTATGTCATTTACAGTGTGTGTGTATGTGACCGTTGTATGATAAGCATCACAATTGCTCTGGGATTTTCTGTGTCGTGATCGGTATATCAGCAATGCTCCATGAGGCAACACTCTTATTCTGAGAGTTATAGATAAAGGTGAGCACAAATGTTTAGCCAGACCATGATATGGTGATTATTATCGGTGTTTATTTACATTAATTTATAAAGTGGTGATGGTGATTATATTTCAAAGAAATTGTTCACGACATGTTGACGCCTACGCAATCCAGCGGCCGTGTTTTGTTGTTCCCCCTCATGTTGCAGGCCGCCATCCTCCTCTTCCTCCTCTTCAGGCATGTGTGGCTCTGGTTCCAGGAGGGGAATGTTCCTTCTAATGCAAATGTTGTGCAGGATGGCACGTGTTAGAATGATCTTACAGACTATTTCAGGGGAATATAGGAGGCTACCACCAGTAATGTCGAGGCACCTGAATCTCAACTTGAGGATGCTGAAGGTCCTCTCGACTATGCTGCGTGTCCTCCTATGTGTGTCATTGTAGGCACGCTCTGCTGCAGTACTTGGGTTGCCAATAGGTGTCAAAATCCATGGCTGGATCCCATACCCCTGATCAGCTGAAAGAGAAAATGAATGGGATCATGTTCATGTAGCTTGCCTCATTTATATCAGCTTGCATGGCAGTAGTTGTCTTGTGTTGTCTGTGACTCTTTTGTGTTATTGTGTTGCATCCTAGGTTTGTAGTTTCCTCGGCTGAACAAGTGTTTGGCTGCTGACCGGTTGTCAGCAGTATGTGTTGGGATTTACAGTACAGTGTGACCTCCCTAGCTTTGTGACTTGTGATGCAGGTGTCCCTGTGTCTTCACTGGGGGTGAGATGATAGTTCCATACACAGGTTAAAATTGACAGTGTTGTTAACACGTTCATATCCATGTACCCTGAACATCACATACCTTTAGACTTATGCAATGGATTAATGTAAACATAATTGAGACGGTTACAATTTGCAAGGTGACATTTAGGCAACACACTCCAAACGTTGTGATCATTGACGTCTTAACATTAGGCTGTACAATAATTTCAGATGTGTGACAGGTTCAATGGTGACCTATGAAACATGGCTAGCAATGTCACAACCTCAGTGTGTTCCTGTCGACATATTACTGTTGTGGTGTATGTGTTGTGTGTCCTAGAGGGTTGCTGTGAAGTGTGTATATAAGTAGGTTTTTATACTTACCAACAAGTAGTCCATTGCCATACCGTCCATCCTGGAAGTGTTGATTGATGGTGCTGTGACGGAAGATGAATGAGTCATGTACACTCCCAGGATATTTTGCCACGATGTTGGTGATCAATCCTTGGTGATCGACAATGGCCTGCACATTGATGGAATGTGTGTGCTTCCTGTCGCGGTAGAGGTGTTCAGTTGCAGCAGGTGCACAAGGTGTACATGTGTGCAGTCGATTGCACCAAGGACGTGTGGGAAGCCACTAATGAGGTAGAACCCCTGTTTTGTTTTCTGCTGCTTCTGCAGTGTATTAGGGAAGCAGATGTGACGGGGTGTGAGTCCAATGATGGCATCCAGTACTTTGGGCAAAAGGGCAGAGAATGATGGCTGTGATATTCAGGCAACCAGGGCACCAGTTGTTTGAAAAGAGCCAGCATGTGAAGTACGGCAAGCAGCTTGGTTTCTGTTGGGATGGTGCGGGGTGTCAACAAGGTGGGTGCCAACTGTGGCTCAATGTTTCGCAGCAGCTGCTGAATGGCCTGCCAGTTCAACCTGTACCTCTGGATGATGTCATGTTCCCTGAGGCCATGAAGGGTTGTTCTGATGCGGAATATTCTCTCCTGCCTTCTGCGCTGCCTTTGGGGTCCCTGCTGGTGTTGTGGAAGCTGCCGTTGTTGCTGCTGGGCTCTGCATCTGCATGCACGCTGGATGAGAAGCACCTCCATGTCTCCCTTTTGCTGCTCTGCTGTTGCTTCTGTGTGTTCCGATTAAATACAGGTGTGTTTGCCCCCTTTTAACGCCTGCCCTGACCCAGGCATTAAATTTTGATGCAAATCGAGCTGTACGTCATTTTCTGCCTCCGCCTCCCGGCCGTGCGTCATTTTTGCCCAAAAGCAGAAATACGACGCAAGGCCGTTTAAGTCATTTTTTGGATGGGAACGCCTATCTTGCATATGATTAATGCAAGGCGGGTTGCCGCATCCAAAAAATTACGCACACAGTGGAATTTTGACGTCCGCGGGCTCGGGCCTCAAAGTTTAAATATGGGGCAAGGTTTGCGCTGAATGAGCGTAAAAAATTTTGACGCACATTCGGCGCAGACGGAGTATAAATATGCACCTCAATGTACTGTTCAGTGCAGTATTTACTGTGTGTTGGGACCATCTCTTTTACGTTTAGGAGATACTGTCAGAATTTTTTGTGGAACAATGAACGGATGCACTTTGGATCTTATGTGCAAGTTAGATATTAAGGCCCTCATTACAACCCTGGCGGTTGGTGTTAAAGTGGTGATAATACCGCCAACAGGCTGGTGGTAAATACCGCCAAATTATGATCATGGCGGTGCAAACTCAGACAGTCATTTTACCACACTGACCACCTGGGCAGAACCAACAGGCACCATGGCGATAGCCACTTACAGAAAGGTGGAAGTCAATGTTCTGCCCACCATATTACAAGAACACAATCTGCCACCTTTTTCGGGGCGGTAGCAATGACATCAAAAGCCTGGTGGAAACATTGCACAGAAAGGAAAGGACTCACCATTGGAAATGCAGGGAACAACCACGCCATCATGGAGCCCAAGCTGCAAGTCTTCCCCATGCTCTCCTATGTGCTGCTCCACCACGAACACCAACGACGGCGAAGACGACGACGGTGAGTACAGCCGCCTAGCACACCAGGGAGGGGGGAGGAAAAAGAGAGTGACACACACATGCAACACACACACCCCCACCCCCAACACCATACACACATAGAGCTGCAGTACTAAAACATATTTACCCCATTCTTTGGATGAATAATGCAGGAAGAACAGGAATTTACTAAAGTGAGTGTAATAAGATCAACACAATAGAAATAAATATGCTATGCAACAGATATATACAATTGTACAGTTCAAGGGACACTGCCCAGTCCTCAGTGCGCGTGGGCCACAGGGTCACAGGCCAAAGTCCACTGCCCCACTTGTCACCTGCATCAACATGGAGAGAACACTGCAGGGGCATCAGTTGGTAACTAGGCAGGCACCTCAGAGGGGTGGGCGATGGGGGACACCTCAGCCGGGAGATGCACAATACCACTAGTTCTGGAGGGGGCAACATGCCCTGTGCTTGGTCCTGGGGAGGCTGGGGATGGTGGGTGTTTTACCCACTGGTTCTGGAGGGGGCATCATGCCCTGTACTCTTGATCCTGGGGACTGCAAGGTCACAGTCACTCAGGTGGGTGTCATACTGTTAGACCTTTCATCCTTGGCGTGGTCTCCCTTAACTTTTTGCTCTGTTTCCTAGGTTGTTGATGTGTGCTGAACTCTGTTTTTGCTGTTTTTCTTACTCTGGGCACTTTACCACTGCTAACCAGTGCTAAAGTGCAAGTGCTCCTATACAACATGTGTATGTAAGTGGCTTATCCATGATTGGCATATTTGATTTACTAGTAAGTCCCTAGTAGAGTGCACTAGAGGTGCCCAAGGCCTGCAAATCAAATGCTACTAGTGGGCCTGCAGCACTGGTTGGTTCTGCCACCCACTTAAGTAGCTCTGTAATCATGTCTCAGACCTGCCACTGCAGTGTCATTGTGTGCAGTTTTAACTGTAAATTTGACTTGGCAAATGTACCCACTTGTAGGCCTAAACCTTCCCTTTTCTTACATGTCAGACAATCTTAAGGTAGGCCCTAGGTAGCCCTAAGGGCAGGGTGCAGTGTATGGTTAAGGTAGGACATATAGCAATGTGTTTTTATATGTCCTGACAGTGACATACTGTTAAACTTATTTTTCACTGTTGCAAGGCATGTCCCTCTCATAGGTTCACATGGGGGCTACCTTTAAATATGATTAAAGTGCAGCACACATGGGACCCATGCAGCCCTGACCAGTAGTGGAAGCCTACGAGCTAGTTAGCAGGATTATCCCTTCAGGACCCTTGCCTCCAGGGGACCTACTATGCAATGTCAGGCCTGGCCTAGGGGCACCCACTGACACACATCCACTACCCAGATACCACCCTACCATACGTATGTTGGGATGATGGGCACTATACTCACCCCCTTGTGGCTGCTGTGATGCCTAAAGCGCCCATCCAGCTCAGTATAGGCCACCACCAGTATGCAAGCCATCAGGAGGGTCAGGGTTCGACAGGCACCCCTTCCTCATTGGGAGGCCATCCCCAGCTGGGCCTCCAACATCTTCCGTGCCCAGCATCTCAGGTCCTCTCACCGCTTCCAACAGTGGGTGCTGTGTCTCCCGTAGACCCCCAGCATCCGCACCTCCTTGGCAATGGCACACCATATACCCTTCTTTTGATGGACGCTGACCTGCAGAGGGAATACACACGAAAATAGTATCAAATCATTAATCAAATCATTAGCATTTGTAAAGCGCGCTACTCACCCGTGCGGGTCTCAAGGCGCTAGGGGGGAAAGGGGGGGTTATCGCTGCTCGAACAGCCAAGTCTTTAGGAGTCTCCGGAAAGCGGAGTGGTCCTGGGTGGTCCTGAGGCTGGTGGGGAGGGAGTTCCAGGTCTTGGCCGCCAGGAAGGAGAAAGATCTCCCACCCGCCGTGGAGCGGCGGGTGCGAGGGACGGCAGCAAGTGCGAGGCCAGCGGAGCGGAGGGGGCGGGTGGGGACGTAGAAGCTGAGGCGTCTGTTGAGGTATTCCGGTCCCTTGTTGTGGAGGGCTTTGTGTGCGTGGGTGAGAAGACGGAAGGTGATCCTTTTGCTGACTGGGAGCCAATGCAGGTGTCTCAGGTGTGCGGAGATGTGGCTGTTGCGGGGTACGTCGAGGATGAGGCGGGCCGAGGCGTTTTGGATGCGTTGCAGGCGGTTTTGGAGTTTGGCGGTGGTCCCGGCGTAGAGGGTGTTGCCGTAGTCCAGGCGACTCGTGACAAGGGCGTGGGTCACGGTTTTTCTGGTGTCGGCGGGGATCCAGCGGAAGATCTTGCGGAGCATGCGGAGAGTGAGGAAGCAGGCGGAGGACACGGCGTTGACTTGCTTGGTCATGGTGAGAAGAGGGTCCAAGATGAAGCCGAGGTTGCGGGCGTGGTCTGCGGGGGTCGGTGCGGTGCCGAGGGCCGTGGGCCACCAGGAGTCGTCCCAGGCGGACGGGGTGTTGCCGAGGATGAGGACTTCCGTTTTTTCAGAGTTCAGCTTTAGGCGGCTGAGCCTCATCCAATCTGCGACGTCCTTCATACCCTCTTGTAGGTTGGTCTTGGCGCTGGCGGGGTCCTTGGTGAGGGAGAGTACAAGTTGGGTGTCGTCGGCGTAGGAGGTGATGATGATGTCGTGCTTGCGTACGATGTCGGCGAGGGGGCTCATGTAGACATTGAAGAGTGTCGGGCTGAGCGATGAGCCTTGAGGTACGCCGCAGATGATCTTGGTGGGTTCTGAGCGAAACGGAGGGAGGTAAACTCTTTGGGAGCGGTTAGCGAGGAAGGAGGCGATCCAGTCCAGGGCCTGGCCTTGGATCCCGGTGGAGCGTAGGCGGGTGATTAGGGTGCGGTGACAGACGGTGTCAAAGGCAGCCGAGAGGTCGAGGAGAATGAGGGCGACTGTTTCACCGTTGTCCATCAGGGTTCTGATGTCGTCTGTGACTGAGATGAGGGCGGTTTCCGTGCTGTGGTTGGTTCGGAATCCGGTTTGTGAAGGGTCGAGCAGGTTGTTGTCTTCCAGGAAGGTGGTCAGCTGTTTGTTGACGGTCTTTTCTATTACCTTGGCTGGGAAAGGTAGAAGAGAGATGGGGCGGAAGTTTTTCAGGTCGCTTGGGTCAGCCGTAGGTTTCTTTAGTAGGGCGTTGACTTCAGCGTGCTTCCAGCATTCGGGGAAGGTAGCAGAAGAAAAAGAAGAGTTGATGACGGTCTGGAGGTGCGGGGCGATGATGTCGTCGGCTTTGTTAAAGATGAAGTGCGGGCAGGGGTCCGAAGGGGCGCCGGAGTGGATAGAGTTCATGATGGATTTGGTTTCTTCCGTGTTGATGTGGGTCCAGTTGTTGAGGGTGATGTCCGGGGAAGCGGGTTCAGTGGTGTATGGTTGGGTCTGGTGTCCGAAGCTGTCGTGGAGGTCGCTGATCTTGCGATGGAAGAAAGTGGCGAGGGATTCGCACAAATCCTGTGAGGGCGTGACGGCGTTGGCGCTGGCGCTGGGGTTGGAGAACTCTTTGACGATGCTGAAGAGTTCTCTGCTGTTGTGGCTGTTTTTGTCTAGTCTGTCGGTGAAAAAGTTCCTTTTGGCAGTGCGGATCAGGTGGTGGTGTTCGCGTGTAGCGTTCTTGAGGGCGGTCATGTTGTCAGCGGTGTGGTCCTTGCGCCAGGCCTTCTCAAGGGCACGACAAGTTTTCTTTGATTCTTTGAGGGTGTCAGAGAACCAGAGAGGTTTTTTGGTGTTGGTCTGTCGATGCGTGCGTTTGAGGGGAGCAAGGTTGTCAGCGCAGTTGGAGATCCAGTTTGTGAGGTTGAGAGCTGCGTCGTTGGGGTCGGTGGTGAGGGTGGGTTGGTTGGCGGCGAGAGCGGAGAAGAGTTGCTCTTCAGGGATCTTGTTCCACTGTCGACGAGGGATGGGTTGAGTGCGGAGGTGGGAGGTCTCGCGTCGGAATGTGAAGTGGACGCAGCTGTGGTCGGTCCAGTGCAGGGCAGAGGTGTGGCTGAAGAAGACGTGTTTGCTGGCGGAGAAGATAGGGTCGAGCGTGTGTCAGACAGTCCTGCCTGTTACACTTATGGCCCACCATACCCCTTCACACCACCATTTACACACACATGGCCCAGCACACAACCTGTACGTCGCTCAGCGGACATCCACCCACCCCCCTTACGCGAGGCCTTCACACACCACTCCATGCATTCATGCCACATTCATCGTACCAACAGTGTACTCACCTGTTGGTCTAGAGGCCCATACAGCTGTCTGTACTGGGGTAGGACCCCATCCACCTGTCTCGCCAACTCCGCTGAGGTGAAGGCAGGGGCCCTTTCCACAGTCACACAGGTCATGATAGGTTCAAGACACAGGTCACAGCAGCACATGTAGGGTAGGTCCTCTGCTGTGGAAGGTCAGGTAACAAGTGAGGAATCAGATAGAAAATGGCGGTCATGTGTGCGATGGTGCATACCATCACCGCCGGCGTACATCACCATTGGCCACTGTACCCCATAGGGCCAAATGTTAACCAGTGAGGAGTCAACCGCCTCCCACAAAGGCGCACAACGTCGTCAGAATTACCTAACTTCCACCTGTCCCTCCAAACAGGACAGGCGGACGCCATTTCAGGGGGGGCAGGCCCAGGATAATTACTGAGTCACTGTCTAAATTTAGACATATATTCTCACTTACCCATTACAATTTGACTGCATGCATTGTACTGTTGTAGCCCCATTGTTCAGTTTGTGACCGGCTCCTCACTCTATTCTCCCATAGATTGCTACCACTGCAGATGAATAGGAGATGGAGACATACCCCCGTGTACAGACCCCTGGTGGACTTGGCAACAATGGAAGACAGGCACATAATACTCACCTATAGACTTGACTTGGCCACAATCACAGAGCTGTGTTCCCAATTGGAGCCTGACCGGATATCTTCTATCCGTCACTCCACTGGGATCCCCCCTCTTGTGCAAGTTCTATTAGTTCTCCATTTCCTGGCAACTGGTTCTTTTCAAGTGACAGTGGGCTTGGCAGCAGAAATGTCACAGCCAATGTTCTCAATAGTGGTGACCAGAGTGTTGTCTGCCCTGATTAAACACATGTGCAGCTACATTGTATTTCCCCAGGTGGAGGATTTGGCCACAGTGAAGGCTAACTTCTATGCAATGGGACATATCCCCAACATAATTGGGGCGATTGATGGAATACATATTGCATTTGACCCCCCCATCAAAATGAACAGGTGTACAGAAATTGTAAGAGTTTCCACACAATGAATGTACAGATGGTGTGCTTGGCGGACCAGTACATCTCCCATGTCAATGCTAAGTATCCTGGGTCGGTGCATGATGCCTTTATCCTGAGGAATAGCAGCATCCCAAATGTGATGGGCCAACTACAGAGGCACAGGGTGTGGCTAATAGGTGATCCCTGGTCCCCACCCAGTATATGTTGGTGTATGTGTAAGGTGTGGTCCATATGGATTAGTATGTGGCTAAATGTTGTCCCTCAATATTTCCAGGTGACTGTGGTTACCCCAACCTCTCATGGCTGCGGATCCCTGTGAGGAATGCCAGGACAAGGGCAGAAGAATGCTATAATGAGGCACATGGGTGAACCAGAAGGATCATGGAAATAACCCTTGGCCAGGTTTTGGTGCTTCCATCTAACAGGTGCATCCCTGTGCTACTCACCCAAGAAGGTCTGCCAGATAATAGTGGCATGCTGCATGTTGTACACCCTTGTCCTGAGACCTCATGTGCCTTTTTTGCAGGAGGCTGGAGATGGCCATGTGGCAGCAGTGGATCCAGTGGACAGTGAGGATGAGGAGGCAGAGGATGTGGACAACAGAACAGCAGTGATACAACAATATTTCCAATGATACACAGGTAAGACAGTGTTACTTCACATTTCATTGTCATTATTTTGAAATTCTTTGGCACTGGCATGCTGTTATTTCCCACTTCTATGCCCACTTACTGTACCCTTTGGCAATTCATTTGACAGATGTTGGTGCCTCACTATAGCTCCTGGTGTGATCACTGCAACCAACTACAGGTCTTTCTTATGTGCTCATTTAATGTACAGTTGAATTGCATTGTTTGTACCTATTTAAACGAATACATACTTGAAAAATGTGACATAGTCCATACTTGTATTTTTTCCAAGGGTATTTATCGGAGTGCTAAGAAAAAGAGGGGCAAGTGCAATGTGATGGGGTGATGGGGTGATGATGGAGGAAATTCCAGGGTATAGTTCCAGTTTGTAGCACAGGTTCATTGATCATGGGGACATAGGAAGGGTAACAATGCCAGTTCAAGATGGACAGGGTGACAGTGTGGGACACAATGGTGACAATCAGTAGAGTCTCTTTTCCTGGCGGGGGTCTTGGCAATAGTCTCTGGCTTCTGTCTGGATCGCAGGAAACATTTGCAGGGTGGTTCTCCTTCTGCAGGGGAAGGGGTGCTGGGGGCCTGTGAGTCCTGTGGCGGGGCCTCCTGGCTACTAGTGGCAGTGGAGGTGGAAGGCAGTTCAGATGACTGGCTAGTGGCAGGGGCCTACTGGTGTGAGACTGCCTCCCTCATAATGCTGGCCATGTCTGCCAGCACCCCTGCTATGGAGACCAGGGTGGTGTTAATGGCCTGCAAGTCCTCCCTGATCCCCTGGTACTGTCCCTCCTGCAGCCACCTGTTCTCCTTCACAGGATCTGGCCCATCGTGTCCTGGGAATGTTGATATGTTCTCAGGATCTCCGTGAGTGCCTCCTGGAGAGTCGGTTCCCTTGGCCTGTCCTCCCCCGGCACACAGCACCCCTCCCAGTTTCCCTGTTGTCCTGTGCCTCTGTCCCCTGAACCGTGTGCCCATTGCCACTGACCCCAGGTCCCTGATTGTCTTGAGTATGAGGTGTGCCATGGGGTACCTGTAGAGGTGGACACACTGCTGATTGACGTGTCCTGGGGACAGAGGTATGGGTACGCTGGGTGGGTGCTGTGGTGGTGTTTCCAGATGGGGGAGGATCTGTGGTGGTGTGTGACTGGGCTTGGGTAACAGACTGTCCAGAGGTCCCTGATGGGTCAGGTTGGTCATCCAGATCCAGGAGACCAGAGTTGCTGTTATCAATGTGGGCCTCTTCAGTTGGGGGACTGGATATTGCTGGCACCCCTTCTCCAATGACATTGGCTCTGACACCTGTGGGGATGACCTTGGTGATGGTTCAATCCTTACCCAATTGAGGGGTACATTTTAAAGTGTGTATATTTGTTATTTTAGCCCTGAGGAATTCTGCTGGTGTACTGACAGCATAGACAAAACACATGTTGGCAAATACTTCTAAGACGCTTGTTGGAATGAAAGAATATTGGTGGAAGATTTACAACAGAACTCTACTGTGGATTAATTTTGGAGCGTTTGAATGTCTCGTTTTTATTTGGATGTATTCCTACAGAAGAAGAGGAGGCTCTTCTCCTTTATGAGCACCCATTGCAAATTACATCTGTTTAATTGCATTTAGTTTATTTGTGTCCACTCAGAGTTTGTGTGCTGTATCTCCGAGCCACCTTCCTTCGTTTTAACAGCAATTAATGAACTGTTTTTATAAAGGCCAGAAAATGCAGCTCAAATGTGCTACTTAAAATTTCGTAAATACACTCATAGTATTCATTAAAATGAATAGATCTGATGCCTTGGTACCTATGTATTTTACCTATGAAACAAATCAGAAATCGGAGAGTAATTGCCTGTTTTTGGAGCAGAGATGATTTGAAAGTCATATTTCCTTATTTCCCTGCTCTCTGGGTTGTAGAGGAAGAGTGAGGCAAAAATTCCACCTTGGATTTCAGAAACATTTTATGATCTGATCTGATCTGTTGGTGAAACTGGAAATACGATGAAGCAATTGCTCACCCCAGTGGGTTTCATGGCAGCTGTTGAACTTTTTTATTCATCACAAAACCCAGGTAAATGAGGTAACCCATCTGCTCAGGGGTCGCCTCAGCTACTTTGATGACTGATGTTTTGTGATGTTCTCTTTGGAGAAACAAAATGACATTTTCATTAAAATATTCTTATGTAGGTATCAGTGAATTGGGGCTGAATCAATTAAACCACAGTGGTGCATTATTAGCGTCACCAGGTTGGTGCTAGTTAAGAGGATTCTCGAAGTGCACTTGTTTGTTGAACATATAAATTAGACCGGATACTTTGATTTATTCACCCAGGCACACCAAAGTTCTTTTAAATTAGACTTGGTTGTGAGGCTGTAAATGAACTGAGAAAATAGCCCCAGCTAGCGTTCTTCCAAATGCATGCCAAGTAAGCTTTGCATTTGCCTAGACCTGCACGTTAATGCATAGTTTGATCCATAATACCGAGCGATTTCTTCTTAAGTTATTATAGTTTTCACTGTAACCATCGAATCGTTTAAATAAATAAATGCCTTTGTATGAGGAGCGTGTTTCCAATTAAAGGGGTTAATGCAGGAAGGCAGGTATGGATCATTTGTCAAAAGTGTGGCTTCCAGAATTTCCAAGCTAGGTATTGCGCTTCTGTCAAAAATCATGCTGTGGTATATAGCTTTTCAATGTAGGACTCACTTACCTTTTCACTGAATGATGTAATTTTTGTAAAGATGGTAATATTTTCAGTTTTTAAAGGCAATGAGGCGGTCGGTCTCTAACGTCTTCAAAAGGACAGTATTGAAGTTGCTAATGTTATCTAACTTAGCTGGTTATATTTCTGAATATTTTATACGCTTTCGAGTTGAAGTGAGTGCTGGAGGGCTTTATATGATGAACAAAGTGCTGCATAAAATAATGTGTCTGTGATTGCGGGTTGTCGAAGAAGCAAATACGTGGACAAGTGATGTGGAGTAGCCATGCCCAAAAGTCAATAAAATATGGCCCAGAATTAAAAGGGCCTAGGGCCACTTTAGCGCCACCTTAGCATAATTGTTTTTACGCTAAGGCAGAGTTAAGGTGGCCCTTAACCCGTGCCAAATTTACAAAGTGGAGCAAAGCATGCTTTGCATCACTTTGTAACCCTTTTCGCTACAATATGATTGTGCCATTCATAAAGTATGCAAATGAGGCATTCCCCCTCTAGGAGGGCTGAAAAAATGGCGCAAAGAAATCTAAGTGATTTATTTGCGTCAATTTTTTGGGCACTTTTAACGCCTGTTCAGAGCAGGCGCTAAAAGGTGGATGCCATTGTTTTCAATGTTCCCCTATGTACTGTTCAGGATTAGCACCAACATTTTGGTGCTAACCCTGAAAAGTACATCAATAGTGTCAGAAATTATGACATAATTGCCCCTACCCTGTGTCATGGTGCACCGTATTTGAAATACGACCCACACATGGTGGCAGTGGGGGGGGACGCAAGGGACCACAAGAAAAGTGGTGCTTTTCTTAAATCCGGCCCTATATTTCCAAACCACTTCTGTTGCTCTTACATCATGCAAGGTGACATAAGGCAAAAAAAGGTGAGGTTTACTAAGCCACGCAAAGTCATTTTGTGTGGCTTCCTGTGGCTCAGTACATCCAGAGTAATGCAAGGTAGTGCAAATCCCTGTAGTGGAAAGGCATTCCATGGGTGGAGCTGGGCATTCTCAAGCATCCACTAATGGATTTTGATGCAATCCCAGATTTACTATGAGTAGTAAATCTGGAATTATGTCAAATTGGTAAACCTACCCAAAAGGTGTGTAATGAGGCAAAATAACTTCATTTCTCCTTGTTATTTCATCTTTCTATGTGTGCTGCATTCTGCAGAAAATGTAGAAAGAGGAAAATGCCACTAAGGACTGTTTTGTGCAGAAAGGTGTTCCCTCCTGCACAAAAACAATCCTGTCTGAAATACAGGCATCCTTGCACCATGGTGCAAGGGGGCCTGCATTGAGTTTAGGCAGCACACAGTTCACCAGTTTATAGAGGTCTCTGGAATATGTCAAATGTTGATAGATATGGCAAATTTCTGATCTCCCCTTGTCACAGAATGTACCAACTTGCTTTCTGTGTTGCATGACATAAGGATAAATCTGGCCCCCCGTATTAAGGGTCCGGGGCTATTTATTAATTTCTTTGTGTACCATTAGATGCAACCATTACACCCTTGTTAGCAGGAAAGGTTGCCCCGCCTAAACCGATTCTTAACATTCTCTGCAGAGCATGCACAAAAATATATTTCTCTCAAAACACACCACATCAAAGCAAACAGTTTTATGAACACAGGTTGTGACATCTCAATCTCCCATTCTACTGTTCATAGCCCTGGTCCCTCTGTATTTGAGCCGGATTAGCAGTGGCGGATGACCTCCTTGTAAAACTGGCAGAAAAGATTAAAGGTTGGACTTACCTAGCATTCAGACTGAGGAGGTTCTGGACAGAATTGGACTTTGTTTGGGGACTTGAGGTGGCAGCAGACTCACAGGGTTCATAGCATCCAACTCTATCAGACAATGAAGAAACTGAACCTGCAACAGCTTCAGCAGCTTTCTTATTTGGTTGCAATCCCAAATAGAACTCCATCTGGTACTTTCGCAAATCCAGAAGTGACTGAAGAAAGATTTATTTTAGGCAACTTCCACGACCCCTTTGCATGCTGTCACTGAGAGGCCATGCATTCCGCTTCAAGGCTGCTCCATGATTAACAGTGCAGGTGGGACCCCCTAGAGGTGGGTACAGTGAGTGACTGTACCTACCTTCAGGGGAATGTCTGGAGGGGTCCATGAGATCTCCATTTATCCTCTCAAGTGGAGGACACTGAGGGTATGCACTGACAGTGCACCACCTTTTTGTAGTGCACTTTAAGTGTGCCATCTAAGGTAATATTTGACTCTGCACCTGCATCCATAATATGGCCCATGCAAATGAGGTCCCACCCTCTGGAGATAGCACTGGTGCTACGTATGCGCTAGCGCTATGAGTATTACAGAAGGGGCTGCACATGCATCTGCAGTCCCTTCTGTAGTACCACAGTGCCCCGGAGGAGCAAAGTGGACACACATGTCTGCTGCCCCCCCCAGGACATATCTGTAATTAGGCCCTAGGTGTCCAGTTCTGGTGATGGGAAATGGTCTCTGACACCACTCGGCCCAAATGACAGAGTACTAGGTGACCTCATCTGATCAGTAAATGAGTCTGGTTATATTCTCAAATGAATGAGTGAATCACCCACTGAGTGTGATGATCATTGACTTGGGCTATTAAATCCCTCTTAAATCTTTCTGCCTCATCATATGGTGGGGCCACTGGGAAGCTATATTTTGATGTGTGATGTGCAGGGCCCAGAGATATTCAGCTAATTCTTGTCTCTCAAATGCAAGCCCATTGTCCCTCCTAAATTCATGTGAAGATAAATACATGGTTGTTAGTTTATTCAGTTTTTGGTCAGTTCATCAGCTGATATGTTATGTACAATCTCAATTATTGTGAGAAGTAACTGAGTACTGAAAGTAGGCCCAGCTGACAGGCGTCTGAAGTTCTTCCGGATCAAACTCTTGCAGCATTGGGGAATACTTCAGTAACTATGGGAGATGCAGGCACCAAAGCATCATAGACTTGTCACATGGAACAGTCTTTCCACAATTTTGTTTTGGACAAGAAGGAACTGGACCCCACAGGCAAGTGGCAGACTAGGTGTCCTAGTGCTTACTTATGTGGGTATGCTACAGCCTGCATTAAGTCATTCCTGGTGTGGGTGGTGCTTCTGTTGGCAATAAGAATGATGATTGGGAAAACCCAGATGAGAAAACGCAGGTGAGAAAACTCAGGCACCTGCAGTATCAATGGATAAGGCTGGAGCAAGCAGAGACTGGAGGTCACAGGCAAGTGTCAGGCTAGGTGTCCAAGTGCCAGCTCACTACAGTCAGGTATATTTCTCATTTTCACACCAGGTTGGACAGGTTCATCTCCACACCCAGTCTAATTTCACCAACTTGTTTGGGTCTAAAGGTAATTAGGATAGGAGAGACCCAGCGGTTGAGTCAGTCCACCTATTTCATGATATGGGCCTCCTCCAGTTTTCATAAGTCTTTCACCACCTTCTGTCTAAAGGTGAAAAGGCATTTGGTGATCTTTCAAGGCTAGAGGATGTAATAAGTGGCCCCTGTGTAGCTGCAGTCTTTTCTTTCACACAGCTGATGCCATGGAAAAGATTTTGAACTCATTGAGATTATCAAGTTCGCTGACACTGTATCAAACCTGGATGAGGTGCATTTTTTCATCAGTCTGGCAAATCAAATGCATGCCTTTCCCACATTGTGTGACACAGACTGTTGCTTGCAGGGTGAAGCCATGATATGTGTGATTTGTGGTGAATTCACATGCCATGGGTGGAAGGTTCTGGTGCCCATAGTAAGAGGCTCTGACTTTGGCAGGCTTAATGGTTGGTTGAATGTCCTGAGAGTTGTACATCTCTTTTGCCATGAAGTTAACAAATGTATTGGCATCTATTATGTCAGTTACTGATTGACCCCCTCCTTTATCAACACCTTGTACTTTGATGGTAACTTAGTTTGCTTATGCAGTTGTTCAATAGCATATAGTAACTCCACTGTCTCTTCTTGTTGCTCATCACCATCCATGTCATCTTCTCACTGGTCTGCGGTGCACAGTGTGACAGCATTGACTTAATGGCCTGTTTTGGTTGACAGGACAAATCACAGCCCTCCCCAAAGTGCTTCATTTTTCGGCAGGTTGAGCACTTCCTGCTGTTGGCTGGGCAGTTCCCTCCATGGAGGAAAGGCCCCCTTAGTGCTTCATGTCTGACTTTGTCACAGGCCTGGACATTTTTGGGGTTTGCAAGAGACTTGGCAATATGATTCATACTCCTGATGAGTTTATGGGGAGCTGCTTGTAGGTGTGAGGCCCTGGCTTTTTAGAGATATTTTGAAGGACTAGTGTGAGGATGTCTTACATAGAATTTCTAGGTTATTGGAATATTTATCCTTGCAGCTTTTTGGATTCACACCCAAGGATAAACTGATATTTGATCTCCTATGTTTCATCATGGATAGTGCACATGTTGATTAGATGCTTCATGTGAGAGTAAAATGTACAAAATAACTCTTCTGGTTCCTGCTGGGCCTTAAGGAGCAGGAACCTCTCAGAATCAAGATTAACCACCAGTGTGAAGTAGTCCTTCAGGGCGATAACAGTGGTGGCATATGTGAATGGTGGGCCGGTTTCAGAAATATTGCAAGATAACTGGTAAATGTTCTCTATGGCCAGATGGTGAAACAGAAGTCACTTCTCTTTTCCTTCCACCCGATTTGGCTGTAAAAATCTGTTTCTGAAGCCACGGCATCCATTTGGTTGCTTGCACAGATGGTGGCCTAGAGATGATAAACAAGATCAGCTAGCAGGACTTAATGCCATTTTCTTGGAGCAGGGGGTTGTAAAGTCAGTGATGTAATGATGCAAAGCTTCACTCAATTGCCATCATCCCTCCATGAGCTATTGGAGTTCCCTGGTTTGTATTCTCCCATATACTAAAGTGATGAAGCCCAAATGGTTACCAACAGCTGCAGTGGTCTAGTTCTCCCTTGAAGTGGGAATGAGCACTGTCCCTCGAGGCCGTGGTGGCCTACTTCTAATGTTCGGTAGTGGACAGTTGTCTGTCAAACAGCATCATTATAGGCCACTAGGTTTCTGTAGGGTCAAATTAGTGCTGCAGTGATGGAAATAATATACCATTGCCTTGCCGAGCTGTGAGCACCCTCTGGGCTGCCTCGAGGCGTGGCTGAACTGCTGCTGGCAAGCAGCTTGTCATACGGCCATTCCTCTCCATCGAAGCACAGTTTTTTATAAAAAACGAGTGCTGATAGGCTGGGTGTATCACTTTGCTGAGAGCCGGCCTGACTCCGTTGTCAGTCCTGTTGCTGTTGTCAGGTGAGATACAGGAGGCGGCTATCACTAGGATCAGGGTAGACCGGTACCCAAATATGGTGTTGGGCGAGCAAGTCAGACGAACAAATACATGGAGAATTGATATACCGCACCCATTCCTGAAAAATCCCATGATCAACGCCCTCAGCTTATTTATTAATTACTTTTCGTGCTAAGGAACACAACCATTTATACCCTTTTCAGCTGGGTGCGGTGCTTCACCCGAAGTTATTTTTACTCTCCACTGTGGCATATGCACAACACTACAGAATCAAAGAGTAACATTGGATCTAAAATTATATAATGTGTAAACGTTATTCAAATAAATATTTAAGAGAAAAATGTTAGTTTAGCAATAGATCTTCAGTTTAGAGTTTTACATGCCAACTGATCTCTACTTTAGGCACTTGCCTTTTTGAGGTCTTATTATTAGAACTCAGGGACCATAGGTTATCCATGACATGACAGTAACAGAATGGGCATCTAAAAAATGGAAACGGACTTCTACAATTGTTATACTTAGTGCAGAAAAAGATATCCTCATAGATGTTGACAGGATAGCTCTACTACTGTAGACCTAGGGACTTACTTGAAAACATTGAAAAGCCGCTTTAAAAATAAACACAAAATAAATATAAAGCTACTTTGGCCATCATCGTGGAATAAACTTTCAAAAGTCAAAATAGACTTATTATCAGTGCACAATTGTTAGAAATGGGGTCTTTGGTTGGCAGTCAGGTCACCCCCTGTCCAAGCAAGGACCCTCACTCTAGTCAGGGTAAGTCACACACAATCCAAATTATCCTGTGCCCACCCTCTGGTAGCTTGGCACTGAGCAGTCAGGCTTAACTTAGAAGGCAATGTGTAAAGTATTTGCGCAATAAATCATGAAGTAACACAGTATAACACCACAAAAATACACCACACACTGTTTAGAAAAATACTTAATATTTATCTGATAAAACACAGATCAAAACGATTAAGATGCAATAAGTATATATTGAGATATCACTGTAAAAGTGATTTAAAGTGTCTTCAGTCTCTTAAGAGCAATAAATGTCTCTTTCAAGCACAAAGTACCTGGTTTGAGTTCAAAATCTCTGCAAAGAACAACAAAGGAGGAGATCCATGGAAAACAGGGAGGTGTGCGTTGATTTCTCAGGCCGCACATGGCGCTGCATCATTTTGTTTTCACGCAGGGATGGTTGTGCGTCATTTTCCGTCGCTTGATCATGGATCCTCTTCGGGTTGCGGGGTTCTAGGACGTTCCGGGGACAATGGTGGATTTCCGGCGCTGATAGGGGCTGCATTAATCTGGTCGGTGTTGTGTGGAAATTTATACTGCATGGCAGGCGCTGCGTTGGTTCCTCTCTGGAAGTTGGGCTGCGTCGTTCCGGCTCACCTGTGCGTCCATCCAGTGGCTCATGCTTAAATTTATAGTCGCTACGCTGGCGATGCGTCGCTTTTCTGCTTGCAAAGTCAGGCTGTGTCATTCCGGGTCAGCGTGCAGTGAATTTTTCACTGCACGCTGTGTGTAATTTCTGGCAGTCTGTGCGTCGATTTTCATCACACCAGGAGTCCTTCTTGTAGAAATGAAGTCTTTTTGGTCCTGAGACATTAGGGAACCGGAGGCAAGCTCTATCCAAGCCCTTTGAGAGCACTTCTCAGCACAGCCATAGAGCAGCAAGGTAGCAGGGCAACAGCAAGGCAGCAGTCCTTCTCAGAAAGCAGTCAGGTGAGTTATTTGGGCATCCAGGCAGTTCTTCTTGGCAGGTTGCAGATTCTGGTTCAGACTCTCTTCTTCAGGAAGTGTCTGAGTTGGTAGGGGCAGAGGCCCTGTTTAAATACCCAAATGTGCCTTTGAAGTGGGGGGGACTTCAAAGAGTGGCTCAGAAGTACACAAGGTCCCCTTTCAGTTCAATCCTGTCTGCCAGGGTCCCAGCAGGGGGTGTGGCAGTCTTTTGTGTAAAGGCAGGCTACTGTCCTTTGATATGTAAGTGTCAGGCCCTCCACCCTCCCAGCCCAGGAAGACCCATTAAAAATGCAGATGTATGCAAGTGAGGCTGAGCATCCTGTGTTTGTGGTGTGACTGAGTGAATGCACAAGGGAGCTGTCAACTGAACCCAGCCAGACGTGGATTGTAAGGCACAGAATTTAAGTGCAGAAAAATGCTCACTTTCTAAAAGTGGCATTTAGAAAATAGTAATATCAAATCCAACTTCACCAGTCAGCAGGATCTCGTTTCACCATTCTGGCCATACTAAATATGACCTTCCTACTCCTTTCAGATCAGCAGCTACCACTCAAACAGTATAGGAGGGTAGCCCATATGTTAGCCTATGAAGGGAGCAGGCCTCACAGCAGTGAAAAAACGAATTTAGAAGTTTTACACTACTAGGCCATGTAAACTACACATGTACATGCCCTGCCTTTTGCCCACACAGCACCCTGCCCAATGGGTTACCTAGGGCATACTTTAGGGTTGTTTTATATGTAGAAAAAGGGGAGTTTTAGGCTTGGCAAGAATTTTTCAATGCCAAGTCAAATTGGCAGTGAAACTCCACCCACAGGCCTTGCAATGGCAGGCCTAAGACAGGGTTAAGGAGCTACTTAAGTGGGTGGCACAATCAGTGCTGCAGGCCCACTAGTAACATTTAGGCCCATATTTATACTTTTTGACGCAAAACTGCGCTAATGCAGTTTTGCGCCAAAAAAATTAGCGCCGGCTAACGCCATTCTGAAGCGCCATGCGGGCGCCGTATTTATTGAATGGCGTTAGCCGGCGTTAGCCGACCGGCGCTGCCTGGTGTGCGTGAAAAAAAACCACGTACACCAGGCAGCGCCGGCGTAGGGAAAAATGGTCTTAACCCGATTTGCGCCATTTTTTTACGACGCCCATCCCCCATTGAAATGACTCCTGTCTTAGCAAAGACAGGAGTCATGCCCCCTTGCCCAATGGCCATGCCCAGGGGACTTCTGTCCCCTGGGCATGGTCATTGGGCATAGTGACATGTAGGGGGGCACAAATCAGGCCCCCCTATGCCACAAAAAGGAATGAAAAAAAACACTTACCTGGACTTGCCTTAATGTCCCTGGGGTGGGTCCCTCCATCCTTGGGTGTCCTCCTGGGGTGGGCAAGGGTGGCAGGGGGTGTCCCTGGGGGCAGGGGAGGGCACCTCTGGGCTCATTCTGAGCCCACAGGTCCCTTAACGCCTGCCCTGACCCAGGCGCTAAAATCTGGCGCAAATGCGGGTTTTTTAGACCCGCCCACTCCCGAGCGTCATTTTTGCCTGGGAGTATAAATCCAACGCAATAGCATCGGAGTCATTTTTTAAGACGGGAACGCCTACCTCGCATATCATTAACGCAAGGAAGGTGTTCACGCAAAAAAATGACGCTAATTCCAGGAACTTTGGCGCTAGACGCGTCTAACGCCAAAGTATAAATATGGAGTTAGTTTTGCGTCTAATTTGCGTCGAAAAAAACGACGCAAATTCGGCGCAAACGGAGTATAAATATGCCCCTTAATCTACAGGACCTGGGCACATAAAGTGCACTTTATTAGGGACTTGTAAGTAAATTAAATAATCCAGTTGGTATGATCCAATGTTATCATGTTTAAAGGGCGAGAGCACATGCACTTTAGCACTGGTTAGTAGTGGTTAAGTGCCCAGAGTCCTAAAGCCAGCAGCAATGAATTCAGAAAAAGAAGAGGAGGAAGGCAAACAGTTTGGAGTTGACCCTGAAGAGAGGCCATTTCCAACAGCTATGAATATAATAAACAGCATCATATATTTACATGTGGAAAGGTCATTCAACTCCTGTTTATACATTTTTATAAATGCATTTCTCTTTTTCATGCACTGGATTAATTGAGTTTGATATCATCTTTCTTAGAATCTTTAAAACATATACATTTCATTGTGACAAAGTAAATGAAACATGCTTGCTGTATTTCTTTTTCAAAATGAATTCTTTTGCTTGTTAAGAGTGAGGGATGGACATGTGTTACTACTGTAGAAGCATTTCAATAAGAGCCATCAGATGTTTATCATATTTACATTTTAGAGGTATTCTGCAAAATATTGTTTAAAAAATATCTGGAAAAACAAATGTTCTGTTACAAATATCGTGATGACAAAAATATTGTGGAACCGAATATAGAAGCTAAGAATATAGGCCCTCATTACGACCCTGGCAGTTGGCGCAGAAGTGGCGGTATTACCGCCAACAGGCTAGCAGGCTAGGCTAGCAGGCTAAATGGAATTATGACCATGGCGGTTACCGCCATGGTCATCCGCCACTTCTCCATTCTGAGCGCCAGGGCGGAGACGACCACTGGGCTGGAGACTTGGGCCTCCAGCCCGGCAGCCGTCACAAGACCGCCGGTGGTATCACGACCCTGCTGACTGCCATGGATTTCATGGGGTTGGGAACCGCCATGAAATCCATGGCGGTAAGCTCTATCAGTGCCAGGGAATTCCTTCCCTGGCACTGATAGGGGTCTCCAGCACCCCCCACCCCGAGTCTTCCCCACACACCCCCCCCTTCCACCCCCCAAAGGTGGCAGGACCACCCTCCCCACCCCTACCCCCAACATCGCTACACAGACACACACCTTACACGCATGCAGACACCACCAACACACATACCCGCACACATATCAACAAACAGACACACACACAGTCATACACGCACACCTACATACAGACATACACGCACACATCCATACAGACATACATAAAGACACGCACACATTTCCAAACACACTACATCCCCGCATGCATACACACACTCACACACCCCCTCTACATACACACACGCACACCACCATGCACGCACACAACACACAACACACAACACCCCCTCACCCCCTCCCCTAACGGACGATCAACTTACCTGGTCCGTTGATCCTCCGGGAGGGGACGGGATCCATGGGGGCTGCTCCGCCAACAGCACCCAGTCAACAGAACACCGCCACGCCGATTCACAGAACGTGATTCTGTGGGTGGTGTTATGTTGACGGGGAACCTCCACTTCCCCGCCGACCGCCAGTATGGCTGCTGGTGGCTCTCTGTCCGGAAAAGGACGGAGGGCTGGCAGCGGTCCCTCGGCGGTCTTGCAAAAAGACCGCCGAGGTTGTAATGACCACCATAGTGTCTGATTCAGAAAGTAAACTTACATTTTTGTGCACGTTTATTATGTTTTTGGTATGCAGAAACTACAAGTTTAATTTTACTAATAGTAGTTTTATGACTACAGAGAATCTTCATTTGTGGTCAATACTTTGCAAATAAAATGATAGGTTTGTGCTATCTCTTTATGTGCCAGGTTCCCTGCCATGACTGAAAAGTTTAGGCAGTCATAGAATTGCTAATAAAATTCATAGCTTGTGAATATGAAAACAAATATTAAACTTATACAAAAGTGTAAGTTTACCTCTCTGATAAAGGCCATTTTTTTAATAGCATTTTCATAAATGTAATTGTATGTACTATATGTTTTTAATTAAATCGTTGAGATTTTTAAAAATGTTTGTGACATAAGTTGTGATTATTTTAAAGTAGTTATGACCCATCTCAAATTCAACACTTTCACTACTGTTGCTTAAGACATAGGGGGTCATTCCGACCCCGGCGGGCGGCTGGCGCCGCCCGCCGGGCGGAAACCACCCAAAAACCGCACCGTGGTCAAATGTCCGCGGGGGTCATTTCAACTTTCCCGCTAGGCCGGCGGGCGATCTCCAAAAGATCGCCCGCCGGCCCAGCGGGAAAGCCCCTGCAAAGAGGAAGCCGGCTCCGAATGGAGCCGGCGGATTTGCAGGGGTGCGACGGGTGCAGTGGCACCCGTCGCGATTTTCACTGTCTGCTAAGCAGACAGTGAAAATCTTTGTGGGGCCCTGTTAGGGAGCCCCTGCACTGCCCATGCCAGTGGCATGGGCAGTGCAGGGGAACCCCAGGGGCCCCACGACACCCGTTCCCGCCAGCCTCTTCCTGGCGGTGTAAACCGCCAGGAACAGGCTGGCGGGAAGGTGGTCGGAATCCCCATGGCGGCGCTGCAGGGGCAATCCGGCGGGAAACCGCCGGTTCCCCTTTTCTGACCGCGGCTTTAACGCCGCGGTCAGAATGGCCCGGGAAGCACCGCCAGCCTGTTGGCGGTGCTTCCTCTGCCCTCCACCCTGGCGGTTTGAAACCGCCAGGGTCGGAATGAGGGCCATAGTGAGAAAAGTAAATCTAACTCCTCCAAAGTTCCAAACTTTCCTTACTGTTGCAGGGATGGGATTGAGAATAGTTAAGCTGATCCCTCCAAAGTCCAACACTTTCTCTACTTTGGCAGAGGTCGGAGTGAGAATAGCAAATCTGACCCCTCCAAAGTGCAACACAATCCCTAATATTGCTTTGTTTGCTTAGGTTGGAATGGGAATAGTAAATGTAACCGCTCCAGAGTTCAAGATGTTCCATATTGTTCCTCAGGTTGGAGAAAAATATGGAACCTGACACATCAGCAAAGCCCATATGTTTTCCCTACTGTTATACTGGAGGGAGAATAATAAACCTGGCCTTTCCAGTGTATAACACTGTCACTCAGTTGCTCAGGTTCAGGTGGTAATAGTATAACTGATCCCTCCTGGTGCTTACATTGGAGTGGAAATAGTAAATGTTGATTATGTTGGAGTGGCAATTGTAAATAGGACAGTTCCAAAGGCAAACACATTCCCTACTTTTAGTTTGACTGGATTACGAAAAGTAAATCTGACCCCTCCAGAGTCTAACACCTTCCCTACTATTGTGTATATTGGAGTAAAAATAGTAAATTAAACCCCTCCGAAGTCAGACATTTTCCTTTCTGTTTCTCATGTTCAAAGCGAATAGTAAATCTGACCTCTTCAAAGTCCTGTTGCTTAGGTTGGAGGGGCAATAGTAAATCGGACCACTTGAGAGTCCAACATGTTCCTTAATGTTGCTTATGTCATATAGTGGGTGAGCAAACCCATTAACCACTGGGCAACTTTGTTACAGCTGGTGGGCTAAGGAATGGTTTGAAGTACCATGACAAAGCACTTTATTGAGTCCTGGACAGCCAACCCCCACAAGAATAACGTTTAATTCCTTTTTTTGGTAACTGATATCTGGGCATTGAAAAATATATTTGTGTTAAAGTACACGGAGTAAAATCATATAATACCCATCTTTAGTGGTTGTACATTTTAATTTCTTCAAATCAGCTTTAGGAGTGGTTTGAGTTGAGTACATTGAGGAACACAAATCTGTGCCATGCCTGTAAAAATAAGATGCATTTTCTGCTCTGTGAAGTGGAAAGTTGATGGCAAGTAACTCTGCATCTTAGAAAAAAATAAAGCCTCTAACACCTTGAACTACTTTGCGCGTTCTCATGCATTATAGTTCAATATCTAGCTGATATAAATTATAAATTGTGGTTCGTTACTCAGATTTTATGGAGAGCATCTGTTACACTGCATACTTTGAGCCTGTCATGATATTCATTTTAATAACCTTTCTACGTATAGTGTATTTCAAGTCTCCACTTGAATATATAAAAAGACCATTGCAATAAAGCAAGGGAAATATAATGAAGGCAGATGGAATATGCATTTGATGAGGCATCTGTGTGATCACATCTATTTTCACAGAGTACTGGGAATGAAACAAAATAAGTTTCTGTATTAGTCTAATCTTGCATAACAGAATAACAGCATGAGAACAACCAAATGCATCTATCAGTGTGTGTAATCAAAGGAACATGTTTGCGATGCCATATTTATTCAGCAGTGTGTTATATCCAAGCGGGGGTATAATCTCATAAACCTTGCAACGGTGTAGTTAAGCTATCCAAGCAAAGTGAAGGGGTGTAATGGAATCAGCATGACTATTACAGGACGCATAGCCCATAGCAAAACAGACATATTGTTACCATGAATGTCTTTGAAATGCTGCATTGAAATAACAAACATTTGTTAAAAGGTCTTCCCAGGATCTAATGGAAAACAACCTTCTGCGAAAACAACGAGCTTCCCAGCCACATTATCATCTTGATTGTGAAATCGATTTGGATGCTTCTAACTTGATGTCCTCCACAATTAAACTATAAAGAATACACAAGGAGCTAGATTTTTGTGATATGTGGAATTTCGGAAGCACACTTTGAATGCTTTATTTGCTTTTAATACAGAGAAGTCAATCCACGTTCTGTCTTCAAATGTCCACGAACACCTACATTTTGTTAAGCCCACTGCACTGAAGGTAAAAGCAGTTCACTAGAATTGTTCACTGAAGAGAAAGCAGTCCGCAGTTTCCTGATAATCAACAGGTCGTATATGGTTAGTCCTGAGCACATTGTTTATGGGTCTGAGACAAGTTTCTTTTAGAATCTGTGCTGACATTTATCGTACCTGTCCTGCTGAACATCTCTGCACACAGAGGGACACATTACTCCTCGACAAATAGATTTTTGATTGAACACAATGTAGCAGACACGTGTTTCACTTTAGCTATTCCGCCTTTTGATCTTCCTCAAGGCTGTAAACACTGTTACATTTGTTACAATGGTAAAGGTTTTTCTGTTGTACATCTGACACAATCTTAGGTGCAGCCTAAAATATGATTATGTATCAGTCAGCCTTTTCTCCTGTTAGAGTTTCTATTCACACAACATGCCTTTCTAAATGGATGGAACATAGATGTGATTGTAGATGTCTACTTTAGGGACTTACTCATCAAGGGAAGTTTCCATGTGGAGATAGCTGCAAAGGTGGCATTCACCAGTTCTGTGCAGAGATCTCCTCATCAGTGTCGAATTACAAGTCTTCACTGCCTCAAGTGAGGGGATGGATCCTTACACAACCATATTTATGAGTTTAAAGTTGCTACAGAACCTCTATGCCTATTTGGGGAGTGCTCTGTCCCTCAGGCCGAGATCCGTACCCTGGGAAAGAGAACTTAGAATGGATATTGTTGGACTTTTGCCCTTTTGCAGGGTCATCCCCAATCTTTTTGCCTCCTGCCTCCTATTTTTCTGACCTGTTGCTGTTGGCTTTTGAACTCTGAGCACTTTACCACTGCTAACCAGTGCTAAAGTGTATGTGCTTTCTGTGTAAATTGTATGGTTGATTGGTTTATCCATGATTGGCATATTTGATTTACTAGTAAGTCCCTAGTAAAGTGCACTAGAGGTGCCAGGGCCTGTAAATCAAATGCTACTAGTGGGCCTGCAGCACTTGTTGTGCCACCCACATTAGTAGCTCTGTAATCATGTCTCAGACTTGCCACTGTAGTGTCTGTGTGTGCAGTTTTAACTGTAAATTCGACTTGGCAATTGTACCCACTTGCCAGGCCTAAACCTTCCCTTTTCTTACATGTAAGACACCCCGAAGGTAGGGCCTAGTTAGCCCCATGGGCAGGGTGCAGTGTATGGTTAAGGTAGGACCTATAGTAATGCGTTTTATATGTCCTGACAGTGAAAAATTGCTAAATTCGTTTTTTACTGTTGCAAGGCCAATCCCTCGAATAGGCTAACATGGGGGCTACCTTTCAATATGATTAAAGTGTAGATTCCCTTTGGGAGCAGATAGACATGTGGAGTTTGGGGTCTCTGAGCTCACAATTTAAAAATACATCTTTTAGTAAAGTTGATTTTAAGATTGTGTGTTTGAAAATGCCACTTTTAGAAAGTGAGCCTTTTCTTGCTTAGACCATTTCTGTGACTCTGCCTGTTTGTGGATTCCCTGTCTGGGTCAGTTTGACAGTTGGGCTGGTTGCACCTCACACTAGATAGTGGCACAAAGGGAGCTGAGGTGTAGTCTACATTTCCTGATGAGCCATCTGTGCTAGGAGGGAGGGGAGGAGTGGTCACTTACACCTGAAAGGGCTGTGCCTGTCCTCATACAATGGAGTCTTCAACCTCCTAGTGAGTGTCTGTGGCCTGGCCTGTGCAAGGCAGGATTTCACAATCAAGAAAGACTTTGCTTTGAAGTAGGCCTACTTCAAAGGAGAACATGAGTATAAGAAGGGCACCCACAACCACAGACTTTAGAACACTTCTGGAAACCAAGAGGAACCTCTGCCTGGAGAAGAGCTGAGGAAGAAGAACTGCCCTGCCTGTGACTGTGCTTTGTGGAGCTATCCTGCAGTTGCTGCTTCTGCCAGAGTAAGAGGACTAAGACTGGACTTTGTGTTGCCTTCCTTCTTGTGAAGATCTCCAAGGGCTTGATTTAGAGCTTGCCTCCTGTTGTTTGAAGTCTCAGGGACAGCAAAGACTTCTCTCTGCCAGCACCTGGAGTCTCTGGAGAGACTCCTACACTGCCAAGTGGTTCCCATTCAGTTCCTGGGACCCTAAAAGGAGAAGCTGGCAGCCTAGGAGGAAGAAATCCACGCACTGACCGCCATGCAGGGAAAAGATCGACACGACTCTGATCTGCGGCTGAAAAATCGACACGCTGCCAGCTTCACGGCTGAAAATCGACACTCGTCTGCAACGCGACAGGAAGATTTGACGTCCAGAGCTGGGGAAATGACACGCAGCATCACTGATGGAGGCTGGTGAGATTGCAACCTGCACTGCGTGGTTTTCGGATCATTGTGCAGCTGGATTTCCGACCCAAGTACCGCTGGGCATGTAAAAACAACGCAAGGCCTGCCTGGACCGAGAGATCTGACCGGATCGACGCATCGCTCTCCTACGGAGAGAAGAAATTGCGTGCACCAACCCGACAAAAGGAGAAACAACGCAAGGTCTCGATCGTGAGTGAAATCGATGCATCGCAAGCTCTTTTTGACACACAATCGCCCGTGCGGGTTATTTTTGATTCACCCAAGGTACATTTTCAAGCTAACGGTGTTAGTGTGTGTTTAAAATTACATGAAGGCTCTTTTTACATTTTTAGTGATAACTTGACTTGTGTATTGTGGATAATTGAGGTTTTGGTCTTGTTTTGTTTAGATAAATATTTTCTATTTTTCTAAACTTGTGGTGTGTCATTTTGTAGTGTTTTCATTAATTTACTGTGTGTGTTGGTACAAATACTTTACACCTAGCACTTTGAAGTTAAGCCTACTGCTCGTGCCAAGTTACCAAGGGAGTAAGCAGGAGTTAGCTGAGGGTGATTCTCTTTTACCCTGACTAGAGTTAGGGTCCTTGCTTGGACAGGGGGTAACCTGGCTGCCAACCAAAGACCCCCATTTCTAACAGATATGAGTGGGGAATCACCACATGCCTGCCCCAAATCTTACACAACTCGCATACATTAAGCATAAACATTTAGACTACCACCCTTCCCTTACTCCTCTTCCCCTAGACTTGACTCATTAACAAGATGCAACACACCAGTCTAAAATCTAGAAGATGTCCTACTCACATAAAAAGAAAAAGAACTTCACTGAGGAGGAAAGGGACATATATCTTTTGTCAGTGCTAGCAGGGTCTATTTACCTCCCTGAGGTACATAGGTTGCAATGACTTTCAGTTCCTGAAGGGTGTGAGAAAGTCTTGCCTGTTACATCCATACCCCTTGCAGTATCAGGAATGCTGAATGTATAGGAAGCCTCTGTGCCATATGTGTATTATCTTATTTCCACATTTATTTGTTTTGAAAATGGATATCTTTGAATAAAATATGTTCTTATATCTTTTTTTTTTACTTATATTATTATTTGACTGAATGTTTTTTAAGTTTATTTGTAGGAAGTACTGTGTACATTACAATGAAGTCATATCATATTGTTACTAGTACATTATAATTTTTTTGAAGTTACCAGTTATAAAAATGAAAGCAAAATTGTAGAGGATATGACAAAGTTTTTAGACTTAAACAAATATAAAACATGCTTTATTTATGTAACAATCGGGGCTTAAATAATGACAAATATCAAAACATAGTTTTAGCACTGATGTTAATCAAACACATTAGATACAACTCATCTTTTAAATAAATTATGTCATATTGTTTCATATGTAGTGTTATTTTTTCCCTGCCTACATTGATTCCTCTGAGAGTATGTTACAGTCCCAATGATTGATCATGTGTGCTTATTGAATACTTTAAGGTTTGGCTGTAGTTGATTTGTATTATTTTAGTACACATGGGTTTAACTTTTGTGAATTGCTATCCCCTTATTCTTTCGCGGCAGTGTTTTAGTATTTGTGTGTCCTTTTCTAAGCCTCTTTCATTTAGTAACAAATATTCCCCATTTTCCAACTGGTTCATCTTGATCCTCACACACACTGCTATAGCTGAGACCCCCTTGTGAGCAGATTTCTGCACTAGTGGCAGAGATCTTCATACAGAAGAGATATGAGAGGAGGAGGCAGAGATCTCTGCACGAGGTTTGTGAATTGCTTTTTTTAGTATTGCAAGTAGTATCACTGGAGTAGTACTGAAGTATTACTCCCATACTCAAAACTGCTTTTGTAAATATGCCCCTTTTTATGTAATAAAAAGTAAAAATGGAAAGAAGTAGTGTGGCTGCCTATGTGAAACAAAGGAAAATTGAATAATTGTGTTTTAAAAGACAATCAACTTTTGATTTAATAATTGACTGCTACACTAACTTCCAAAACATTTGGCTGTCTTTGAGTGGGAGTACTAAACCCAGGAAACAAGAACCACCTACATTAGACATATAGGGCAGGAAAAATACAAAGTATTGGCCAGTTCAATCACAGATTAAAAGCCCTACTCATCCTACTGAGGTTACAACGAGTTCCATATTTGTGTCTGCATGGCCTATTGAAATATTGTTTTGTGCTTTTTCAATTTAAATTGAGTGATGCTATTTTCCTGGCTGGATCTTTAATTGTGGTCCTGCATATATGAAAGGAAAAAAGCAAGCCAACCTTTAACTTCCGGTGCTTTGAAGGGGTTGCATAGTAAAGTGAAAGGCATGAGCTGAGTCAGCAGTAGCGGATGGAATTCTTTGAGCTATTGTGTGATTAGATTGATTTTTCAGAGTCAATAGAAAGCATGTCTGTTTAATTCTGTGCTCTCTTACTCTCTGGAATTCATGGAGGTTCCTTCTTACATGATGTTGTGACAGTTAAATCTTGATAATGCCAGAGTAATTCAATGCAATGGGATACCTAGAGTTGGCCTGTCGGCCTAGAATTATGTAGAATTTAGTGTTCTTGACCACCTCAGTGATTTGCTGACCAAAACAGAGTTTTTCATTCAACAGTCTTTTTGTTAATTGCCTGTGCTGGGGGTAAGTCAATCTTGAGTAGAATTAATCTCTGAGGACCACAGTCTAGGCATGATTTACACTAAAGTGAGTATCATTCTTACAATGGTACACACATCCCAGCCAAGACGAGATGTATTTGTCATGCTTTCTTGGTTTCCCAGCAGAATCTGTAGCTGAATAACATTAGCATATATTTGTATATGTTATTGACGGATGACTTCAGCCTGCTCTCAGGTAGAACTATTGAACAAGAGGGTAGAAAATGAAAAGATGACCCCTGATAGTTACAACTCATGATATATTTCATTAAGAATGATGACGATTAAACAATCGTGATTTATTAACTGTTATTATATAAACAGCACCGGCACCATTGGCAAACTGCTCTGTTATAACTGCCCCACTTTTCTAGCCGGTTTAGAAGTGTTTTGTGGTTGACAGTGGTTAACAATGGTATGTTGCCATATGGGGAAATAAGAATCAGAGTTGCAGCTTGTACACCTTAATATTGGCTGCTGCAGTTTTGATGCCTGTACTTGGTTTGAAGCATGACAGTCTGTCACGTAAATTGCTGCCTGTTTCTGCAAATTCTTTGTGACTTTATTCCACTTCTATTATTTTACTGATGAATAGGAGAATTGATATGGGTATGTCATTGATTGGATCTGGTGTCCTTGCTGATGTGTTCTACAGTCATGTGGGTAGAATAATTAAGGCATGTATTAACACATTAGGTATTGTTCCTTACCTAAGAAAGGACTTGTAATAGCATTTATCTCTCAAATCTAGGATTAAGATTTCATCTTTTATTACAGAGGCGGTGCATTGGTACTGTTAGACCTGGCATCCTTGCCTTCTTCCCTGTCTTTTTTGCCTCTGCTTCCCATGTTTTGACTATGTGCTTTTTATACATGTAAGGCACCCCTAAGGTAGGCCCTACGTAGCCCCATGGGCAGGGTACAGTGTACGTTGAAGGTGGGAAATGTACTTGTGTGCTTTTACATGTCCTAACAGTGAAATACTGTTAAATTCGATTTTCAATGTTGCAAGGCCTGATTCTTATGAGGACTGTCTTTAAATATCTTTAAATTTCATTTTCCATTTGAGAGTAGATAGAACTGTGGAGTTTGGTGTCTCTTAACTCACAATTTAAAAATGCATCTGTTAGTGAAGTTGGTTTTTAAATTGTTAGTTTGAAAAATACCACTTTCAGGGAGTAGGCATTTTATTGCTTTAACCATTCTGTAACTCTGCATGTTTCTGGATTCTCTGTCTGGGTCAGACTGACAGTTGGGCTGTTTGTGAATCTCCTCTAGACAGTGACACAAAGGGAGCTGGGGTGTAGCCTGCATATCCTGATGAGCCATCTGGGGTGGAGTGAAGGGAGGAGTAGTCACTTACACCTAAATGGGCTGTCCCTGCCCTCTCAAAAATGCAGTCTCTAACCCCCTGGTGTGTGCCTGGGGCCTGGCCTGGGCAAGGCAGGATCTGGTAAACAACAGAGACTTTCCTTTGAAGGTTACCTATTTCAAAGGCAGAAAGAGGTATAAGTATTGGACCCAAAACCCCAGACTTTTAGTTTTCTTTAATGTCACTTCTGGATTCAAGAGGAACCTCTGCAGGAGAGAAGAGCTGAAGAGCTGAGGAGAAGTGCTGCCCATGCCTGTGACTGTGCTTTGTTGGGCTATCCTGCAGTTGCTGCTTCTGCCTGTGAAAGGGGGCAAAGATGGGATTTTGCTGTGCATTCCTGCTTGGGAAGAATCTCCATGGGCTTGAACTGAACTTGCCTCCTGTTTTCAAGTCTCAGGGCCATCAAAGACGTCCTCTGCCAGCGCCTGGACTTTCTGCTGAGACTCCTGACCTGCCAAGTGGTGCCCTATCCAGTCCCTTGGCCCTTGAAATGTGAAGTTGGCAGAACAAGCTGAAATCCATGTACCGAACCTGCATTGCGGCTGCAAGATCGATGTATCACAGTTGGAGAAATGACGCACAACATCCCTCGGCGTCAGAGTCATCCTGACCCTATGTGAATCCGAGGGGCCCTGTCTGGAAATTGACATGTTGCTCTCTTGTGAAGGAGAACAATGACACATTGCCGATCCGAACTGGAGAAGAAATGACAAACGGCCTCCTTTACAAGGAAGGAATCAACACCTCACTGTCCGACCCACGCTCGCCCGTGCAGCTTTTTTTTTTACGCTGACCAGGTACTTTGTGCAAAATCAACATTTCCATTGATTTCTATGGAGTAAGACTTTTATTCTTTTGGAAAGTCATATCTTGACTTGTGCATGTTGGATTTTTGTCATTTTGGTCTTGTTTGTTTTCAATAAATATTGCTTATTTTTCTTAACTGGTGTGGTGTCCATTTTGTAGTGTTATCACTGTATTACTGTGTGTATTGGTACAAATACTTTACAGATTGCTTTTGGGATAAGCCTGCCTGCTCGTGCCAAGCTACCAAGAGGGTGAGTGGGGTTTAACCAGGTGTGTTTCTCCTTTGCCCTGACTAGAGTAAGGGTCTTTGCTTGGACAGAGGGTAACCTGACTGCCTACCAAAGACCCCATTAGGTACACAGCTAGAGATTAAACGTTCTGCTTGGTGACTACTGTTGGTGCTTGTTCTAAGAAGTTGTGAAAGGGGTTGAGGCAGATATGTTTGGATTGCACTATGATGGTTCTGTTCGTTGGGCAATGTTGTTCTGGATCACAAGAGTTTCATTTTCTAAGATAGATATTAGCTTTTCACATTGCCTGTCTACCATGATCATTAAGTCCCTTTCTCGCACTTCTCTATTTAGTTTGGAAATATGTTTAGTTTCTTAAGATTCCTAGCTAATTTAAATGGCGATGAGTTTCGAAGCCGCAATGGGGAATTAGGTGTGGACAGGATGGGCCATACTGGCAGGGTGACTGGGAGGGGCGGCACCCAGCCATACTTACACTTCAAGTGTCGTTCTCTCCTGCACACACAAAGGAATCTGACATCAGGTCTGCCATGTCTTTTGTTAACAGCGATGGCACCATTTTTCCCCCTTGAACGAGCTGACTTCTAAGAAGCAACCAAGAAAGGTCATCTGTACAGAGGAGGGCAAAAACACTTTTAACACCTTGAAGTAGGCCATGTGCACTACTTCCATGCTTGACATTCCTGACTTCTCCAAATAATAAATTGTCCAGAAAAATGCCTCAGAGCATGGCATATAGGCTGTGCTCTCACAACTGAACAGGGAGGGCTTAGACCAATCTCTAGCCTTCATTAGATGAAGGTTACTTCCCGGGGAACAGAGGTGGGGTGCAATTGAAAGGGAAACCTTTGCAGTGGTCTGTGCAATGAAGACGTTAAGAATACACTTGTTTCAGACTGACCTATGGGTTTAAACAGACCACAGACACCTCAGACAGTTAATGCAAACTGTTGAAGTGAACTGTTGAACAGTGAACTGTTGGAGTGGCCTATCTCCCATAGCAGGGTGTAGGAAGTAGGGTCGCAGGGGTGCTGCAGCACCCCTACAAATAATTCATCACAATGATTGAGCAATAAATATACCTTCATTTTTTATCTTGTCACATTTCCTGTGCATTCAAAGACAGAGGTCAAATGCCAGGGTACCTCTTCTGTCAGTTGCTTCTTATTTATTTTAACATGAAAGTGTCCTTGTGTAACATAACTTGTGCTCGTGTAAAGTGCTCCAATATCTTCGGGTCAAGTTCTGTTTCCTTTTCTTTGTCTGACTGCAATGAGAGAGGAGTTTATCAAGTTAGCTGTTTGACTGTCTTGCTAGTATGAAAGGAAAGGCTGAAGGCTGTCATTTTTTCTAAATCACAACTTAATTTAAATATTTATAAATTAACTATACAAATATTTGCAAAATACTAGCAGACAGGCAACCTCAAATTATGCACCTTTTTGTAATTCTGAAGAGTGACAGAAACAACAATTTTAATAGGATCACCGATCAAGACACTTTAATTGGTTATGCACAAATGACGAATAGTTGGTGAAACCTGATTTCCACCAATTGTTATTTGGGTGCTATATAATTTTAGCAGTAAAATAGTAGATCTGCAAAAAATGATGCCATTACAATATGCTGCTATAAGTAACAGTGTGATACCACACCATCCTTTAGTAATATATTTCCAACAATGTTCTCCAAGGTGCACCGCCATATACATATTACACACGCCACTGTTCGGCCAAATGGTCATGGTTCATTTGCAACACGTTCTTTGCTTGACACTTGGATTTTTTACAGTTTAGGGATGCAAAATTGATGGCACCAAATCTGCTCTGAAAATTGATAGAGATACGCTGTTGAAACTCAAATGAATTGTATTTTAAAAGACTCTCTAATAGCAAAGTCAGATTTTAAGTTGCAATTCTAGAAAAAACACTTTTACGATGTAGGCATTTTCCTGTTGTAACTATTTGTGCCTTTTGTCAGTGTCCTGGGTCACATGACTGTGAATGGCTCTCCTAATGGGATGTCTGTATTGAGTCCAGACAGTAACACAAAGGGGACGTGGGTGTGAATAGGATGGGCCATGCTGGCAGGATTTTCCCAGCCCCACTTTCTCTTCAAGGGCTATGCCTCCTGTGCATAAAAATAATCTGACACCAGACCTTCCCTTTATTTTGTCACCCCAGACAGTTTGGATCCTTGACAGGGTAACAACTTCCTAAAGGTTGTTAAGTAAAGATCATATTGAATCCTGTTCTTTATTAATGAAGGAGAAAATTACACATTTATAAAGAGGAATTAAGTCCTATTTTTGTTCTGAAGTAACACTGGTAAAATATGTTTAACAGTTGCAGTCTATTATTGACTAAATTGAGTAAACCACAACTCAATGGGCCCAATTTTCAAAAGTCTAAACTTAGACCAAAAGTCTCATCTATGAATCGGCCGGTCCACCTGATGAACTTTTGGTGGCTGGAACTTTACGGGCCATATTTATGAAAAATGGCACACAACTGTGCTAACGCAGGTGTGCGTAATTTTTCTCAATGCCTTCTAACTCCATTCCTCAAAGTCATCGGTACATCATATTTATGGAATGACACACAATGGTGCTAAGTAATGGCTAGCATAAATAAAAGACGCTAACCGTGGGGGTATGGTGCTAGTGGGTCAGAAATGACGTTAGTCTGGTTAGCGGGAAAAGCTTTGCCTCTACTCAGCCTAGCGCCATTTACTGACACACAAGCAGCCACAAAATTACTCCTGTCTAAGTTTAGACAGGAGTCATGCCCACCACCCCAATGCCCACCACAGGGGACCAGTGTCCTCTGGTCAAGCCCAAATACACAGAGCCAGGCAGGGGGCCCAATGTAAGGGGCCCTCAATGGCACTTTAAAAAAATGTAAAATATTCTCACCTAAACTTACCTGGGATGGGGTCTCCCCTCCTGTAGTGTCCCTGTGGTGTGGGTGGTGGTGTTGCTGGGGTTTGGGTTGGGCATCTTTGTGACCATTCCATCGTGTTTCACCATGGAAATGGGCCTACCTGCACTCGAATGCCTGGTCTGACCCAGGTGGTAAACGATGGCACTAGGCGGGCTGAGCGCCATTATTTAGGTCCGCCTCCCACCCACACGTTGTTTCTGTGCTGGGAGGTGAATATGGCCCTGGCTGGGGGGGGCTAACATCATGTTTAGGACGGGAACGCCTACCTTGCATCTCATTGACGCAAGGTGGGTTCTCTCATACTGCACATGGGGCTAACTTCAATGTTTTGATGCTAGACAAGTCTAGTGTAAAAATATAAATATGGAGTTAGGTCAGCGCCATTTTAGTGCCAAAATAATTGGTGCTAAGGCGACAGTAACCATCCCTAAATGTGGACCCAAATGTTGTAAATTTAGGCAAATGAAAAGATGTGGTTTTCTGAGATTCCTGTAAACAGACTACATGATGCTTTGAAAAATATGTTTCCAAATCCTCATTGAAAATATAGTTTTCAATTCTAGCAATGTTCAAGGAACAAATTAAAACTCCATTAAATTTTAGCAATCCTGAATTAAGCTGTTTGTTAGGAATAGGTTGCGACTCTAGGGTATTACCTCTTGGTTAGGCAATTGTTAATTGCCTAAGGACACTACGATCTCCTGTCCCAAGCCTGTTTGTAATTTTTGTTACATTTTCAGGAGGGTTTTGATTTTCTGGTCCTTTAAAGGAAATGCTCTCAATCAATGACGGCCTAGCTAGGAGATGCTGAATTTGGGCTATTGCCTCATAGAATCTATGGATATGTTGGTTTAGTTACCTGTATCATTTTAATTCCCCATGAATATAAAAATGCTTGACTAGCCCAGATTTTGAGACAATGGAACCTGTTGCCCAAATAGTTCACAGGCATTCTTGTGGTGCCACTGTAAAAACTGAACTATTCACAGGGTACTAGAACTGGTATTATTAAATTCAGGAAAGTGGCCTGGTGACCTTAAGGTATTTTACACGTTCAAGATATGGTGTTTTTCTTCCAAATTATAAATTGGAATTAATTCCAGTTTTATGGGTTCCAGGTTACCATCTGATGCAATTAAAAGGGGTCATTCTGTGATCTCAATGATGTAGCTGCAGTACTAGTGTGAAATCTGACGTCTTACCTTGAGGTTGCTGCAATTGGTGCAGTATGGTTATTAACATATTTGTTCCCCTTGGGCTATTCAGTTGGAAGAACACCAGGCATGTGGGCAGATACTTTTGCAATACTTTTTGCAATGTTGAATGTGCCTATAAAGGTGTTGTTTGCAATATTCACAGGATCATTCGTGCTGGCTGCATTGGTTGAGTTCTTTGACACTGTTGCAGCAATTTGGCTATATGACAAGATTGGTTCAGAAACCTTAGTTGTGGTAACAGTGACTAGTATTTGATTAGTTGTATCTTCTGTGATGATAGATCTGAATTAATTAGTCACCTCTGCAGGAACTTTGGTTTAACTTGAGGTTGGAGAAGATTACATATTAGCCCCCCTACTCTGGTTAACTTTAGCCGCCTCTGTATATATTGGAAATGTATGTGCATTCCTTAAACACTGGCAGTTGAAATTGTTGAATCATGTGTTGAAATATACTGAGCTGTGATTTTTTTGTTATGCAATCCAGAACTTCATTGATAGCTATTTGGCCCTTTGAAGATTAAGGTTTTTCATTTCTATCAGCAATTTTTGGACAGTCTGTTTCAGCTGAGTTACATCAATGACCGTAGGTGATGGAGCTAAAATAATTGAGTGGACTGCATGGATTTGATGAAACGTAATTGCTCAAGTCATTTGATGAGCTGGAGTATTCACAGGTATATTGTTGATTGATGAATTTTTACATTAACTCAATGGTAATTGCTCGACATTAACCTGAATTAAGTCTGTTTTGATGTTCTTCAATAATGATACCTGTACAAAAAAACAGGTTAATTTGGGCAATCAATGTATTCAACATTTGAGTTCATGCAGAGATAATTGTACCCATCACAGTCTAGAGTGGCTATACTAGATGAGTGACATCAGTTATTTCTGGCTGGGCTAAGCCTGTAAAACCTGTTGGAGAGGATAAGTTTTGTATGTGATCAAGTTGTTGGTGCTTTGCAGAGAGTCCCACTAATTCATTTAGTATGGCTGAATCATCAAAGAAGTTGTCCATTTGTGGGGAACTGTCATTTGGGGCCTCAAACCCATCTTCCTCTTGGCCATAAATGGAATCATCAAGGGCCAGATGTACGAACATCTCATTTTGCGAGTCTCTAATTGCAATTTTTTGTGACTCGAGAATCACAAAATAAAATGTACTAATGTGTCTCAGACACATTTAGCGATTCCCAATGGGCTTGCAAATAACCTGCATCATCAATATTCACGAGGTAGGTCACAATTTGCGACCCATTGGGAATGGCCAGCACTCACAGGGATGGTGGCCTGCTGGATTCAGCAGACCACCATGTCTGTGTCTGCTTTTGAAATAAAGCAGTTTTACAAAAAAATGCATCCCATTTTCCTTAAAGGGAAACGGGATGCATTTCAAAAATAAAAATGAAAAGTTTTGTTTTCATTTTTTTCAGGGTAAGCAATGGTCCATGGGACCACAGTCTGCTCTGAAAAAAACTTTTTTGCTGCCATTCACAAAGGGGAAGTGATCCCTTGAGGACCGCTTTCCATTTGCGAATGGGTTACCACCAACTTGAAGTGAAGTTGGTGGTAACTGCAAATACCACATTCCAGTTGCAAAACATTCTTACACTTTCTTGCCAGCTGCAATTAGGAAGGGACACCCTTGACACCTTGACACCTTGACACCCTCCTAATAGCGAGGAAGGGACACCCTTGGCACCTAGACACCTTGACACCCTCCCAATAGCGAGTCGCAAACACATTTTGTGAGTAAGTAATTGCTAACTAACTCGTAAAAAGGGGATGTACATGCCAAAAAGCATATTTACCGGTCGCAAATGGCATGACCGGTAAAAGCCTTTGTACATCTGGCCGCAAGTGAATTGTCTACAGACTGGTTTTGTATGTTGGGAACACCATGCAGTTGCAGTATTGTAGCATGTGTAGTAGAAGACATGATTCATTAGACTACACTGCATTTAAATCATCAGCACCTGGGACTTCATGTCCCCCATTATCTTGGCCATAGATAGAGTAATTGAATGAGGTGTTCACTGACAAACATCGAAATGTTTAGGGCACTCTGTATTACTGCTCTGGTTGTATGTTTTGTAGTAGGTAATCTTGGCCTTAGATTTAATTCCATTTAATCATTTGTGATTTCACCTAATGATGTCTTGCTCTCTAGTATCTGTTGCTGGCTTGGTTCCCTTGGATTTTACAACTGTGCTGATACTTCATTATATAATTCCAAGATAGAGGACTACTGTGCTGGTACTTTATTCGGTTCAGTTTTTGTACTTTCATGTGAGCCATCCTGGGTAGTCATATCAACACCACCACCGGATTTAAGTAAACTGGTTGAGTTGTGCCTGATAGAAATTATACACAGCTAGAGACCGGAGTGAGAGTGGAATTTGCAAGGCTTCCTGTTTATGGGTTAGTTGTTGAGAGTAGAATTTGCAAGGCGTCATATTCCTTGCTTAGTTTGGACAGTTAAGTGTCCATCAAAGTACTTGATAAAGCCATGTTTAATGAAAGTAGGTGACAGTGAGTGCCTACTGTCTATATGCCTTTACTTTATATTTTTGTGAGAGCTTTTTCATCCTAGGGTGTATAAAATCCAGAAAATCCGAGAGTCTAAAGAGACAAACGCTAATATTCATTACTCTTATTCTCTCTTCCTCGTCCCAGTACTTACTACATGAGGTTTACCATTTCTATTTCCCATTTTCCAACACCTTAACCAAGCTTTTCCCTCTATTATCCCTCTAAACATTTCCCACAACATTCTCCCTATTCCCCAGTACTTACTGAGCCCTACCCAAGTGGATTTTTAAGAAGCCCATGGCCTTATAGGTGATGACACTATGAGCAAAATTGTAATAATGCCTGAAGCTTTAACAGCTGAACCTATGCAGTTTCTAAAAGGATTAGCTGAGACAGAAGAAGAATATGACTTTGAATACGTAGAAAAGTACCTTGTGCACATGTGGAAAACGAGTTCGGACTGTCACACATTTGACAGTCTTTTAGTGAGTTCAAGAGAACAGTCCTGCTAAGTGACCTTCCACTGATATTATATTCTGTGCATGGACACATTAAAAGAGAGTTCTACTTGATCAGAAGATGTGTAAATGCTTTGGGTCATGCATATGTAGAGAAAGAGCAGTGTGAATTTAGTTGGGAAGATATCGATGGGGTCTCATGAATCCGGAAATATTACATCATCACTGCAACACATCTGGCATTTTTAAAAATGTCCTCCATAAACATTTGGCCCAGATCAGCAATGTCTACCTCAGCTAAATTACTTCCCTTAATGATCCAAAAACATAAATCAAAAATTAAAATCTCTGGACAACAATCTTTTTTATGACTGTATAACGGGGGCCAGGGTATTGAAGAGAACCCAGTTCCTCCAGTCTCCTCATTGAAGTAATAACCACAAAGAAAAAAACCTTCAGCAATAAAAAAAAAATCCAAGGCATCCTGTAATAGTTCAAATGGGGGACTGTCAAGAAAGCAGAAACGGAAGAAAGAAACAACCTGACCTTAGGTTTGAGAAGGACAAACCCTTGAAAAAGCCAGAAGGAAAAAAGAATAAAAGAGGGGAGTCCCAGCAACCCCTCAAAGCCCGAGTGGAATGGGCGAACGAAAAGAAAAACAGGAATTTCTCGGGAATATGGAGGTTTTTATGGTAGGTATGGAAAAAGGAAACGTAGAAGAGGTAAATCTCATTTAGTAAGTACTGGGACAAGGATGAGTATGATGATGGTAATGTAAATTAAATTGATTCATGATATTTTATTCCCTTATTCTGTGAAAAGGATTTATATTTTACATTCACATACTGCTTATTGTGTTCTGCTAAACTGAAATCAGTTGTAATTTGTTTGTTGGTTCACACAAATGCAGAATTTTGCCTTTCACAAAGCAGTTTTTTCTTCCTTGCCGCTCAGTGGCTGTTCGCCAGATCAGTGGGAGACCTGATGTTTTAATTCTCACAGCACAGTGAAATATTCCCTGCTGGGCGTCAAGGCATTTCATACGGATTGCAGTCAAAAATGACAAAACAATGATAGCACTTGCTGGAGAGCCGTATCTCTGCACACCTAGAGGCAAGAACATGCTAATTTGTCAGTCCTCTTTAAGAAAAGGAAGTCAAATAAATCTGCATGCTCAACTATGACTGCTTACATTTTTCATAGCGTTATTGGCATGGAAATGCAAATTGAAACAAACAAAAGCAATTACAAACAGAGTTATAAACAAACATTGTAGCCCGGATAAGGGTGCCAGGGTTTCAGCACATTAAAGTGATGCAACCTGACATTCATCTTTACAGTTTCCATAAAGCTGTAGGTTTCATCTTTGCAAATAAGAAGTGCATTGTCTCAATTGAGAAGTATATCAACTATCTACAGAGGAACTGCGAAAAATAAATCCTTTGTTATACCTCAGTCAACTGCGTTATGGCCAATTAATGAAATGAAGGTGCTTTCTCGGGTCTCTCCTATCCTTTCTGCTCGTATCCACGCACTTGTGGACACTGTTAGTGCTTGAGGCACATGGCAGAGTATGACTGGTGGTAGAGGCATATGCATATTTATGTATATCCCTACACACTTGAAGTGTTTATTGAAGGTATGAGGACAAAATATAGAATATGTATATTAAGTATTGAAAACACACTTGAGCTGTTAGCAAAAAAATCCTCCATATCCACATTATATTAGAATACTGCCGGACGGACCAACGATAAAAAAAAACAGGTTGTACATTCACACTAAAACTGGTGTTTGGCTTGAAGTTTTTACGCATGCGATCCCATGCCATAACCCAGGGAGTGCAACACAAAACAATTTTCAAGAAACGTTGAAACATCTTAAGACTAATAAACATTTATCATGGGTACAAAGAAGGCATGGGCACAAACATTCGCTCTGCTCACAGAGTTTGCAGAATTTGGGCACTCCACACTACACAGAGTAATGTGGTGTTCCCAAATTTTGCCATCCAGTGCGTGGCAGACATTTTTTCCAGTAGCATGCACAAGAATTGTTTTTGGTGCATGCTGGTAAGCACCACAATATTCGCAGGTCCCTTGCAAGTGCGTGCAAGATTTCATGCCCGCTAAAATGGCTTCAGACCGCGACAGCACCATCAAAGTGCCACTGTGCCACTGGTAAGTGCGAGAGACCAGAAGCGACTGCGGGTGTACCTCAAGCAGATCCTCTACTGTAGAAGCAGTTAAATATATTTGTAAATACATATCCAAGTGGATTTTCTACCCCAGTGGACCATTCAAACTGTTTTTTAGTGTGAGGAGCCTTTTTTCTTTTTTACTTTTTTGCCAACAGGAAGGAAGTGCACCAGAGATATAACCTTCCTGTTCCTGTCCAGTAGACTCCTCCCAGTGCTTTGCCCATCTACTGGTCACTTTTCGCTTGGATTTTAAAGTGAAAGGATCACTCTCTTTGTAGTGGACCCTATTTAGTTTTAATGGGAATCAGGAGTTAACCTAGCCTTCTTGCTTGCAGGCCTGTGGCCGTCACCCAGTCATTTTTAACCTACTTAGCTTGCTGTGTTTTCGCACATTTATTTAATTATTTCTTCTAAGATAGTTGCCGTGTTTATAGTTAGGAAGATGTTTTAGTTTCACGTTATCAGCGCCACTCTGTAAAGGTGTCACTATCAGCGTCAGAGATAAATCAGATACATAGGTATTCACATCATGTACTTTCCCACTTTCTTGTGCCAGTAACTTAATGTACCTTTTCAGGGAATTGTTTATATAATTGCTGCCCCAAGCATGCCTTCTTTTGGTTGGGAACTGTTAGAAATGGGTTTTTTGGTTGGCAGTCAGGTTACCCCCTGTCCAAGCAAAAGCCCTCACTCTAGTCAGGGTAAGTCACACACAATCCAAGATTATCCTGTGCCCACCCTCTGGTAGCTTGGCACGAGCAGTCAGGCTTAACTTAGAAGGCAATGTGTAAAGTATTTGTGCAATAAATCATACAATACCACCATATAGCACCACAAAAATACACCACACAGTGTTTAGAAAAATATAGAATATTTATCAGGATAATTGTAGGTCAAAAGAATAAAGTTGCAATGGGAAATTGTAGAGATATCACTGAAAAGTGATATAAAGTGTCTTAAGTCTTTAGAATATAAACAAAGTCTCTTTCAAGCACAAGTACCTGGTTTGGAGTGGAAAAATCTCCTCAGAGGGCCACAAAGGAAGAGGTGCATGGAAAAAGGGTGTGTGCATCGATTTCTCCCCAGCACACACGGACTTGCATCGTTATTTTCCACGCGGGGAAGTCGTGCGTCGTTTTCCGGCACGCGGACAGTCTCTTTCTGTGGGTCGCGGGGATTACCAGATGTCCCGGGTCTGTGCGTGGATTTTCCTGCTTGTTTTCCGGCTGCGCGTCGTTCTGCGGGGCTGCGCGTCGAAATTACGATCTCACGGCAGGCGTCGCATCGATTTCTCCTCTAGAGGTCGGGGGGCGTTGTCCTTGCGAAGCCGTGCGTCGGATTTCCGGTCGTCCCAAGAGCGTCACGTCGATCAGCGTCGGTGTGAGGTGTTTTTCTCACCACGGAACAAGCTGTGCGTCGAAATTTTCAGCGCACGGAGCGTCCAAGTGAAAAAGAGAAGTCTTTTTGGTCCTGGGACTTCAGGGAACAGGAGGCAAGCTCTATCCAAGCCCTTGGAGAGCACTTTCACAGCCAGACAAGAGTTCAGCAAGGCAGCAGGCCAACAGCAAGGCAGCAGTCCTTTGTAGAAAGCAGACAGGTGAGTCCTTTGAGCAGCCAGGCAGTTCTTCTTGGCAGGATGTAGTTTCTGGTTCAGGTTTCTTCTCCAGCAAGTGTCTGATGAGGTAGGGCAGAGGCCCTGTTTTATACCCAAATGTGCCTTTGAAGTGGGGGAGACTTCAAAGAGTGGCTAAGAAGTGCACCAGGTCCCCTTTCAGTTCAATCAATGTCTGCCAGGGTCCCAGTAGGGGGTGTGGCAGTCCTTTGTGTGAGAGCAGGCCCTCCACCCTCCCAGCCCAGGAAGACCCATTCAAAATGCAGATGTATGCAAGTGAGGCTGAGTACCCTGTGTTTGGGGTGTGTCTGAGTGGATGCACAAGGAGCTGTCAACTAAGACCAGCCAGACGTGGGTTGTAAGGCACAGAAAGATTTAAGTGCAAAGAAATGCTCACTTTCTAAAAGTGGCATTTCTAGAATAGTAATATTAAATCCAACTTCACCAGTCAGCAGGACTTTATATTACCATTCTGGCCATACTAAATATGACCTTCCTACTCCTTTCAGATCAGCAGCTACCACTTCATTACTGTATGAGGGCAGCCCCAATGTTAACCTATGAAGGAAGCAGGCCTCACAGTAGTGCAAAAACAAATTTAGAAGTTTTACACTACCAGGACAGGTAAACTACACAGGTACATGTCCTGCCTTTCACCCACACAGCACCCTGCTCTAGGGGTTACCTAGGGCACACATTAGAGGTGACCTATATGTGGAGAAAGGGGAGGTTTAGGCTTGGCAAGTACTTTTAAATGCCAAGTCGAGGTGACAGTGAAACTGCACACACAGGCCTTGCAATGGCAGGCCTGAGACAAGGAAAAGGGGCTACTTAAGTGGGTGGCACAACCAGTGCTGCAGGCCCACTAGTAGCATTTAATCTAACAGCCCTATGCACAGGGAGTGCACCTTACTAGGGACTTATAAGTAAATTAATAGTCCAATCAGGTATGATTCCAGGTTACCATGTTTTAAGGGAGAGAGCATATGCACTTTAGCACTGGTTAGCAGTGGTAAAGTGCGCAGAGTCTAAAAACCAGCAAAAACAGTGTCCAAAAAGTGGAGGGAGGCAGGCAAAAAGTTAGGGGTGACTACCCTAAGGCTGTCAGGTCTAACATGTGTCCCCCCCAGCTGAAAGTGGGGAGAGCTACCCGACCTCCTGGGAGCTCTCATCGCTAAGGCATAAGTACCTGGAGAGACCATCAGCATTGGCGTGGTCAACCCCTGGGCGATGTTCCACCGTAAAGTCCATCCCCTGTAGGGAAATGGACCACCTCAAGAGTTATGGATTCTCACCCCTCATCTGCATGAGCCATCTGAGGGGCCTGTGGTCTGTCTGAACCCGGAAGTGAGTCCCAAACAGGTAGGGTCTTAGCTTCTTCAGTGCCCAGACCACAGCAAAAGCTTCTCTCTCAATAGCACTCCACCTCTGTTCCTGTGGTAATAGCCTTCTGCTAATAAAGACTACCGGTTGGTCTCGGCCCTCCTCATTTAGCTGTGCTACGACTGCCCCTATGCCATGCTCTGAAGCGTCTGTCTGCACGATAAATTCCTGGGAGTAGTCAGGGGCCTTGAGCACGGGGGCCGTGCACATGGCTTCCTTCAGGGCGTCAAAGGCTTTCTGACAAGCCTCTGTCCATTTCACCAACCTAGGTTGTTTCTTGGAAGTGAGTTCTGTCAAGGGTGACACAATGGTACCATAGCCCTTGACAAATCTGCGGTAGTATCCTGTGAGGCCTGAAAAGGCTCTCACCTCAGTCTGTGTTCTAGGTGGTTGCCAGACCTTGATAGTTTCATCTTGGCCTGGTGTGGCTGCACCTTGCCACCACCCACTAGGTGTCCCAAGTACACCACGGAACCCTGCCCAATCTGGCACTTACTAGCCTTGATGGTCAGGCCTGCCTGTTGCAGGGCCTGAAGCACCTTCTTGAGGTGAAGCAGGTGTTCCTCCCAGCTGGAACTGTAGGCAGCTATGTCATCCAGGTAGGCTGCACAGAAGGCATCCTTGCCAGCTAGGACCCCGTTAACCAACCGTTGGAAGGTAGCGGGGGCATTTTTCAATCCAAACGGCATCACCCGGAAGTGGTAATGGCCATCAGGGGTTGAAAATGCGGATCTTTCCTTAGCCCCCTCAGTCAGGGCGATCTGCCAGTACCCTGAAGTAAGATCAAACGTACTCAGGAACTTGGCAGCGCCCAGCCTGTCAACGAGCTCATCAGCTCGGAGGATGGGGTGAGCATCAGTCTGTGTGACTGAGTTGAGACCCCGGTAGTCCACACAGAACTGGAGTTCCGGCTTCGCACCTGGGGCAGTAGCCTTAGGGACCAACACCACTGGGCCGGCCCAGGGACTACTGGATTTCTCGATAACCCTTAGAGTCAACATCTTGGAGACCTCCTCCTTGATGCTGGCCTTCACCTTATCCGACAACCTGTAAATTTTGTTCTTCACAGGGAGACTGTCACCGGTGTCAATATCATGAACACAGAGGTGGGTCAGTCCAGGAGTAAGGGAGAACAGGGGGGAGAACTGCTCCAACAGCTCATAGCAGTCTTCTTTCTGGTTTAGAGTCAGGGAGTCAGAAAGAATGACCCCGCTTACTGACCCATCACCTTCTTGGTCAGAGAGGAGGTCGGTGAGAGGTTCACTCTCCTCTTCCATTCCTTCATCTGTGACCAGAAGCATGTTGATCTCCGACCTCTCAAAATGAGCCTTTAGTCGGTTCACATGGAGCACCCTTAGGGGATTCCTAGGGGTTTGGAGGTCCACTAGGTAAGTGGCCTCCCCTTTCCGCTCCTTTATTTCAAATGGGCCAGACCAGCGGTCCTGGAGAGCTCTGGGCTCTACTGGCTCCATTACCCACACTTTGTCTCCAGGTTGAAACTCTACCAGGGTGGCCTTCTGGTCATACCAGTGTTTCATTACCTCTTGACTGGCCTCAAGGTTACTTTGGGCCTCTTTCCAGAAGCGGGTCATCTGGTTGCGGAGGGCCAACATGTAGCTGACCACATCCTGAGGGGGTGCCTTTGGAGCTTTCTCCAATCCCTCATTGACAATGCTTAAGGGTCCCCTGACAGGGTACCCATAGAGAAGCTCAAAGGGACTGAACCCTACCTCCCTCTGGGGGACCTCTCTGTAAGCAAAGAGAAGGCATGGTAAGAGGACGTCCCACTTACGCCTCATGGCCTCAGGGAGGACACCAATCATGCCTTTCAGGGTCTTGTTGAATCTCTCCACAAGACCATTAGACTGGGGGTGATAGGGTGTGGTGAACTTGTAGGTTACACCACATGCATCCCACAGAGACTTCATGTATGCAGACATGAAGTTACTGCCTCTGTCAGACACTATCTCCTTGGGGAATCCCACACGGGTAAATATCCCCATCAGAGTTCTGGTCACCACCGGTGCAGTTACGGTCCTCAGAGGGATTGCCTCATGGTAACGGGTGGCACGGTCCACCAAAACCAGGATGAACCTGTTGCCTAAGGCAGTTTTGGGATCCAAGGGACCAACAATGTTGATGCCCACCCTTTCAAAGGGGGTGCCAACGACAGGAAGTGGAATCAGGGGGGTTTTAACCCTTTTTCCTGCTTTACCACTGGCCTGGCAGGTAGGACAAGATCTGCAGAACTTATCTGAGTGTGTCCTCATTTTGGGCTAATAAAAGTGGGTGACAAGCCTGTTAAAGGTCTTGCCTTGCCCCAAATGTCCTGCCAGGGGACTGTCGTGAGCCAGACCCAGTAGGAAGGTTCGGTAACATTGGGGGACCACCAGCGTACGTGCTGCCCCAAAGGCCGGAACCTTAAGCTCACTGTAGAGGAGATCATTCTCCCAATATAGGTGGTGATCGCCAGAGGCGTCACCTGCCGCCTGGTTTGAGGCTTGTTTCCTCAGACCTTCCAGAGTGGGACATTCTTTCTGCACCTTGCAGAATTCCTCCCTGGTGGGTCCACCCTCAACCTGCCAGCCAGCAAGCTCAGGTAAGTCACCTAGGGTGGCAATGTCTTCCCCAGTTGGCTCGGGAGCCTCCTCTTCAGGAGCCCCGTCAGCCACTGCGGGAATTTCTGGGGCCGGTTTCCCGCGCCCCTTGTCCCTCCTCTTGGCAGCTCTCTGGGCCATCGTTCCAGGCTCCAGACGCCCTTGACTTCCCTCTCGGTCAGCCATGGACCGTGTGGTCATGCAGACCCACTCAGGTAACCCTAACATCTCCAGGTGAGACTTGAGCTCCACTTCTTTCCAAGCAGTATGCTCAAGATCATTGCCTAACAGACAATCTACAGGCATGGCAGGACTCACAGCTACTTTCAGAGTACCAGAGACCCCCCCCCACTCAAAGGGAGCCAGAGCCACCGGTAGGTGACTCTCGCGATTGTCAGCGACTATGACCTGGTGGAATGTATTAGGGACTATCTGCTCTGTTGACACCAGCTGACTCTTGATAGTAGTCATACTGTCTCCTGACTCACGCAGAGCCTCCACCTTCTGCCCATCAATGGTGACCCACTGCCGGTACTTGGAAGTATTTTTGGGCATGTGGGCCTTGGGCACCATTTCTCCTTCTCCCAGGGACACTAGGGAAATCTCTACCTGTTCCCCAAAGCTATCTGGGTCCATCTCCCCCTGAGCGCTACACTAGTCAACCCAGGTGCCTGTCCGGTAGTGGACGGTGCCCTCTTGGGGCACTGGGGATCGCCTTTATAGTGACCATATTGGTAACACTCCATGCACTTGGGGTAAGATTTCCCTGACTTGTCATATGTCCCTGGCTTTTTCCCAAATCTGGAAAAGGAAGGGTTGCCACCCCCTCCCTGGGAATTCTTTTGGGGGCCTTTGGAGAGTTCCTTATCTGCAAGTTTATCTCCCCCCTCTTTCTTCTGTTGGGAACCCTGACCACCTTTGTGGGAGTCCCCCTCAGGTACATTCTTGGACACTCTGGTGCTAACCCAGAGGTCCGCCTCCTCAGCAAGCTTCCTGGGATCAGTCAGCTTACTATCCACTAAGTGCTGGCGCAACTCTGTATAAGTAGTATTAAGCATATGCTCTCTCAGAATCAAGTCATATAAACCTTTAAAATCAGCTACTTTGTTGCCCGCACCCATCCATTCAGTGCCTTACTGGAGAAGTCAAAGAAATCTACCCATGTGTGTGTGGTTTGTTTGGTGCTGTCCCTGAACCTCTGACGGTATCCCTCAGGGGTCAGCCCAAACTTGGCAAGTAAAGTGGCTTTCTGAAGTGGGTATGTGTTTTGTTCAGGTTGATCCAATGTGAGGAGTGTATCCCTCCCCAATGGCGGTACATAACCCCACATAGCTACCCCCCATTGCCCTTCAGGAACCTCATGAGCCCTTAGTGCAACTTCATAAGCAGCTAACCATTTATCTAGTCATCTCCCACCACAAAACTGGGCACCACATTTTTGGGTATACGAACCTTCTTTTCTCCAGCAGGTCCTGTCAGAATGCTGCCACCATTATTGCTGGATTCAGACTGTCTCGCCTTGATCTCCAGCTCCTTGAGACTCAGTTCATGAGCCAACAATAGTTTCTTTTCAGCCAAAGCTCTCTCAGCCTCCACCTGTTTGGTTGCTCTTTCAGCTTCAACTTGTTTGGCTTCTCTTTCAGCTTCAATTTGTTTGGCTGCTCTTTCAGCCTCAGCTTGCTTGGCTTCTCTTTCTGCCCTTCTCTCCTCCTGTTGAGCCTCAATTTTCAGTTTTGCCATTTGCAATTGGAACTCCCTTTATTCTCTCCTTTCCTCTGTGGTCAGGCTTTGCACAGAGACACTGCTCCCTGGTCTGGAATTGGGCACAATTGCAGTGGTAACACCATACACAGATAGTGAAAATTCCTCTGAGGGGCCATTTTCTGGCTCCTCTTCCTCATCATCCTCTAAATGGGCTTCTGCCCAGGCCCTCAGCGCCACTTGAAAGTCCTCCTTTCTGGAGGCCCCTTGGGTGGGTACCCTCATTGCCCTGCAGAATCCTCTTAGTTGTTTGACCGTATATGTATCCAACTGGACTAGGTCAAAGTCCCCTGTCTGAGACCCAGTCAGAGACATGTTGAGTGAGGATTTAGTTTTTGAAAATTGTCAGGAAAAAAAACGGATTTGCAAAAAGAGATAAAAACCAAGTTGACCTTTAACTGTGGGTAGGTAGTGAAATACTTAGCTACTGTATGTCACTGCACAAATACAAGTCCTATCCTCACCGCTGATCACCAATGTTAGAAATGGGGTTTTTGGTTGGCAGTCAGGTTACCCCCTGTCCAAGCAAAAGCCCTCACTCTAGTCAGGGTAAGTCACACACAATCCAAGATTATCCTGTGCCCACCCTCTGGTAGCTTGGCACGAGCAGTCAGGCTTAACTTAGAAGGCAATGTGTAAAGTATTTGTGCAATAAATCATACAATACCACCATATAGCACCACAAAAATACACCACACAGTGTTTAGAAAAATATAGAATATTTATCAGGATAATTGTAGGTCAAAAGAATAAAGTTGCAATGGGAAATTGTAGAGATATCACTGAAAAGTGATATAAAGTGTCTTAAGTCTTTAGAATATAAACAAAGTCTCTTTCAAGCACAAGTACCTGGTTTGGAGTGGAAAAATCTCCTCAGAGGGCCACAAAGGAAGAGGTGCGTGCAAAAAGGGTGTGTGCGTCGATTTCTCCCCAGCACACACGGACTTGCGTTGTTATTCTCCACGCGGGGAAGTCGTGCGTTGTTTTCCGGCGCGCAGACAGTCTCTTTCTGTGGGTCGCAGGGATTACCAGATGTCCCGGGTCTGTGCGTGGATTTTCCTGCTTGTTTTCCGGCTGCGCGTCGTTCTGCGGGGCGGCGCGTCGTAATTACGATCTCACTGCAGGCGTCGCGTCGATTTCTCCTCTAGAGGTCGGTCGGCGTTGTCCTTGCGAAGCCGTGCGTCGGATTTCCGGTCGTCCCAAGAGCGTCGCGTCGGTGTGCGGCGTTTTTCTCGCCGCAGAACAAGCTGTGCGTCGAAATTTTCGGCGCACAGAGCGTCCAAGTGAAAAAGAGAAGTCTTTTTGGTCCTGAGACTTCAGGGAACAGGAGGCAAGCTCTATCCAAGCCCTTGGAGAGCACTTTCACAGCCAGACAAGAGTTCAGCAAGGCAGCAGGCCAACAGCAAGGCAGCAGTCCTTTGTAGAAAGCAGACAGGTGAGTCCTTTGAGCAGCCAGGCAGTTCTTCTTGGCAGGATGTAGTTTCTGGTTCAGGTTTCTTCTCCAGCAAGTGTCTGATGAGGTAGGGCAGAGGCCCTGTTTTTTACCCATATGTGCCTTTGAAGTGGGGGAGACTTCAAAGAGTGGCTAAGAAGTGCACCAGGTCCCCTTTCAGTTCAATCCTGTCTGCCAGGGTCCCAGTAGGGGGGGGTGGCAGTCCTTTGTGTGAGAGCAGGACCTCCACCCTCCCAGCCAAGGAAGACCCATTCAAAATGCAGATGTATGCAAGTGAGGCTGAGTACCCTGTGTTTGGGGTGTGTCTGAGTGGATGCGCAAGGAGCTGTCAACTAAGCCCAGCCAGACGTGGATTGTAAGGCACAGAAAGATTTAAGTGCAAAGAAATGCTCACTTTCTAAAAGTGGCATTTCTAGAATAGTAATATTAAATCCAACTTCACCAGTCAGCAGGACTTTATATTACCATTCTGGCCATACTAAATATGACCTTCCTACTCCTTTCAGATCAGCAGCTACCACTTCATTACTGTATGAGGGCAGCCCCAATGTTAACCTATGAAGGGAGCAGGCCTCACAGTAGTGCAAAAACAAATTTAGGAGTTTTACACTACCAGGACAGGTAAACTACACAGGTACATGTCCTGCCTTTTACCCACACAGCACCCTGCTCTAGGGGTTACCTAGGGCACACATTAGAGGTGACTTATATGTGGAGAAAGGGGAGGTTTAGGATTGGCAAGTACTTTTAAATGCCAAGTCGAGGTGACAGTGAAACTGCACACACAGGCCTTGCAATGGCAGGCCTGAGACAAGGAAAAGGGGCTACTTAAGTGGGTGGCACAACCAGTGCTGCAGGCCCACTAGTAGCATTTAATCTACCAGCCCTATGCACAGGGTCTGCACCTTACTAGGGACTTATAAGTAAATTAATAGTCCAATCAGGTATGATTCCAGGTTACCATGTTTTAAGGGAGAGAGCATATGCACTTTAGCACTGGTTAGCAGTGGCAAAGTGCGCGGAGTCTAAAAACCAGCAAAAACAGTGTCCAAAAAGTGGAGGGAGGCAGGCAAAAAGTTAGGGGTGACTACCCTAAGGCTGTCAGGTCTAACAGGAACATACCTGCGTCAGGGTTCCTACCAGATAATCAGAGGGATTCCTACCAGATGCCATCAAGGCTACCTATGCTACACGTCGCCTTGATGTTGACCCAGTGTTCATGTCCCCACAGAGTCTGATGTAGAGATCTCACTCCAAGGTAATGAGGGTTGGGGGCTCTTTTCATGGACATGGTACTAGCACATTAGGTTTAACACACCTAGCTCTCTTTAGGTTAGAGATTAGGTTCCTCATGCTAGGGTACATCAAGAACACCCCATGGTTCACCCCTGGACTCCAAGCACAAATGCCGCCAAGCTGAGAAAATATGGCAACTAGAACCTTCCACAACCAACTTCTCCACCCTCAATATCACCATTCGCACCCATCACCAACTCATACGCACCATCAAAAGAGATCACTACAAGACACGCCTTGACAACAACTCTCAAAACAGCAAAGAACTCTTCACCATCATCAATGAACTTGCCAAACCCAAAGCCAGCAACATAGACCCCACACACACACAGCCCCTATGTGACGCCCTTTCCAACCACTTCCTCCACAAAATCCTGGACATCCACAACAGCTTCATACCACACACACCCACCACACACACCCCTCACTCACCCAACCCAACCCCCACTTATGACCCTCCCACCACACTCTCCACATGGACCCCCACCACACACGAAGAAACCGAAAAAACCATGAACTCCATCCACTCCGGTTCCCCCTCCGACCCCTGCCCACACCGCATCTACAACAAAGCTAGCCCAACCATCTTCCCCATACTCTACAACATAATCAACTCCTCTTTCGACTCCGCCACCTACCTAGACGCCTGGAAGCACGCAGAAATCACTGCTCTCCTAAAAAAATCCCAAGCCGACCCGGAGATCCTCTCCAACTACCGGCCCATCTCCCTCCTCCGTTTCCCCACCAAGGTTGCAGACAAATTAGTCATCGCCAGCCTATCCCACTTCCTCGAAGCAAACAACACTCTTGACCCCTCACAATCCGGGTTCCCAAAAAACCACAGCACGGAAACCGCCCTCATTGCATGCACTGACGACATCAGGACCAAATTCGACAAAGGCGAGACCATCGCACTCATCCTCCTAGACCTCTCCACAGCCTTTGACACCATCTGCCACCACACACTCCGCACAAGCCTCCACAAAATAGGAATTCGCCACAAAGCCTTAGACTGGCTCACCTCCTTCCTCACCGACCAGACCCAGAGAGTCCGCCTTCCACCCTTCCACTCCAACACTACCAAGATCACCTGCGGAGTCCCCCAAGGGTCCTCCCTCAGCCCCACACTCTTCAACATCTACATGATCCACCTAGCCAACATCCTCCGAGCACACGGAATCACTATTCTCTCTAATGCAGATGACACCCAACTCATCCTCTCCTTCACCCGCAATCCCACCACCGCCAAAACTAACCTACACGCCGCTCTCCTCGACACCGCCAACTGGATGACCACTAACCTCCTCAAGCTCAACTCAAACAAAACCGAGATCATCATCTTTGGCCCCAACAAAACCACATAGGACGACTCCTGGTGGCCCACTGCCCTAGGCCCCGCACCCACCCCCCCACACCACGCACGCAACCTCGGCATCATCCTTGACCCCTCCCTCTCCATGACACAGAAAATCAATGCTCTAACCTCCTCCTGCTTCCACACACTCCGCACTCTAAAAAATACTTCACATGGATTCCCCCAGAAACCAGAAAGACAGTCACCCATGCACCCATCACCAGCAGACTGGACTACGGTAACGCCCTCCACACCGGCACCACACGCAAACTCAAACGCAAACTCCAGAGAATCCAGAACACAGCCGCACGCCTCGTCCTTGGCCGCCACGAACGAATCTCACCACACCTCAAATCCCTTAACTGGCTCCCCATAGACAAGAGAATCACATTCAAGATCCTCATCCACACACACAAATCCCTCCACAACACCGGCCCAACCTACCTCAACGAAAGAGTTAACTTCCACACTCCCACACACAACCTCCGATCAGCCGACCTCGCCCTAGCCACAGTCCCCCGCATCCAACGCACCACCATAGGAGGCAGATCATTCTCCTACCTCGCCCCCAAAACCTGGAACTCCCTCCCCACGACCTTCGCAAACCCAAAGACCTCGTGGTCTGCAGAAAGAACCTCAAGACATGGTTGTTTGATCAGTGACCCTCCCTGCCCCCCCTGATTTCTCCCCCCCAGCGCCTTGAGACCTTCACGGGTGAGTAGCGCGCTGTACAATTTTTTTTTATTGATTGATTGAGGGTATTAGGGCCTACTTTACATCTATTTCACATTACATGTTATTGCAAGATGGCGGGGGCCTTTGCATTCATGACTCTTGTTTTCACTATTCTGTTCCTTGCATTATTCATTATCCTAATCATTGCAGCCCGGCAACTTATCTTAGATTGTCTTGTTAATAAAACCTATTGAAAACATGACTGCATCTCTTTCATTGCCTGTGTTTGACTGAGGCATGTTGTTTACGTGTGAAAGGGGTAATCTTCATTTATCCACAACCTCCCTGAGATGTCACACTCTTTAGTCCATGTGTAAAAGCTGCCACAATCACCTTTTACTGTTTTTGGTGAGGTACTGCTTGTGAGCCGGGTGGCTGGGACGACAGTTGTAATTTGTTGTACCACTGGCCTAGTCACCTACAAACAAAAGTTCTGTCATCCTTAAACCAGCAGTCTTGCCTAAAACAAGAGTCAAACTATGACATCTTTGTTTGCTGCAAATATACCATTTGATTTCAATATTTTGTTCTTGTGGCATCAACAATTAAGTTAAAAGGTTATTGTATGTATGGGTGTTGTTTGTTTGATAGTGCATGAACCACTGTTTCTTTGTACTTTCATTGTGGTGGGTGGCCTGTAGTTTCAGTAGGGACCTAGTAATTGTTTGCTTTTCATTTTATAACTCTTGTGAAGGAAAACGTTGCAAAATTCTGTACCTTATCTATATGTGCAAAATTCATGTATTCAACTATGTGACCTAGTCTGCCAAGGGGCCATTCTGCCAGTAGGCTTAGTAGTAGTCATCAGTGCATGAAATAACTGTTTCTGTGCTATATATTCTTTAAATGAAAACATCATTTCGGGCAGGGGTGGCATTGGATTAAACAAAAAATGTGGGTTATTGTTTGCACTTCACATTGTTCTACACACAATGTATATGTTGGGTAATACTTAATGCCATAGGAGGATGTGTGTTGTTAAATTGGTAAAGCCCAGTTAATTTTTATGTCAGGCAGTGCTTGATTAATATATTTTCTTCAGTGTTACCACCCCTCATTTGTCTTGCCAGCATGTGTGAGTGTGTTTTCCATAGGCCACATTTGTCCTTGTTCTCCATGCCATGTGGCTCAGGATATTTTGAGTAGTCTGTGTCCATAGGCCCTTATGTGTTCTTTGTTTTTTATGCTTCCTTGCTTGTTGGTTCACCATGTGGCCGGTGGCCATTTTGTGTGGCCTGCCAGTGTGCTTATGTCATAGGCGTGCACGTATTCTTTGTTCTCCATGCATTCTTGCCCCGTGTTGTTGTTTGATCATGTGCCAGTGGGCCATTTTGTGCAGTAGGCCAGTGTGTTTTTACCATAGGCTTGCATGTATACTTTGTTCTCCATGTGACCTTTCTCGATGTTGCTGTTTGACAATGTGGCCTGAGGCCATTTTCTACACCCACCCAGTGTGCTTGTGCCAAAGGCTTCATGTGTTCTTTGTTCTCCATGCCATTCTTGCTCTGTTGTTGGTGTAACCATGTGGTCTGAGGCCATTTTGTTAGCAAGCCAGTGTGCTTTGCCATTGGCTTGCATGTGTTTTTTGTTCTCAATACCTCCTTGCTCTCTGTAGTTGGCTTGACCATGTTATGAAGGGCATTTCATGCAGCCAGCCAGTGTGTTTTGCTATAAGCGTTCTTTGCTCTCCATGCTTGCTGTTATTGTTTGACCGTGTGACTGGAGGCCATTTTCTATAACCAGCCAGTGTGTTTTTCCACAGGCTTGTATGTGTTCTTTGTTCTCTATGCCACCTTGCTCTCTGTTGTTGTTTGACATTGTGGCCGGAACCATTTTTTGTAGCCAGCCTGTGTGCTTTTGCTGTTGGATTGCATGTGTTCTTTGATCTCCATGCCCCCTGGCTCGCTATTGTTGTTAGACCATGTGGCCATAGTGTATTTTTGTATAGCCAGCAAGCGTGTTTTGACACTGGCTTGCATTTGTTCATTGTTCTTCATGCCTCCTTGCTTGCTATTGTTGTTTGACCATGTAGCAGGAGGCAATTTTGTGCAGCCAGCCAGTATGCTTTTGCCATATGTTTGCATGGGTTCTTTGTTCTCCATGCCTCGTTGCTCGCTGTTTATGTTTGACCATGTGAACGGCAGCACTTTTGTGGATTCAGCGAGTGTGCTTTTGACATAGGCTTGCATGTGCTCTTTGTTCTTCTTGCCTGCTTACTTGCTGTTGTTGTTTGACCATGTAGCCGGAGGCAATTTTGTGCAGCCAGCCAGTATGCTTTTGCCAAATGCTTGCATGTGTTCTTTGTTCTCCATGCCTCCTTGATTTCTATTGTTGTTTGACCATATAGCCGAGGCAATTTTGTGCAGCCAGCCAGTATGCTTTTATCAAATGCTTGCATGTGTTCTTTGATCTCCATGCCACCTTGTTCACTGATTTTGTTTGACCATCTGAACAGCAGTATTTTTGTGGATCCAGCCAGTGTGCTTTTTTCATAGGCTTGCATGTGTTCTTTGTCCTCCATGCCTCCTTGCTCGCTGTTTTTGTTTGACCATGTGAACCCCAGCACTTTTGTGGATCCAGCCAGTGTGCTTTTGCCATAGGCTTGCATGTGTTCTTTGCTCTCCATGCCCCCGTGTTCACTATTGTTGTTTGACCATGTGGCCAGAGGATATTTTTGTATAGCCAGTCGATATGTTTTGCCACTGGCTTGCACTTTTTTAATGTTCTTCATGCCTCCTTACTCACTGTAGTTGTTTTATCATGTGAGTGGAGGCCATTTTGTGCAGCCAGCCAGTGTGCTTTTACTATAAGCTTTCATTTGTTCTTTGTGCTCCGTGCCTCTCTACTCACTGTTGTTGTTTGATCTTCTGGTCAGAGGCCATTTTGTAGAGCCAACCAATGTGCTTTTGTCATAGTCTTTCAAGTATTCTTTGTCCTCCATGCCACCTTACTTCCTGTGGTTGGTTTGACCATGTGAACAGAGGCCATTCTATGTAGCAAGTCAGGGTACTTTGCCATAGGCTTGCATTTGTTCTTTAATTGGTCTTCATGCCTCCTTGCTTGATGTTGTTTGAACATGTGGCCAGAGGCCAGCCAGTGTGATCTTGCCATAGGCTTGCGTTTGTTCCCTGTTTTTCATGCCTTATTGCTCAATGTTGTTGTTTGACTGTTGGAAAATGGATTGTTGGTATGGGCAGGTAAGTACCTACACTTAGCAATAGGCCACTAACCTCCACTTAAATCCAGTTAGGTCTCAATAAATTAAACCCAGCTCAACCTTTGGTAGCTTGGCAACGAGCAACAAGGCGTAACATAGGGGACAAGTGTGTAAAGCATTTAAAAATCACAAAACAGTAAATAAGTAAAACACAATAAAAATCCAACACCAATTTATAAGATTATATCATATTTTAATCTTTAAAATGACACCAAAACAATTAAAATCAGATAAGGGGAACCAGATATATTTACAGAATTAATGTTTTCTAGTGCATAGACGCAACTACCGCTAAGTGTTGAAAATGGTCACACTGCAAAGGGACAAAGTCCAGAGTTCAGGCCACCCATGAGGTAAAACTGTCACACTTACTTTCAGAAGTGTTTCTTGATTCAGGAAAGTGGTTCACAGCACCAGCCAAGGGTTCAGAGGCTCTGGTTTGCCTCTTTGGGTCTGGGACTACAACTTCCACAATGCACCACTTCAACTTATGGAGTTGCCCCAAATGTCTCAAAAACTTTTGGATCTTCTTCCAGTGGTCCTTCTTGGGTCCTTGAAGTGTCCACAACTTGATCCAAGGTTCTAGAAGCTCTGAGTTGATCCTTGGAAGTTGGGACTACAATTCCCAGAATGCAGCTGGTCAGAATCTTCAAATGGCCATTGGATGCTGGTCAGTTAGGCTTTTTTTGTAGGACTTGAGGTGGGGGACTCTGGGCAGCTCTTTTTTATCTGTAGAAAACAGGGAGTCCCTCCTTGAACCAGTTGAAGCCAGGCAAAGTCCTTCTTGTGGTGGAGCCCAAGAGTGCAGCTGGTGCAGTCCTTCAGAGTGCAATGTCCAGGTGCAGGTGAGGGGTCCAGCAGAACAGTCCTTCTTCTGGCATTCTTCCTTATTGGTGTCTGGTGGGGAACTGAGGTGTGGGTGCAGCTCTGCCATATTTATCCTTGCTCCTGGGTGAAAAGCAGGGGGTTCCTGGTTCTCCAATCAGATTCAGGGTCCTTTCCCCTGTGATGACCATTTCCTGGGAAGTGTGGCAAAAATCAATCCCAGGCAGCAACATTCCTCAAAAATCCATCATGGCTGAAACTGATTTTTGGAGGTTACATCTAGCTGAACCCTCCCACTGGTGTGGCTAAAAATCCTAAACAGACCCTTCTCCTGCCCTCTCCTCATCTAATCAAGAGGGCACCTAATTGTCTGGATTTTCAGGATGTGAGGGAGGTGCTGGGTTGCTCAAAATCTCCTTCCCTGCCTTTGAAGACGTCTGATGAGGGGAGTTCTCCTCCAACAGGCACATTCCTTTGTGTTCAGCCCAGGCTTCTTCACACCTCATCAAGGCAGGCTTCCAGAGGCTGGCCAATCAGAGCAGAGCACTACAGGGCTGAAGTTGGCAGCTTTTTAGGTAGAGTTTAAAACTCTTTACCTGAACAAGTTATATTAAATCCAACAATTGTAAGTTGTGGGATTTATTTTAACAATGAATTTAATACCAAACTTGATGTATCTGACATTTGAGGGGACTTTATAAATTAAAATAAAGTCTCCCCAATTTAACCTATGGAGGCCATTCACTACAATGAGAGAAATATGAATTTGGCTGTTTTAATTCAGTGCTCATAAAACTACATAAAACTATTTTTATAACGTCTCTGCTTATAGTTAAATGGCACCCAACAGTAGGGACACATAGGGCACACCTTAGGGATGGCCTATATGTTATAATAAGGCATTTCAAGGCTTTGGAAGTACTTTTAATTCCAAAGTTGAGTTTGCATATGACTTTAATTTAAAATCAGCCAGCAAAGCAGGCCTGCCTTTAAAATGACACTGTGCACCTCAGCAGTGCACCTATGGGTGTACTACATATGCTGGGGTCCCTAGACTTACATGCCCTACCATATACTAGGAACTTATAGATAGGATGACATAGCCAATTATAATTAGCCTATTTATTTTTTTATACAGAGCACAGGCCCTGGAACTGGTTAGCAGTATCCAGGACACCATTATAATTAACCTATTTGTTTTTAAACAGAGCACAGGCCCTGGGATTGGATAGCAGTATCCAGAGCACCATCAGAGTCAGGAAAACACCAGCAAAAAGAGAAAACTGGGGGCAAAAAGTTATAGGGCCTCTGCAATCAGCCCTGTTTTCTCACTTTGACTATGTGGCAGGAGGCCATTTTGTGTAACCAGCCAAAGTGCTTTGCCATAGGCTTGCATGTTTTCATTGTTCTCCATGACTCCTTGCTCTCTGTTGTTGTTTGACCATGTGGTCACAGGCCATTTTTTTGTAGCCAGTTAGTGTGTTTTGCCATAGACCTTCATGTGTTCTTTGCTCTCCATGCCTCCTTGGTCACTGTTGTTGTTTGACCATGTGGCCGGAAACCATTTTGTGTAGTCATCAAGAATGTTTTTCAAATAAGCTTGCCTGTGTTCTTTTTTCTCCATATCTCCTTGCTCACTGATGTTTTTGTGTATCCAGCTAGTGTGTTTTGCTGAAGGTTTACATGTGTTCTTTATTCTTCATTGCCCCTTGCTTGCTGTTGTTATTTGACCATGTGGCTGGATGCCATTTTATGCAGCCAGCAATTGTGCTTTTGCCAGAGGCTTGCATGTGTTCTTTGTTCTTGATGGCTCCTTGCTCTCTCTTGTTAGACGACAATATGGCAGACGGAGGTTTTTTGTGCAGCCAGCTAGTGTGCTTTTGCTATAGGCTTGAGTGTTCTCTATGTTCTCCATGCCTCCTTGCTTGCTGTTGTAGTTAGACCATGTAGCCACGAGCCGCTTGTGCAACCAGCTAGTGTGCTTTTGCCATGGGCTTCATGTCCTCTTTGTACTCCATGCCTCCATGCTCACTGTTGTTGTTTTACCATGTGGCCGGAGGCCATCTTGTGTGGTCAACCATTATGCCTATGCCAAATGTTTGAGTGTGTTCTATGTCCTCCATGTCCCCTTGCTCACTGTTGTTGCTTGTCCATGAGGCTAGCAGCCAAATTGTGCAGTCTGCCAGTGTGATTTTGCACTAGGCTTGCATGTATTCTTTGTTCACAATGCCTCCTTGCTCGCTGTTGTTGAATTGACTGTGTGGATAGAGGCCATTTTGTGTAGCCAGCCAGTTTGCTTTGCCATAGGCTTGTTTATGTACGTTGTTGTTCATGCTTCCTTGCTTGCTGAGGCCATTTTGTGTCGCCAACCAGTGTGATTGTGCCATAGACTTGCATGTGTTCTTTGTTCTCCATGCCTCCTTGTTCGCTGTTGTCATTTGACCATGTGGCCGGTCGGCCACTTTTTTATAGCCATCCATTGTGCCTGTGCCAAAGGTTTGAATGTGTTCAATGTTCTCCATGTCCCCTTGCTCACTGTTGTTGCTTGACCATGAGGCTAGTGGGCAAAGTGTGCAGTGTGCCAGTGTGCTTTTGCACTAGGCTTGCATCTATTCTTTGTTCACAATGCCTCCTTTCTCGCTGTTGTTAAATTGACAGTGAGGCTAGAGGTCATTTTGTGTAGCCAGCATGTTTTCTTTGCATAGGGTTGTTTCTGTATGTTGTTGTCCATGTTTCCTTGCTTGCTGAGGCCAATCTGTGTTGCAAGCCAGTGTGATTGTGCCATAGAATTGCATGTGTTCTTTGTTATCCATGCCTCCATGTCCGGTGTTGTTCTTTGACCATGTTGCTGGTGGCCATTTTGTGCAGCCATCCAGTGTGCTTTTGCCACAAGCTTACATTTGTTCTTTTTTCTCAATGCCTCCTTACTGGCTGTTGCTGGTTTGACCATATGAACAGAGGGAATTTTGTGTAGCCAGCCCCTGTGTTCTTCTACAAGCTTGCATTTGTTCTTTGATCTCTATGCCTCCTTGCTTGCTGTTGTTTCACCATGTGGCCAGAGATAATTTTGTGCAGCCAGCCAGTGTGCTTTTGCCAAAGGCTTGCATATGTTCTTTTTTCTTTATGCCTCCTCACTCTCTGGTGTTAGACGATAATATGGCAGTCGGCCATTTTGTGCAGCCAGTCAGTGTGCTTTTGCCATAGGCTTCATGTGTTCTTTGTTTGCCATGCCTTCTTGCTCACTGTTGATGGGTTAACGATGTGGTCAGAGGTCATTTTGTGTAGCCAGCCACTGTGTTTGCCGTTGGCTTGCTTTTGTTCTCTGCTCTTCGTGCCTCCTTGCTAGCTGATGTTATTTGACCATGTGACCAGAGAGTCCATTTTGTGCAGTCAACGATTGTGGTTTGCCGTAAGCTTGCATTTGTTCTTTGTTTTCCATGTCTCCTTTCTCACTGTTGGTGTTTGATCTTGTGGTTGAAGCCCATTTTGTGTAGCCAGCCAGTGTGTTTTTGCCACAGTTTGCATTTGTTCTTTGTGCTCCATGCCTCTTTTACGTGGGCTCTCATTATCCTAAGGAGGCTGCTGGATTCTGGCTGCAGCATCACCTGAATTGTTAGGAACTGAGTCCAATCCCACACCATGTGACTACTGTCAGCCCAATCGATTTCCACCTAACTAGCAGTGCCTCACCTCCGCCCAAGAGCAGGCATGATTTGTGGAAACCAGGCACATGACATGAATGAATTTTCAGGAAAATTGCGGTGTATCAGATCTCATTATTTTCTCTCAGTTACATTAGTCCCACACATGCAAAGATAAACCGAGGCAGAAAATGTTTCAATAAGATTTATTGAAGCAACTGCATCTTAGATAAAATGGCATGAATTGCAATAATTGGCTTAATGAAAAACTCTAGAAGCAAAATGGTGCTGAGAAAAGTGAAAGGCACGAAAAGTCCCATCATACTGCCACTATGCGTAATATATATATGGTTTCTATCTAAGCTATGTTAGAACACAGTTTGATAAGCCCTAATCCACCCTTCATGTTTCTCCCCTGGGATGACATCATCCCCCATACCGAAGCAAGGACGCCTGTTGTCTAGAGATGCACCATCCACATGTAGGCCATGGAACCGGTGGTCTCAGCAAGCAGCTGTAGCAAAGTAAATCAGAATGCGGTCGTGGTCATCTGGCTGGAATCTCCCTCTAAAGTGCATGGGACAGAGAAGTGTTTTTATAATAAAACAGCTACTGTTCTGAGAGAATGTCCCCACATAAGGATTCGTATGCTTCAGTGAATGTTGGAGACAAAGTGTACCACTTTGCCGGCACCCCTTTCTCGCTGCAGCATTGAGGAAAGCACAAAGTGAAAAGAATGTCTTCCTAAGAAATGTAATGCTTTCCTAGGTGAAAAAACAACTGGATAAAGAAAATAAAACAGCACCACAAATGTGGATAATTCTGAAATAATAAAAATGTAGCAAAATAAAATGTAACTGGGCTACACCGCACATGCGGCAGGCTTGGTTGCTAAAAGAATGTGCAGAGAGACTTTGCTAAAATGGCTGCACAACACTCCTTGTTCACTGTTGTTGTTTGACTATGAGTCTGTTGGCATTTTTTTGCAGCCAGCCAGTGTGCTTTTACCACAGGCTTGCATGTATTTTTTTTTTCATGCCTCCATTCTCACTTGCTGTTTGATCTTATGGCCGGAGGCCATTTTGTGTAGCCAGCCAATGCGTTTTTACCATAGGCTTACATCTGTTCTTTGTTTTTCATGCCTACTTGCTTGCTGGTATTGTTTGGCCATGTGGCCAGAGGCAATTTTCTGCAGCAATCCAGTGGGATTTTGCCATAGGCTTGCTTGTTTTCTTTGTTTTCTATTCTTCCTTGCTACTCTGTGCAGCTAGCTAGTGTGCTTTTGCCATAGGCTTGCTTGTGTCCTTTGTTCATGCCTCTTTGATCACTGTTGTAGTTTGACAGTGTGGCCATCAGCCATTTTGTGGAATCAGCCAGTGTGCTCTTGCCATAAGATTCATGTATGTTTTATTCTCCATGCCTTCTTGCTCGCTCTTGTTGGTTTGACCATGTTGCTAGAGGACGTTTTGCTTAGCCAGCCAGTGTGCTTTAGTCATAGGCTTGCATTTGTTCTTTGCTCTCCTTGCTCACTATTCTTGATTGGAAAATTGGCTAGAGGCTATTTTATGTAGCTAGTCAGTGTGCTTTGTCATAGGCTTGCATGTATTCTGTGTTATCCATGCCTCCTTGCTTGTTGTTGTTAGTTTGACCATGTGGCCAGAGGCCATTTTGTGTAGTCAGCCAGTGTGCCCTGCCATAGGCTTGCATGTATTCTTTGCTCTCCATGCCTCCTTGCTCACTGTTGTTGGCTTGACCATATGGCCAAAGGCACCTTTGTTGAGTCAGCTACTGTGCTTTGCCAAAGGCTTGCATGTGGTCTTTGTTCTCCATCCCTCCTTGCTTGCTGTTGTTGGATGTCCATGTGACTGGTGCTATTTTGTGCAGGCAGCCAGAATACCTTAACTTAAGTTTTCAAGTGTTCTTTGTTGTCCATGCCTCGTTGCTCGCTGTTATTGTTTGCACCATGTAGCCATTGGCCATTTTGTGCGGCCAACCACTGTGCTTTTACCATCGGCTTCACATGTTCTTTGTTCTCTATGCCTCCTTGCTTACTGTTGTTGGTTTAACCATGTGGTCAGAGGTCATTTTGTGTAGCCAGCCAGTGTGCGTACCCATTGGATTGCATGTGTTCTTTGTTTTCCATGCCTCCTTGATTGAAGTTGTTGTTTTACGATGAGGCCATCAGCCATTTTGTGCAGCCAGCTTGTGTACTTTTTCCATAGGCTTCATGTGTTCTTTGTTTTCCATGCCTCCTTGCTCGCTGTTGTTGGTTTGATCTTGAGGCCAGAATCAGTTTTGTGCAGCCAGCCAGTGTGGTTTGCTACAGGATTCCATTTGTTCTATGTCCTCCATGCCACCTTGGTTGTTATTGTTCTTTGACAATGCAGCGGAGGCCATTTTGTGCAGCCATCCTCTAAGCTTTTGCCATAGGGTTGATTGTGTTCTTTGTTCTCCATGTCCACTTTCTCACTGTTTTTGTTTTTCTATGTGGGCAGTGGTCATTTTGTGCAGCCAGTCAGTGTGATTTTTCCTTAGGCTTGCATGTGTTGTTTGTTCTCCACCCCTCCTTGCTTGCTGTTCTGGTTTGACCATTTGGCTGGCAGTCATTTTGTGCTGCCCGAAGGTGTGCTTTTATTATAGGCTTACATTTGCTCCTTGTTATCCAAGCCCCCTTATTCTCTTTTGTTGGTTTGACCTTTTGGTCGGTGGCCATTTTGTTAGACAGCTGCTGTGCTTTGCCATAGGCTTGCATGTGTTCTTTGTTCTCCCTGCCTCCTTGCTTACTATTGTTGTTTGATTATGTGGCTGGAGGTCATTTTGTGCCATCAGCCAGTGTGCAATTGCCATAGGCTTATATATATTCTTTGCTCTCCACGCCTCCTTACTTCCTGTTGTTGGTTTGACCATGTGGTCAGAGGCCATTTTGTGTATTCACCCAATAAGCTTTGCAATAGGCTTGCATGTCTTATTTGTTCATGCCAACTTGCTCACAGTTGTTGTTTGACCATTTGGCCAAAGGCCATCTTGTGTAGACAGCCAGTGTGCTTTGCCATAGGCTTCCTGTGTTCTTTGTTCTCCATGCCTCTTTGCTCACAGTTGATGTTTGATTATATTTTCAGAGGCTGTTTTGTGTAGCCAGCCAGTGTTCTTTGCCACAGGTTTGCATGTGTTTCTTTTCTCTCCATGCCTCCTTCCTCACTGTTGTTGTTTGACCATTTAGCCAAAGGCCATTTTGTGTAGGCAGCCAGTGTAGTTTGCCATAGGATTGCATGTGATCTTTGTTCTCCGTGCCATCTTGCTCACTGTTGTATTTTGATCATGTGGCTGGAGGCCATTTCATGCAGCCAGCCATTGTGCATTTGCCATAGGCTTGCATGTATTCTTTGTTCTCAATGCTTCCTTGCTCACTGTTGTTGATTGTCTATGTGGTTGGAGGTCATTTTGTGTAGTAAGCCAGTGGGCTTTACCATAATTTGCATATGTTCTTTGTTCTCCCTTTCCCCTTACTCGCTGTTGTTGTTTGACCTTGTGACCAAAGGTCATTTTGTGTAAACAGCTAGTGTCCTTTTGCCGTAGGTTTGCATGTGTTATTTTTTCTCCATCCTTCCTTGTTCGTGGTTGTTGTTTAAATATTTGGCTGATGGCCATTTTGTTCAGCCAGCCAAAGTGCTTTTGCCATAGGTTTGCATGTGTTCTTTGTTCTCCATAACCCATTGTTGGCTGTTGTTGTCACGACTCACGTGCTGCTTGCGCCTGGAGTTTGCAGATCTGGAGGCGTGGATCTTGAGAGTTCGACTTTGGCCCAAAAAGGGGCGACTCTTTCTGGTAGCCACGGTGCTGTAGGCAAGGGAAACGCCAAGGACAGACCGTGACCGTGAGAAAGTAGCGCCAGAGGGAAAAAACCCCTTCAGAAGAAGAGGAAAAAACCTCCAAGAAGATTCGCTGAGGATTCCTGAAACAAGAACAGAGGAACAGGAATCAAAAGAACTGACGTAATAACACAGAAATGGTGAAATCCAGAGCTAAAGGCTAGGAAATCAGGAGCGAGGACACTAACTGAACAGAAAGTGTTGCAGCGCAAAGAGGAGAAGAAAACACCACCCTTAAATACCATAAAACAGGAAGTGACCCACAGGAAGAAAAAGGACACCATCTTGGATAGGGAAAAGTAGATAGAATAGACTGGAGCAGAAACCATTGAGAATAGGGAAGGAGGAATGCTGGGAAGACAAGGGTAACCTGGGAAGGGGAAAAGACATAAAGGAAAGAGTAAGAAACAGACCCAAAAAGGAAGAAGACAGAAGAAAGAAGAAAAGGAGCCCAAACAGGTAAGAGGGGTCAGGAGACCCCAACAAAACGGAGGGAGAGAGCAGCGCGAGGCCCCAAGTAAGCCCTGGGGCCTCGTAGGGTGCAGGAAAGGCTCGGGGCGCGCCGCGTCTTAAAGACGCGAAGCGCGGCCCGAGCCGAACGCGCGGCTTGTGCCGAACGCTCGGCTCGCGCCGCGCGGTGCGGCGCAACAGTAGGTCCCCCTCCCGAAGGCCCTGGTTTGAAAGGAAATAAACGGTGAAAGCGCTGAGTCAGAAGAGGAGCATGAACAGAAGATGCATCTTCCCAAGAACATTCACTGAGAGGATAACCCTTCCAATGAATCAGATACTGCAGACGGGTGTGAAAAAGACGAGAGTCACAAATCTCCTGAACCTCATATTCAGGAACATCATCCACTAAGACAGGAGGAGGACAGGAAAACTGACGAGAATACGGATCTGGTACATAAGGTTTGAGTTGGGAGACATGGAAGACTGGATGAATCTTCCACGTGTGAGGCAAGTGAAGACGGACAGTGACAGGATTAAGCAACTGGAGAATGCGGAAAGGCCCGTAGTAGCGAGGTGTGAATTTGTTCTGAGAAAGACGTGAGGGTAAGAACTTTGAAGAAAGCCAAACTTTATCCTGTGGATGGTAGTCCGGAGTGGCCCTACGTTTCTTGTCTGCTACTTTCTTCATATATCTCTTGGTGTGTAAGAGATTAGAACGAATCAGTCTATGGATTTGTAGAAGACGTTTGGAAAAATGAGTAATAGCGGGCAAGGGAGTGGGAGACAGAGAAGAAGTAGGAAAAGAGGTAGGAGGAAAACCATAAGAACAGAAAAAAGGAGTGGTCTTGGAGGCACTATGGACTGAATTATTGTAAAAGAATTCAGCAATAGGGAGATAAGTGTTCCAGTTGCTTTGAGTTGAGTTGCAAAAACAACGAAGGTATTGTTCTAAGCCTTGGTTCAGACGCTCGGTCTGTCCATTGGTCTGAGGATGGAAGCCCGATGACAGAGCTCTATCGATGTTTAGTGTCTTACAAAAATACCTCCAAAACCGGGAAATGTACTGAGGTCCTCTATGTAGGAGGCTGGACTGGCTTGTAGTGAGTACCAAGGGGTACTTGCACCTTGCACCAGGCCCAGTTATCCCTTATTAGTGTATAGGGTGTCTAGCAGCTTAGGCTGATAGATAATGGTAGCTTAGCAGAGCAGCTTAGGCTGAACTAGGAGACGTGTGAAGCTACTACAGTACCACTTAGTGTCATATGCACAATATCATAAGAAAACACAATACACAGTTATACTAAAAATAAAGGTACTTTATTTTTATGACAATATGCCAAAGTATCTTAGAGTGTACCCTCAGTAAGAGGATAGGAAATATACACAAGATATATATACACAATAGCAAAAATATGCAGTATAGTCTTAGAAAACAGTGCAAACAATGTATAGTTACAATAGGATGCAATGGGGAAACATAGGGATAGGGGCAACACAAACCATATACTCCAAAAGTGGAATGTGAACCACGAATGGACCCCAAACCTATGTGACCTTGTAGAGGGTCGCTGGGACTATTAGAAAATAGTGAGAGTTAGAAAAATAACCCTCCCCAAGACCCTGAAAAGTGAGTGCAAAGTGCACTAAAGTTCCCCTAAGGACAAAAGAGTCGTGTTAGAGGAATAATGCAGGAAAGACACAAACCAGCAATGCAACAACTGTGGATTTCCAATCTAGGGTACCTGTGGAACAAGGGGACCAAGTCCAAAAGTCACAAGCAAGTCGGAGATGGGCAGATGCCCAGGAAATGCCAGCTGCGGGTGCAAAGAAGCTTCGACTGGACAGAAGAAGCTGAGGTTTCTGCAGGAACGAAAAGTGCTAGAGACTTCCCCTTTGGTGGACGAATTCCACTTGCCTTGGAGAGTCGTGCAGAAGTGTTTTCCCGCCGAAAGGACGCCAACAAGCCTTGCTACACGCAAATCGTGCGTTTGGGGTTTTTGGACGCTGCTGGGGCCCAGGAGGGACCAGGAGGTCGCAAATTGGACCTGAAGAGAGAGGGGACGTCGAGCAAGACAAAGAGCCCTCACTGAAGCAGGTAGCACCCGGAAAAGTGCCAGAAACAGGCACTCCAAGGATGCATGAAACAGTGCTCGCCAAAGTTGCACAAAGGAGACCCACGTCGCCGGAGACCAACTTAGATAGTCGTGCAATGCCGGTTAGAGTGCCGTGGACCCAGGCTTGGCTGTGCACAAAGGATTTCCGCCGGAAGTGCACAGGGGCCGGAGTAGCTGCAAAGTCGCGGTTCCCAGCAATGCAGCCCAGCGAGGTGAGGCAAGGACTTACCTCCACCAAACTTGGGCTGAAGAGTCACTGGACTGTGGGGGTCACTTGGACAGAGTCGCTGGATTCGAGGGACCTCGCTCGTCGTGCTGAGAGGAGACCCAAGCGATCGGTAATGCAGCTTTTTGGTGCCTGCAGTTGCAGGGGGAAGATTCCGTCGACCCACGGGAGATTTCTTCAGAGCTTCTGGTGCAGAGAGGAGGCAGACTACCCCCACAGCATGCACAAGCAGGAAAACAGTCGAGAAGGCGGCAGGATCAGCGTTACAGAGTTGCAGTAGTCGTCTTTGCTACTATGTTGCAGGTTTGCAGGCTTCCAGCGCGGTCAGCAGTCGATTCCTTATCAGAAGGTGAAGAGGGAGATGCAGAGGAACTCGGATGAGCTCTTGCATTCGTTATCTAAAGTTTCCCCAGAGACAGAGACCCTAAATAGCCAGAAAAGAGGGTTTGGCTACCTAGGAGAGAGGAAAGGCTACTAACACCTGAAGGAGCCTATCAGCAGGAGTCTCTGACGTCACCTGGTGGCACTGGCCACTCAGAGCAGTCCAGTGTGCCAGCAGCACCTCTGTTTCCAAGATGGCAGAGGTCTGGAGCACACTGGAGGAGCTCTGGACACCTCCCAGGGGAGGTGCAGGTCAGGGGAGTGGTCACTCCCCTTTCCTTTGTCCAGTTTCGCGCCAGAGCAGGGGCTAAGGGGTCCCTGAACCGGTGTAGACTGGCTTATGCAGAATTGGGCACATCTGTGCCCAACAAAGCATTTCCAGAGGCTGGGGGAGGCTACTCCTCCCCTGCCTTCACACCATTTTCCAAAGGGAGAGGGTGTCACACCCTCTCTCAGAGGAAGTTCTTTGTTCTGCCATCCTGGGCCAGGCCTGGCTGGACCCCAGGAGGGCAGCTGCCTGTCTGAGGGGTTGGCAGCAGCAGCAGCTGCAGTGAAACCCCAGGAAGGGCAGTTTGGCAGTACCAGGGTCTGTGCTACAGACCACTGGGATCATGGGACTGTGCCAACTATGCCAGGATGGCATAGAGGGGGCAATTCCATGATCATAGACATGTTACATGGCCATATTCGGAGTTACCATTGTGAAGCTACATATAGGTAGTGACCTATATGTAGTGCACGCGTGTAATGGTGTCCCCGCACTCACAAACTTCAGGGAATTGGCTCTGAACAATGTGGGGGCACCTTGGCTAGTGCCAGGGTGCCCTCACACTAAGTAACTTTGCACCTAACCTTTACCAGGTAAAGGTTAGACATATAGGTGACTTATAAGTTACTTAAGTGCAGTGTAAAATGGCTGTGAAATAACGTGGACGTTATTTCACTCAGGCTGCAGTGGCAGGCCTGTGTAAGAATTGTCAGAGCTCCCTATGGGTGGCAAAAGAAATGCTGCAGCCCATAGGGATCTCCTGGAACCCCAATACCCTGGGTACCTCAGTACCATATACTAGGGAATTATAAGGGTGTTCCAGTAAGCCAATGTAAATTGGTAAAAATGGTCACTAGCCTGTTAGTGACAATTTGGAAAGAAATGAGAGAGCATAACCACTGAGGTTCTGGTTAGCAGAGCCTCAGTGAGACAGGCACCACACAGGGAACATATACATGCACACCTATGAGCACTGGGGCCCTGTGTGACAGGGTCCCAGTGACACATACATATAGGCCACCAACCTATGAGCACTGGGGTCCTGACCAGCAGGATCCCAGTGACACATAACAAACATACTGAAAACATAGGGGGTTATTCCAACTTTGGAGGAGGTGGTAATCCGTCCCAAATGTGACGGATTTACCACCAACCGTATTACGAGTTCCATAGGATATAATGGACTCGTAATACGGCTGGTGGTATATCCGTCACTTTACCGTCACTTTTGGGACGGATTACCACTTCCTCCAAAGTTGGAATAACCCCCATAGTGTTTTCACTATGAGCACTGAGGCCTGGCTATCAGGATCCCAGTGAGACAGTGAAAACAGTGACAAACACCCTGGCATACACTCACAAACAGGCCAAAAGTGGGGGTAACAAGGCTAGAAAGAGGCTACCTTCTCACACAACCCCCCCCCAAACGAAGGACAATAAGGCTAACCTTGGCCAGTTGAGACTTTATTGTCTAAGTGGTGATAAGTAGAGAGTAGCTCTGCAATAGACTGGTTACTCCCTTTATCATCCACTATATGGTTACTTCCCTGTGGGGATGTAAACCACCCTGTTTGAAGTTTTTTAGCTAAGCAACAATGTGAAGATGTATTTTCAGAGTTTCTATCAGTAAGTTTTAGTTTAGAGCAGTGGGAATTGTCCACTGAACCTATTTGTAGTGATGGAAATGCCAGACAGGGATGCTGTCTCAGAAAAGCCATAGCTGGGCAAAAACTTTGTCCATATGGCTGGAAGAGAGAACAGGGATGCTGTTTCTCTTGAGTTGGAGCAGGGCAGGGAAGCTGTCCTATGAGCTCCACACTAGGGCAGGGATGCTGTCCTAAGTGTTGTGAGGCAGTGCAGGGTTTCTGCACTAAAGTTTCTCTGGGAGGGTTGGAGGGATGCTCCATGTTAACTAAAATGGTGCTCTTTTTGTCACCAATGTTAGTTATCCCACTTAGAGGTACTTCTACCTCAGGGAGTCCAGCTTTGCCAGCTGATGATTCCCTTGGAACAGGTGCCACCGCAGGAGAGGTTTCTCCCACCACTGGAATGGTATCCTGAATGGTAGGGTGGTTAGGGGATACTGTGATACCCTTTTTACCTGTTGATGGAGAGGGATCCTGAGTTTTCAGGCCTTCTCTCCTTTGCTTTTTCATTTCTGTAAAAATGAGAGGGAACAATTCCTCAGGGATGCCCAGCATGGCTGCATGGGCATAAAACTCTACATCAGCCCAACCTGAGGCCTCTAGGTCATTACCTAAGAGACAGTCTACAGGTAAGCTAGGTGATACCACCACCTGCTTAGGGCCAGTAACTCCACCCCAACTAAACTGAATTATAGCTAAGGGAAGAAACTTAGGGCCTCATTATGACCCTGGCGGGCGGCGGAGGCCGCCCGCCAGGATCCCGCCCTCCAAATTACCGCGCCGCGGTCAAAAGACCGCGGCGGGTATTACGAGTTTTCCCCTGGGCTGGCGGGCGGTTCCAGTTAAACCGCCCGCCAGCCCAGGGGAAAACGACCTTCCCACGACGATGCCGGCTCGTAATCGAGCCGGCGGAGTGGGAAGGTGCGACGGGTGCTACTGCACCCGTCGCGTATTTCACTGTCTAGAAGGCAGACAGTGAAATACATTTTGGGGCCCTCTTACGGGGGCCCCTGCCGTGCCCATGCCATTGGCATGGGCACGGCAGGGGCCCCCAGGGGCCCCGCGACCCCCCCTACCGCCATCCTGTTCATGGCGGCTTTCCCGCCATGAACTGGATGGCGGTAGGGGGGGTCAGAATCCTCATGGCTGCGGAGCGCGCTCCGCAGCCATGGAGGATTCCAATGAGCAGCGGAAAGTCAGCGGGAGACCGCTGACTTTCCGCTTCTGACCGCGGCTGAACCGCCGCGGTCAGAATGCTCATTGGAGCACCGCCAGCCTGTCGGCGGTGCTCCCGTGGTCGGTGGCCCTGGCGGCCACCGGCCGCCAGGGTCAGAATGACCCTCTTAGTGGAGTTATGGACATCAATAATCTTATACTGTTGTCCAATGATGTGTTGATCAGGGTGCACTAGGTTTTCAGTCACCAAAGTGAAACTGGCACCTGTGTCCCTGTAGGCCAAGGCCTCAACACCATTTATTGAAACTGTCTGCCTGTACTTATCCATTGTAAGGGGACAAGCAGCCAGTGTGGCAAGGCCAATGCCACTAGGTGTGACAGAAACTGTCTTGGGACTGATTACATCAGTTTCCACTATGGACCCATAAGTGAACCCAACTACACCCTTTGCTTGACTGTTGCCAGCAGTCCCACCACTAGTACCACTACTGCTAGGGGCACTAGAGCTTGATGTATTAGTGGTGGTAGGCTCAGGGGGTTTACCTGGACAGGACTTATCCCCTGGCCTATGGCCTCTATTTTTACACACAAAGCACCAAGGCTTTTTAATGTGTGCAGGTTGGGAAGAAGAGGAAGAATTTGTTTTATCCCCACCCTCTGAAGAGTGTTTAAGATTTGAAGTGGGATCTTTGGTTTTACCCTTATCCCCATGCTTATCTTGAGATTTTTCACCATCTTTCTTCTTATTGCCATCCTTGTCACCTCCTGTATGAACTTTTCTGTTCACCCTTGTTCTGACCCATTTGTCTGCCTTCTTTCCCAATTCTTGGGGAGAGGTCAGATCAGAGTCTACCAGGTACTGGTGCAACAAATCAGACACACAATTATTAAGTATATGCTCTCTCAGGATTGTGTTATACAGGCTTTCATAATCAGTAACTTCACTGCCATGTAACCACCCCTCCAAGGCCTTCACTGAATGGTCAATGAAATCAACCCAGTCTTGTGAAGACTCCTTTTTGGTCTCTCTGAACTTTATCCTGTACTGTTCAGTGGTTAAGCCATAACCATCCAGGAGTGCATTCTTAAGAACTGTAAAATTATTGGCATCATTTTCTTTCACAGTAAGGAGCCTATCCCTACCTTTTCCACTAAATGATAGCCATAGGATAGCAGCCCACTGCCTTTGAGGGACATCCTGTACAACACAGGCCCTCTCAAGTGCAGCAAACCACTTGTTAATGTCATCCCCCTCCTTATAAGGGGGAACTATCTTGTGCAGATTCCTGGAATCATGCTCTTTTGCAGGATGACTATGGGGAATACTGCTGCTGCCACCATGGGTATCTAAACCCAACTTCTGTCTTTCCTTCTCTAATTCAAAAGACTGTCTATCCAAATCCAGCTGTTGCTTTTTAAGCTTCAGTCTGGTTTGTTCCACCCTCAACTTATTGAGTTCCCTCTCTAACATTCTGTCATCAGGGTTGGTGGGAGGGACATTTCTAGAAACAGAGCTATGATGGGAATGAACAGAAGGAGACCTGTCCCTTACAGAAGCCAACTTAACAGCTTGGTTTACAGAAACATTACTACCAGTATGGTGAGAATAAATGCTTTTGCTATGATGTGAGACAACACTATTTCTTTGGTGTGGCTCATCATCATTACCATCTATGCTAGATTGTCTAGTAATGGGCAGGCTAGGAAGTTTCTTTCCTGAATCTTTTCCTGGGGGAGTCCCTGGATCAGATTGGGAACTATTAGGTACTTTTTCAACAGATGGGCCACCTCTGGCCTTATCCTGTTCTCTAAGCATGTTAATTAACAGTTCCAAGGCAGGATTCTTCCCTACCCTCAAACCTCTCTCTATACAGAGACTCCTTGCTCTTTTCCAGCTAAGGTTGTCATATGCAAGTTTGGACAGATCAACACCTTGGCCTGTGCCAGACATTTTTTAGAGAGAGTTAAAGTGATAGAGAAAGAGACAAAAGTTTTCAGAACTTTTTGGAAAGACAGAAAAAAACTTTTTAAACTTTTAAGAACTTTTTGAAAGTTTAGGAGTACTTTTCAGCACTTAGAAAAGAGTGAAAAGAGGAAATGCAAAACTTTTTGGCTATGTGTATATACACTGACCTTGTTTTGTATATTTTTCTCTTATGAAAAGTACAATGACAAGAGTGGTAAGTAGTCTCAAGCACTTATCCCACCACTGCACAACCAATGTAGGAGGCTGGACTGGCTTGTAGTGAGTACCAAGGGGTACTTGCACCTTGCACCAGGCCCAGTTATCCCTTATTAGTGTATAGGGTGTTTAGCAGCTTAGGCTGATAGATAATGGTAGCTTAGCAGAGCAGCTTAGGCTGAACTAGGAGACGTGTGAAGCTACTACAGTACCACTTAGTGTCATATGCACAATATCATAAGAAAACACAATACACAGTTATACTAAAAATAAAGGTACTTTATTTTTATGACAATATGCCAAAGTATCTTAGAGTGTACCCTCAGTAAGAGGATAGGAAATATACACAATAGCAAAAATATGCAGTATAGTCTTAGAAAACAGTGCAAACAATGTATAGTTACAATAGGATGCAATGGGGAAACATAGGGATAGGGGCAACACAAACCATATACTCCAAAAGTGGAATGTGAACCACGAATGGACCCCAAACCTATGTGACCTTGTAGAGGGTCGCTGGGACTATTAGAAAATAGTGAGAGTTAGAAAAATAACCCTCCCCAAGACCCTGAAAAGTGAGTGCAAAGTGCACTAAAGTTCCCCTAAGGACAAAAGAGTCGTGTTAGAGGAATAATGCAGGAAAGACACAAACCAGCAATGCAACAACTGTGGATTTCCAATCTAGGGTACCTGTGGAACAAGGGGACCAAGTCCAAAAGTCACAAGCAAGTCGGAGATGGGCAGATGCCCAGGAAATGCCAGCTGCGGGTGCAAAGAAGCTTCGACTGGACAGAAGAAGCTGAGGTTTCTGCAGGAACGAAAAGGGCTAGAGACTTCCCCTTTGGTGGACGGATCCCTATCGCCTTGGAGAGTCGTGCAGAAGTGTTTTCCCGCCAAAAGGACGCCAACAAGCCTTGCTACACGCAAATCGTGCGTTTGGCGTTTTTGGACGCTGCTGGGGCCCAGGAGGGACCAGGAGGTCGCAAATTGGACCTGAAGAGAGAGGAGACGTCGAGCAAGACAAAGAGCCCTCACTAAAGCAGGTAGCACCCGGAGAAGTGCCAGAAACAGGCACTACGAGGATGCGTGAAACAGTGCTCGCCGAAGTTGCACAAAGGAGTCCCACGTCGCCGGAGACCAACTTAGAAAGTCATGCAATGCAGGTTAGAGTGCCGTGGACCCAGGCTTGGCTGTGCACAAAGGATTTCCGCCGGAAGTGCACAGGGGCTGAAGTAGCTGCAAAGTCGCGGTTCCCAGCAATGCAGCCCAGCGAGGTGAGGCAAGGACTTACCTCCACCAAACTTGGGCTGAAGAGTCACTGGACTGTGGGGGTCACTTGGACAGAGTTGCTGGATTCGAGGGACCTCGCTCGTCGTGCTGAGAGGAGACCCAAGGGACCGGTAATGCAGCTTTTTGGTGCCTGCGGTTGCAGGGGGAAGATTCCGTCGACCCACAGGAGATTTCTTCGGAGCTTCTGGTGCAGAGAGGAGGCAGACTACCCCCACAGCATGCACAAGCAGGAAAACAGTCGAGAAGGCGGCAGGATCAGCGTTACAGAGTTGCAGTAGTCGTCTTTGCTACTATGTTGCAGGTTTGCAGGCTTCCAGCGCGGTCAGCAGTCGATTCCTTATCAGAAGGTGAAGAGGGAGATGCAGAGGAACTCGGATGAGCTCTTGCATTCGTTATCTAAAGTTTCCCCAGAGACAAAGACCCTAAATAGCCAGAAAAGAGGGTTTGGCTACCTAGGAGAGAGGAAAGGCTACTAACACCTGAAGGAGCCTATCAGCAGGAGTCTCTGACGTCACCTGGTGGCACTGGCCACTCAGAGCAGTCCAGTGTGCCAGCAGCACCTCTGTTTCCAAGATGGCAGAGGTCTGGAGCACACTGGAGGAGCTCTGGACACCTCCCAGGGGAGGTGCAGGTCAGGGGAGTGGTCACTCCCCTTTCCTTTGTCCAGTTTCGCGCCAGAGCAGGGGCTAAGGGGTCCCTGAACCGGTGTAGACTGGCTTATGCAGAATTGGGCACATCTGTGCCCAACAAAGCATTTCCAGAGGCTGGGGGAGGCTACTCCTCCCCTGCCTTCACACCATTTTCCAAAGGGAGAAGGTGTCACACCCTCTCTCAGAGGAAGTTCTTTGTTCTGCCATCCTGGGCCAGGCCTGGCTGGACCCCAGGAGGGCAGCTGCCTGTCTGAGGGGTTGGCAGCAGCAGCAGCTGCAGTGAAACCCCAGGAAGGGCAGTTTGGCAGTACCAGGGTCTGTGCTACAGACCACTGGGATCATGGGACTGTGCCAACTATGCCAGGATGGCATAGAGGGGGCAATTCCATGATCATAGACATGTTACATGGCCATATTCGGAGTTACCATTGTGAAGCTACATATAGGTAGTGACCTATATGTAGTGCACGCGTGTAATGGTGTCCCCGCACTCACAAAGTTCAGGGAATTGGCTCTGAACAATGTGGGGGCACCTTGGCTAGTGCCAGGGTGCCCTCACACTAAGTAACTTTGCACCTAACCTTTACCAGGTAAAGGTTAGACATATAGGTGACTTATAAGTTACTTAAGTGCAGTGTAAAATGGCTGTGAAATAACGTGGACGTTATTTCACTCAGGCTGCAGTGGCAGGCCTGTGTAAGAATTGTCAGAGCTCCCTATGGGTGGCAAAAGAAATGCTGCAGCCCATAGGGATCTCCTGGAACCCCAATACCCTGGGTACCTCAGTACCATATACTAGGGAATTATAAGGGTGTTCCAGTAAGCCAATGTAAATTGGTAAAAATGGTCACTAGCCTGTTAGTGACAATTTGGAAAGAAATGAGAGAGCATAACCACTGAGGTTCTGGTTAGCAGAGCCTCAGTGAGACAGTTAGGCACCACACAGGGAACATATACATGCACACCTATGAGCACTGGGGCCCTGTGTGACAGGGTCCCAGTGACACATACATATAGGCCACCAACCTATGAGCACTGGGGTCCTGACCAGCAGGATCCCAGTGACACATAACAAACATACTGAAAACATAGTGTTTTCACTATGAGCACTGAGGCCTGGCTATCAGGATCCCAGTGAGACAGTGAAAACAGTGACAAACACCCTGGCATACACTCACAAACAGGCCAAAAGTGGGGGTAACAAGGCTAGAAAGAGGCTACCTTCTCACACTCTATCAGATATAATAGTATGAGGAAGTCCATGAAGACGGAAGATATGTTCGATGAATATCTGGCTTAACTCTTGGGATGTAGGTAGCTTTTTCAAGGCAGTGAAGTGAGCCATCTTAGTAAAGGAGTCCACAGTGACCATGATTACCAGGTTTCCTGCTGAAAGTGGTAACGAACACATAAAATCAGTAGAGATGGTGTGCCATGGAGTTGGCGGAACCGGCAAGGGCTGGAGTAATCCTGCAGGTCTGGTTCGGGGAATCTTGACTTGAGCGCATGTGGGACAAGCCTGAACGTATGTTTCAATATCCTGTTTCCAAGTAGGCCACCAGAAAAATCGTGATAACAGTTCTTGTGTGGCCTTGATGCCTCTATGACCAGCAACCGGTGAATCATGACACATTTGTAATGCCTTTTCTCTCACTCTGTTAGTAGGGATGAATAACAGATCGTGATAATAATAGTATCCTTGTCTCTTATGTAGAAGAGGCCTTAAGTTCTCTACTTCATCATCAGATAGATTGGGGTATTCCAGTTGTACCTCCTCCAGAAAAGACTGTGCTACCCCAATGATCTTATTAGGTTCCAGTAGGGGTTGAGCTGGGACAGGAGTACAATCTGGATAACGACGCGACAGAGCATCAGCCAGAATGTTTTGGGAGCCAGGAATATATGTAATGTAGAAATCATACTGGCTGAAGAAGAAGGCCCAACGAGCTTGACGACTATTTTGGCATACAAAATTTCGTAAACATTGTAAGTTTCGATGGTCTGTTCTCACTTCAAAAGGTTCCTTGGAACCCATCAGAAACTGTCTCCATTCAATACAAGCTGTTTTCAGAGCCAACAATTCTCTTTCCAGTACTGAGTAATGTTGTTCTGCAATAGAGAGTATATGAGACAAATAGAAAACAGGATGTTCAAGACCATCATCCTCTTGTTGTTGGAGTAGGACGGCACCAATGGCCTTTTCAGAAGCATCGGTGACGACAATAAATTGTTTGTTGGTATCTGGATGTCTTAAGATGGGAGCTTGTGTAAATGCCTTCTTTAAATCCTGAAAGGCTGTTTCGGCAGCTTTAGTCCAGACAAACCCTTTAATAAGATTTTCCTTCTTTAAAGTGTGAGTTATGTGGCTAGTTTGTTTTGCAAAGTCTGCGATGAATTGTCGATAGAAGTTCGCTAATCCTAGAAAGCATTGTGTTTCTTTAATAGAAGATGGAGAAGGCCAATCTAGAATAGCTTGTACCTTTTCTTGATCCATAGCTACACCGGTGGTACTTAAATGATATCCTAGATATTTGACTTCCGTCTTGTCAAACTCACACTTTTCGAGTTTGCAAAATAGTTGATGTGCCCGGAGTCGTTGAAGGACTTGTTTCACATGGGAAGAATGGAGTTCGGGATTTCTTGAATAAATAAGAATATCATCAAGGTAGATTACAACTGTCTGATTCAGGAGATCCGAAAATACTGAGTCCATAAATCTCTGAAAGATTGCCGGGGCATTAGTAAGACCGAAAGGCATTACCCTGTATTCAAAGTGGCCAAATGGAGTCCTAAAGGCCGTTTTCCACTCATCTCCTTCTTTAATGCGTAAGAGGTGATAGGCTCCCCGTAGATCTAGTTTGGTAAACCGTTGGGCCCCTCTGACTGCCTCTAAAATGTCCCTTATGAGAGGCAAAGGATAACGATCTTTAATAGTTATTTTATTCAGGCCTCGAAAATCCAGGCAAGGGCGAAGATCCTTTGTCTTCTTGGGTACGAAAAAGAGAGGAGCCCCGGCCGGAGAAGACGATGGAACAATAAGACCACTTTGAATATTTTCATCCAAATACTCCTTTAGTACTTCCTTTTCAGTTTCCGTGAGGGAATACATCCTGCCAAAAGGAACGATAGTGCCAGGTTCCAAGGGAATAGCACAATCGTAATCTCGATGTGGAGGTAACACAGGTTTGGAAGGTTTTTGGAAGACATCTTGAAAATCCAAATAGTGTTCAGGAACTCCTTGGACTGTATTTATGGTCGAACCGGTAGTACCCTCCGTGATTATTGATCTCTTAGGCGACCAATACTTGTCTGAAGCAAAACAGTGCTCGTGACAGAACTGTGAAGACAAGGAAACCGTCCGGGTAGCCCAGTTCACATATGGATTATGTCGGATGAACCACGGGATTCCAAGAATGATGGTATGGTTGGGGGAAGTTATAAGATCAAAGGAGATGTGTTCCTGATGGTTACCGATCTGTAGATTCAGCATCAGGGTAGTTGTATCTACTGGACCCGATGATATCAAAGATCCGTCCACCGTGTGTACTTGTTCTGGAATCTCCTTAGGTTGTATAGGAACTTGTTGAGTAGTGGCCCACTTCTTATCCATATAAATACCACTAGCTCCACAATCTAGTAGTGCCATAGTCTTCTCTTGACGGCCATCAGGTAATTGTAACAAGACTGGTAAAATGAACAAGGATGTGGTATTGTCATTGAAAGAACTGATGGAAGGTATAGCTGCTAATCCCGTCCCCTCCCTTCTTACAGAGGACGGGAAGCGGCGTTTCCCGATGGCCTTGATGGACGTACTGGACAGGTACGCAGTATGTGGCCGGCAGAACCGCAGTATAAACACAAACCCTTCTTTCGTCTATCTTCTCGTTCGCTAGCGGAGAGAGGGCCTCGAGTTGTATCCACCTGCATGGGTTCTCCTTCGGTGTCTCTGACAGGAGGGCGAGGTTCCTCAGAACGATGCGGAAAAACTCGTGAGGTGCTTGGTGGAAAAGACCCTCTGCTCTTTCTCTTCTCTGTTCTCCGTTCCTGAAGGCGATACTCGATGGAGAGGGCTTGATCCATCAGGCCACGAAGATCTTCCACTCTGGTGGAATGTACTAGTTCATCTTTTATTTCTTCTTTGAGTCCTCTACGAAACAAAGTCACCAAAGTACGTTCCACCCAGGTGGTCTCTGCCGCTAGTTGACGAAAGCGTGTAATGTATTGAAGGACATCTTGTGAACCTTGATGAATATCGCATAAGGCTTCTTCCGCTGAAGCCTCCAATCCCGGACGACTAAACATCAGCTTGAAGCGGTTCACAAAGGCAGAATAATCCGACAATACTGGATCGTTAGATGATACCATCGGGGTTGCCCAGGCCAAGGCAGGACCAGATAAGGCACTGATGAGATAACCCACCTTTGTTCTGTCATGGGAGAATTGGGTGGGTCGGAAGGCGAAGTACACTGTTAAGGAATCAAGGAACTCACGCAGCTTGGTTGGTTCACCAGAAAAACGATGGGTAGAGGCGGAGAGCGTCGGAACATCACCACTGCGGAAAGCCAAGGCCTGTCGCAGCGCAGCATTCTCACTACGTAGTTGCTGTAATTCTTGAGCTTGTTGCTGAATTGTAGATAGAAGAGCTTGATCCGGATCTGCAGCAGCTACCACAGTGTCTTCCATGGTGTTAGAAGACGTCGGGATGGTTGTGCGCTGCAATCTGTCACGACTCACGTGCTGCTTGCGCCTGGAGTTTGCAGATCTGGAGGCGTGGATCTTGAGAGTTCGACTTTGGCCCAAAAAGGGGCGACTCTTTCTGGTAGCCACGGTGCTGTAGGCAAGGGAAACGCCAAGGACAGACCGTGACCGTGAGAAAGTAGCGCCAGAGGGAAAAAACCCCTTCAGAAGAAGAGGAAAAAACCTCCAAGAAGATTCGCTGAGGATTCCTGAAACAAGAACAGAGGAACAGGAATCAAAAGAACTGACGTAATAACACAGAAATGGTGAAATCCAGAGCTAAGGGCTAGGAAATCAGGAGCGAGGACACTAACTGAACAGAAAGTGTTGCAGCGCAAAGAGGAGAAGAAAACACCACCCTTAAATACCATAAAATAGGAAGTGACCCACAGGAAGAAAAAGGACACCATCTTGGATAGGGAAAAGTAGATAGAATAGACTGGAGCAGAAACCATAGAGAATAGGGAAGGAGGAATGCTGGGAAGACAAGGGTAACCTGGGAAGGGGAAAAGACATAAAGGAAAGAGTAAGAAACAGACCCAAAAAGGAAGAAGACAGAAGAAAGAAGAAAAGGAGCCCAAACAGGTAAGAGGGGTCAGGAGACCCCAACAAAACGGAGGGAGAGAGCAGCGCGAGGCCCCAAGTAAGCCCTGGGGCCTCGTAGGGTGCAGGAAAGGCTCGGGGCGCACCGCGTCTTAAAGACGCGAAGCGCGGCCCGAGCCGAACGCGCGGCTTGTGCCGAACGCTCGGCTCGCGCCGCGCGGTGCGGCGCGACAGTTGTTGGTTGACCATGTAACTGATGTCATTTAGTGCAGCTATTTAGTGCAGCTACTAAGTGTGATTTTGCCATAGGCTTGAATGTGGTCTTTGTTTTCCGTACATACTTTTTCACTGTTGTTGTTTGACTTTGTGGCCATTGGTCATTTTGTGCAGTCATCCAGTGTGCTTTTGCTATAGGATTGATTGTATTTTTTGTTCTCAATGCCTCATTCCTCCCTGTTGTTATTTTACCATGTGAGCAGTGCCCATTTGTGCAGCAATCACTGTGCTTTTGCGCTTGGCTTACATGTGCTCTTTTTATCCACGCCTCCTTTCTCATTGCTGTTGGTTTGATAATATGGCCAGAGGTCATTTGTTTAGTCAGCCAGTGTGCTTTTCCATAGGCTTGCATGTGTTTTTTGCTCATGCCTTCTGTCTCATAGTTGTTGTATGACCATTTGGCCAAAGGCCATCTTGTGTAGGCAGCCAGTGTGCTTTGCTATAGGCTTGCATGTGTTCCTTATTCATCATTGCACCTTGCTCCACTGTTGTTGTTTGATCATGTGGCTGGAGGCCATTTTGTGCAACCAGCCAGTGTGCTTTTGACATAGGCATGCATATCTTATTTGTTCTCCAAGCCTCCTTGCTCGCACTTGTTGGTTTGATCATGTTTCCTGAGGCCGTTTTGTGTACCCCGCCAGAATACTTTGCTACAGGCTTGCATGTGTTCTTTGCTCTCTATTCCTCATTGCTCACTGTTGTTGTTTGACCATTTGGCCCGAAGGCCATTTAGGTAGGCAGTGTGCTTTTCCATAGGCTTGCATGTGTTCTTTGTTATCCATGCTGCCTTGCTCGCTGTTGTTGTTTGATCATGTGGCTGGATGCCATTTGTGTAGCCAGCCGGTGTGCATTTGCCAAAGGTATGGATGTATTCTTTGTTCTCCATGTCTCCTTGCTCATTGTTATTCTTTGACAATGTAGCTGGGGGCCATTTTATATAGTCAGCCAGTGGCCTTTGTCATAAGTTCCATGTGATCTTTGTTTTCCATGCCATCTTGCTGTAGGAAAGTACCCTCTTTCTTGACATGGTTACCCCCTTTTTCTGCCTAATGTCAGTGTGTTTGACTGTGTTTACTGGGATCCTGCTAACAAGGACCCTAGTGGTTATACTCTCCGTCCCAAAACCCTGTATTTCATCCCACAATTGGTACACTGGTACCCCATTATAAGACCTCATATATGGTACCTAAGTACCCAGGGCATTGGGGTCCCAGGGGATCCCTGTGGGCTGTAGCATATATTTTGCCACCCACATGGAGCCAAAGCAAAGGGATCTGCAGGACTGCCATTGCAGCATGTGTGAAAAGGTGCAAGCACCCTTTCACTGCCACTTTTCATAGCACCAGGTCACTTATTAGTCACCCCTATGGCAGGCCTTCTAGTCCAAGGGGCAGGGTGAAAATAACCTGTATGTGAGGGCACCCCTGCACTAGCATAGATGCCCCCACGAATTCCAGGCCCATTTTCTTGGCCTTCGTGTTTGTGGGGACGCCATTTAACGCATCCACTGGACATAGGTCAATGCCAATGTCCAGCTACATAATGGTAACTCCAAACTGGGCATGTTTGGTATCAAACATGTTGGAGTCATACTTCAATGCTTTTGCAAGCATTGGTTGTATGATTCCATGCACTCTGGGGTTTTTTTAGAGGACCCCCAGTATTGCCATTACAGCCTTCTGAGGGTTTCCTGGCAGCCCAAGTTGCTGCCACATCCCAGACAGGTTTCTGCCCTTCTGTTGCTTGAGAAGCTCAAGCCAAGGAAGGCAGAACAAAGTATTTCCTTTGGGAGAGGGGTGTTACACCCTCTTCCTTTGGAAATAGGTGTTGCAGGCTTGGGAAGGGTAGGCTCTCCAAGCCACCGGAAATGCTTTGAAGGACACATTGGTACCTCCTTACATAAACCAGTCTACACTGGTTCAGAGGACCCCCAGTCACTGCTCTGATGTAAAACTGGACAAAGGAAAGGGGAGTGACCACTCCCCTGTCCATCAACACCACAGGGGTGGTACCCAAAGCTCCTCCAGCGAGTCTCTGGGTTTTGCCATCTTGGATTCAAGGTTGGCAGGGAACTCAGGGATCATCTGAGTGGCCAGTGCCAGCAGGTGATGTCAGACCCTCTTCCTGATAGGTGATCACCCAGCTAGGTGACCAATAACCTTTTCAGGGCTATTTAGGGTCTCACTCGTGGGTGGTTCAACAAATTCAGATTGCAAGACTCCATCAGGAATCCTCTGCACTCTCCACTTAGACTTCTGACTGAGGAAACTGCATACGAAAGCTCCAGGACCTGACAAGCTGCAACAGAGAAGCAAGACGCCTCCTGCAACATTGTATCCACAGCTCCTTCCAGCAACTGCAGCATTTCCCTGGCTGTGCATCCTCTGAGGACAACCTGTCTTCAGCTTCCATCAGAAGGAAGAAGGAATCTCCCTTGGAGTGAAGGAGTCACTTCCCTGCTTCTGCAAGCACCAACTGCAATGACGACCGGCTGCATGGATCTCCTCTCCTGCTGAGCTGCCTGGATGCTGCATCACAGGTGTTGAACTGAAGTCGTTCTGACGGACCTCTCTTCCAACTTTCCAACTTGGGTGGAGGTAAGCCCTTGCCTACCCACGCAGGACAATACGCCTATGCACCTCGTCTTGTACAGCTGCCAAGGCTTGTTAGCATCTTTTCCAGGAGATCTTCAGGCATCCTGAAGCTCCAGCACTCGATGCTGTGATGCACAGCTCCCTGAGTGATTCTCCGGCGGTGTGGTAACTTCTTCGTAGTGTTGCGTGGGTCTCTTCCTCGACTTTCGTGTCTCTATCCTGTGGGACTCCTGTGGGTGCTGCCTGGTCTTCTATGGGCTCTCTGGTGTTGCTGAGGGTCCTCTCTCACTCTCCCTCCTGGATAGAGTCCACCTGGTCCTTCCTTGTCCCCAGAAGCTCAACTTTCCACTAACTATGAGTTTTGCGTGTGCCAAGACTTGGCGGAATCTGAAGATGCAAACCCAACTTCAATCCTTTTCCCAGCATTGGACATCACCTGCATTCTCCAAGAACTCGACTTCATCTTCTTGGGTGCAGTACTGACTCTCCTTCTTTATTGCCAACTCACTTCTTGCACCTTCAGTCTGGTGGGTAGGGGCTTCTTCCCTTCCTGGACTCTGCTGTGCATCTTGGACTTGGTACCCTTCTTCCAAAGGTCCTCTTGTGCAGGAATCCACTGTTGGTGTCTTGCAGTCTCTTCTAGGTTTTCCATTACTCTTCTTTTCTTCTAATTAGGTGTTTTGGGGAATTACCAGTGGTTTACTCCTGCTTTCCTGGTCACTGGGGTGGGTTGTGGTACTTACCTTTGGGCTTTCCTAGTACTCACAGCCCCCTCTACACACTTCACGTACCTAGGTGGGGGACTGACTTAGGCATTAAAATATTTTACTATATGGTTCATGCTCCCCCTAGGGCTATTTCTCTCTATTGTGATTTTCACTAATTGTAATGTTTCGTAACTGTTTTTATGCCTATATTCTGGTGTATATAATTTGTGTATTACTTACCTCCTGAGGAAGTATGGCCTCTATGATATTTTTGGTATTTGTGTCACCAAAATAAAGTACCTTTATTTTTGTAACACTGAGGGGGTGATTCTAACCCTGGCGGTTGGTGATAAAGCGGCGGCCAACCCGCCAACAGGCTGGCGGTCAAAAAAATGGAATTCTGACCCTGGCGGGAACCGCCAACACAGACAGCCACATTAACACTCCGACCGCCACGGCGGTACAAACAAACAGCGCGGCGGTCACCGCCAACAGGCAGGCAGCAGACAATGTACCGCCCACACTATCACAACTCACCAATCCGCCACCTTTTCCGGGGCGGGAGCACCTCCGATAAAAACACGGCGGAAACAGACTACGAACGGGAAAACGCACACCACTACGCACTCCAGGAGGAAGGAGGACAGCATGGAACCCGAATTAAACATCCTACCTGCTCTCGTCTACCTTCTCATCTACCACGAGTACGAAGTCCGGCGCAGATGACAACGGTGAGTACTGCACCTACGACACACGGGAGGGGGAGGACGAAAGGTTACGGCCACACACATATGCGACCCCCCTCACCCCCAACTATGTACACACCAATGCAGAGCAACAAGTCACAGTGACACCACCCAAACACCCCTGAAAAATGCTATGACATAATCAAATTTGGAATAAATATTTATGTACAAAAAAGCTCCTGAAAATTATCGTACAACCATGAAAGATATTTACAAGAAAACAAATGATATACACATCAGTGTATAACTGAAGTAACAAGTCCTGCACATCCTACGAATTCATCATGTCCGTGGGCCAAAGTTTTGAGAAACAAGGGCAAAGCCCACACAGGAGACCTGAGTCCTTTGGAGAGAACACTGCAGGGGCATCAGATGTAAAAACTACAGGCACCTCAGGGGGAAGGGAAGGGGGGGCACCACAGCCACATGAGTCCACGACGCCAGATCCACGAGGAGCCACATGGGGAGTGCAAAGCCACAGTCTCTCAATGTCTCTACAGTGGGTGGGCTGCCCACTGGACCATCCTGGGGAGTGCAAAGCCACAGTCTCTCAATGTCTCTACAGTGGGTGGGCTGCCCACTGGACCATCCTGGGGAGTGCAAAGCCACAGTCTCTCAATGTCTCTACAGTGGGTGGGCTGCCCACTGGACCATCCTGGGGAGTGCAAAGCCACAGTCTCTCAATGTCTCTACAGTGGGTGGGCTGCCCACTGGACCATCCTGGGGAGTGCAAAGCCACAGTCCATCAGGTGGATGACAGTCTCCACTGGTCAAGGAGGAGGCATGGTGGGCACAGTGAACCATAAACAGTGCTTGAGACGGCGGTGCCCAGCGGAGCGGTGCTTGAGATGAAGGGCCCAGCGGAGCGGTGCTTGAGATGAAGGGCCCAGCGGAGCGGTGCTTGAGATGGCGGTGCCCAGCGGAGCGGTGCTTGAGATGAAGGGCCCAGCGGAGCGGTGCTTGAGACGGCGGTGCCCAGCGGAGGGGTGCTTGAGATGAAGGGCCCAGCGTAGCGGTGCTTGAGAAGAAGGGCCCAGCGGAGCGGTGCTTGAGATGGCGGTGCCCAGCGGAGCGGTGCTTGAGATGAAGGGCCCAGTGGAGCGGTGCTTGAGAAGAAGGGCCCCGCGGAGCGGTGCTTGAGAAGAAGGGCCCAGCGGAGCGGTGCTTGAGATGGCGGTGCCCAGCGGAGCGGTGCTTGAGATGAAGGGCCCAGCGGAGCGGTGCTTGAGAAGAAGGGCCCAGCGGAGCGGTGCTTGAGATGGCGGTGCCCAGCGGAGCGGTGCTTGAGATGAAGGGCCCAGCGGAGCGGTGCTTGAGAAGAAGGGCCCCGCGGAGCGGTGCTTGAGAAGAAGGGCCCAGCGGAGCGGTGCTTGAGATGGCGGTGCCCAGCGGAGCGGTGCTTGAGATGAAGGGCCCAGCGGAGCGGTGCTTGAGAAGAAGGGCCCAGCGGAGCGGTGCTTGAGATGGCGGTGCCCAGCGGAGCGGTGCTTGAGATGAAGGGCCCAGCGGAGCGGTGCTTGAGACGGCGGTGCCCAGCGGAGCGGTGCTTGAGATGAAGGGCCCAGCGGAGCGGTGCTTGAGAAGAAGGGCCCCGCGGAGCGGTGCTTGAGAAGAAGGGCCCAGCGGAGCGGTGCTTGAGATGAAGGGCCCAGCGGAGCGGTGCTTGAGAAGAAGGGCCCAGCGGAGCGGTGCTTGAGATGGCGGTGCCCAGCGGAGCGGTGCTTGAGATGAAGGGCCCAGCGGAGCGGTGCTTGAGACGGCGGTGCCCAGCGGAGCGGTGCTTGAGATGAAGGGCCCAGCGGAGCGGTGCTTGAGAAGAAGGGCCCCGCGGAGCGGTGCTTGAGAAGAAGGGCCCAGCGGAGCGGTGCTTGAGATGAAGGGCTCAGCGGAGCGGTGCTTGAGAAGAAGGGCCCAGCGGAGCGGTGCTTGAGATGGCGGTGCCCAGCGGAGCGGTGCTTGAGATGAAGGGCCCAGCGGAGCGGTGCTTGAGATGGCAGTGCCCAGCGGAGCGGTGCTTGAGATGAAGGGCCCAGCGGAGCGGTGCTTGAGACGGCGGTGCCCAGCGGAGCGGTGCTTGAGAAGAAGGGCCCAGCGGAGCGGTGCTTGAGATGAAGGGCCCAGCGGAGCAGTGCTTGAGAAGAAGGGCCCAGCGGAGCGGTGCTTGAGATGGCGGTGCCCAGCGGAGCGGTGCTTGAGATGAAGGGCCCAGCGGAGCGGTGCTTGAGACGGTGGTGCCCAGCGGAGCGGTGCTTGAGAAGAAGGGCCCAGCGGAGCGGTGCTTGAGATGAAGGGCCCAGCGGAGCGGTGCTTGAGAAGAAGGGCCCAGCGGAGCGGTGCTTGAGATGAAGGGCCCAGCGGAGCGCTGCTTGAGATGGCGGGGCCCTCTTCGGGTGCCTATCTTCACGGCGGGGCCCTCTTCAGCGGTGCCTATCTTCACGGCGGGGCCCTCTTCAGCGGTGCTCTTCTGCACGGCGGGCCCTCTTCAGCGGTGCTCTTCTGCACGGCGGGCCCTCTTCAGCGGTGCTCTTCTGCACGGCGGGCCCTCTTCAGCGGTGCCTATCTTCACGGCGGGGCCCTGTTCAGCGGTGCTCTTCTGCACGGCGGGCCCTGTTCAGCGGTGCCTATCTTCACGGCGGGGCCCTGTTCAGCGGTGCTCTTCTGCACGGCGGGCCCTCTTCAGCGGTGCCTATCTTCACGGCGGGGCCCTGTTCAGCGGTGCTCTTCTGCACGGCGGGCCCTCTTCAGCGGTGCCTATCTTCACGGTGGGGCCCTGTTCAGCGGTGCTCTTCTGCACCGCGGGCCCTCTTCAGCGGTGCTCTTCTGCACAGCGGGCCCTGTTCAGCGGTGCTCTTCTGCACAGCGGGCCCTCTTCAGCGGTGCTCTTCTGCATGGCGGGCCCTGTTCAGCGGTGCTCTTCTGCACGGCGGGCCCTCTTCAGCGGTGCCTATCTTCACGGCGGGGCCCTCTTCAGCGGTGCCTATCTTCACGGCGGGGCCCTGTTCAGCGGTGCTCTTCTGCACCGCGGGCCCTCTTCAGCAGTGCTCATCCAGCAGGTCAAGGGAGCCAGACCTGTGCTGCACTCCCTGCTCAGTCGCCCTCGGACCGTGACGTTTCTGGACCCTTCGGGGACGGACTCCTGGCCTCTTTAGTGTCCTCCTTCACAGCTGGGATGTGACATGTGGGGTCCACCTTCTCCGCGCTCCTGCTGCCCTTCCGCTCCTTTGATGGGGCTCTCGGGCCCTTGCCTCCCCTAGATGGTGTGGCTGGTGAAGTGGCCGCACATAGCTCCTTTGGGGCAGCCCTGTCAGTCCTCGCACGGCGGCCCTTGTTTTTGCGGGTCCTCTTGCCGGGGGGGGGGGCTGGACGTGTCCTTGCTGCTGATCGATGTGTCACTGCTGGCAAAGGGTGGACTCCAGAACCCATGCACAACAGTGACACTCGAAGCTGGGCTGGTGGTGGCTGCGGTGCTCTTGGGACTCTTTGCAGATGGAGGGGGGAGCTCATCGGAGGGAAAGAGGTTAAGATTAGACAGGAAAAGCTTTTTAGGTCCAAGGTAAAGGGTAGGAGACGTGGTGATGGGAGTGGAGGAAGAGGATGTGGTTGTAGGAGAGTCAGGTGTGCTGTCATTGGGTGAAGGTGCTGGTGCTGTAGGCTGACGTGAGGTGGATGGCTGTTGGGTGGGTGGCTGCCTGCGTTTATGTGTCTTGGAAGAGGGGGTGACAGACACAGTGGGAGAGGACACAGGGGACGTGTAGATGGCAGTGGGGGTGGTGACTGCACGTGTGAGGACTGTAGTGGAGGGTGAGGTGGTGATGGAAGCACTGGCTGATGTTGGGGTGCATGCAGGTGTGAGTGTAGACGTCACAGGGAGGGAGGAGGGAGACGAGGAGGAGGGGGACACAGAGGTGGTTGTGACTGCTGGAATGTCTGCATCTGTGTGTTGCTTGGGTGAGTGTTTGTGGGATCTGTGGTGCTTGTGTCTGGATGAGCTGCTCTTGGGTGTTGAGGTGTGTGCAGGCTGGTCTGATGGTGTGGATGGGATAGGCTGAGGAACAGGAGACAGAGACAGGCTGGAGGCAGTCAGAAGAGGGAGGCTGGAAACAGGGACAATGGCTACCGTCAGTGCTGAGGCCAGAGCAGTGAACGCTCGTTGATGGGCAGCCTGACCCGAATGAATGCCCTCCAGGTACGCATTGCTCTGTTGCACCTCCCTTTGCACACCCTGGATGGCATTCAAAAGGGTAGTCTGCCCAACAATGAGCGTCCTCACCAGGTCAATGAGCTCCGCACTGAGGGCAGCAGGGGCAACAGGGGCAGGGGCTGAGGTGCCTGGGGCGAAGGAGACGCGCGCCTTCCTGGGCGAGCGGGCACGGAGCGTAGGCTGAGGGGCTGCTGGGAGGGCGGTGCTGGTGCGGTGGATGGCGGCTGTACCTGTAGAGGCGGGGGTCCCGGATGTTTCCGCCACCGCTAGGGAGCACCCATCCGAGGACGTGTCTGAGTCGCTGGTCTCACCACCGGTCCCCGTTGTGGTGCTCCCCTCGCCCTCCGGATCACTGGTGCCCTCGGTGTCTGTTCCTGGGCCCACCGGGGCCTTGTGTCCTGCAGCTCCCTCGTGCTCCGATGCCAAATCTCCTCCGCCTGATGATGCTAATGCACACATGCACAATAAGATGAAGAGAAAGGGTGGGGGGAGAAAAAAGAAGACCAGGTTGAGTGCATGCAATGTCAACACCGTTGGCGGAGAGGACAGATACAGGAGCCTCATGCACTAAGCCGCGCATTCGGGGTACACTACTCAGTACTACTGACTAGGACAACAGGCCAAGAGACGTCAAACGCGCACATGGGTGATGCTGGACCATCAATGGCTGTACTTGTCACCCTACAGAGGTGGGGGCCGGGGGCACAGGGCCATGCCTAAGGGAGAGGATTACACTACAGAAAGCGCCCTGGCCTAATGTCACCCACAGCCCTCCTCCCCCACCCAGACGCCTCCACTGCACAGAAAGATATGAGAATGTGCTGATACTCACCCCCTTGTGTCTGCTGTGATGTCTTAAAGCGCCCATCCAATTCAGGGTAGGCCACCGCCAGGATCCGGGACATCAGGGGGGTCATGGTGCGACTGGCACCCCTCCTAGGTTGGGAGGCCATCCCCAGCAGTGTTTCTGCGGTCTTCCTTGTTCCGCGGCGGATGTCCTCCCACCTCTTGCGGCAGTGGGTGCCCCGTCTGTTGTGGACCCCCAAGTTCCGGACTTCCTTGGCGATGGCACGCCAAATCTCGATCTTCTGATGGGCGCTGACCTATTTGACATGTACAGGGTGGAAAGGAGGAAATCATCAATGACCTGCATGTTAGATGTGATTGGCCCCCCCCCACCAACTTTGCCATATGGCACATGCTCTCATCTGTCGTGCGTTGCACTCCTCATTCGCCCCCCACCCCACCAACTTACATCCACCCCAATCCACACAGGCATAGCCCATTCCATGTGCACCCGGTGTACTCACTTGTTGGTCTGGAGGACTGTAGAGTAGCGCATACTGGGGGAGGACCCCATCCACGAGCTTCTCCAACTCTTCAGACGTGAAGGCAGGGGCCCTTTCCCCAGTCGCAGCAGCCATTGTCACTTCCAGACCGAGGTCACAGCAGCACTTGCAGTATAGGTCCTCTCCTGTGGATGATCAGGTCTCGAGTGATCAATGAGCTAGGAAATGGCGGTCACGCCCGCGCCGGCGCACATCGTCATGGGCTCCTGAAACCCATAGGGTTCAATGTTAACCAATGCGGCTTTGCGCCGCGGTCTTCGCCCGCCTACCGCCACGGTGTGCCCCGCCAGCGCATTGACCTCACATCCCATTGTCCCACTTCACAGGTCAGGCAGCCGCCATTTCAAGGGCCTACATGGCTTAATTTTGACTGCGACACACAGGCCTAGGCCTTGCATTGCCACACATACACGCCTTTCAACCCATTGCCATTCTTTAACTGTGCAAGCTGTCTGTACGTACCTGTGGTTTGCCTGACTCTGTGCTCCATGTTGTCCTTCCTAGGCACCGTCCGCTGGGACTTGCGATGAGAAGGAGGAATCCTCGCGTGTACCGACCGCTGGTGGACCTGTCGACAATGGAAGAACGCCATATAATACTTCGATACAGACTTGACCGTGCCACTATCCATGAACTGTGTGCCCAGCTGGAGCCAGCCCTGATGTCCCCCATCCGCCAACCCACAGGGATTCCCCCTCTGGTGCAGGTTTTGTCAGTCCTCCATTTTTTGGCAAGTGGGTCATTCCAGACAACAGTGGCCATGTCATTTGGAATGTCTCAGCCTATGTTTTCAAAGATTTTGAGCAGAGTGTTGTCTGCCCTGATGAAACTCATGCGGAGCTACATCATTTTCCCAGAGGAGGGTGACTTGCCTACAGTGAAGGGTGATTTCTATGCCCTTGGACATATCCCCAACATCATTGGTGCCATTGATGGGACCCATGTGGCTTTGGTACCCCCAAAAGACGATGAGCAGGTGTACAGAAACAGAAAAAGTTATAATTCGATGAATGTCCAGGTGGTCTGTTTGGCTGACCAGTACATCTCCCATGTAAATGCCAAGTTCCCAGGGTCAGTGCATGACGCGTATGTTATGCGTAATAGCAGCATCCCCTATGTGATGGAGCAGCTACAGAGACAACGTGTGTGGCTAATTGGTGACTCTGGTTACCCCAACCTGCCTTGGCTACTGACCCCAGTGAGGAATCCCCGGACCAGGGCAGAGGAACGGTACAATGAGGCCCATGGACGAACTAGGAGGATCATCGAAAGGACCTTTGGCCTCCTGAAGGCCAGGTTTAGGTGCCTGCATATGACAGGGGGATCCCTGATGTACTCACCAAAGAAGGTGTGCCATATCATCGTGGCCTGCTGTATGCTTCACAATCTGGCATTGCGACGTCAGGTTCCTTTCCTGCAGGAGGATGGTGCAGATGGTGTTGTTGAAGCAGCTGTGGAGCCTGCGGAGAGTGAAGAGGAGGAAGACTCAGAGGACGACACAGACAACAGGGACAGAGTAATAGAACAGTATTTTCAGTAGCACACAGGTAATAATCACCCATGCCATTTTACATTTCCTGAAAGCCTCCTGCATCTCAACTTTGTCGATTTCCCCCCAGAACTATAAACATGATGTTTGATTTTCCCTTCCCTTTTCTGTGCTGTATGAGCCACTGCGTGACCTCGGCTTGGTTGGCCCATGGACTAATGCTAAGTTACCTCGGTATGTGTAATTCACAATGTTAAAAATACGTAATTGATATGTAATGTGTCATACATTTGTAAATAAGACAGGCTGAGTCCTGATTGATTTCAGTGCAATGTGTGATTTATTATTAGTGCATAGATATTGGTACATGATAGTAAAACAGTGATGGGTGGGGGTGGAGTAATGTCCATGGCAGAGTCCAGTTCTCAGTCTCACAGGTGCATTGTCCATATGCCTGTGGCAGGATGGAGCAGGGGCAGTTCAAGGTTTGACAGGGTGGCAATGTTGAACAGTGGGAAGACTTCAGGGGGTATGTGATGCTGGCGGGGTCTTGACATCCTACTCTGTCGGTTTTTTTGATCTCAGGCTCCTTTTGCGGGGTGGTTGTTGTTCAGCAGGAGGTGGGGTTCTGGTGGGATGTCGTTGGGGTGGGGCCTCCTGTCCACTAGCGCCGGCGGAGGTGGTAGGCTGTTCCTGTTCCTGGCTAGTGACAGGGGCCCTGTGTGATGCCACATGGTCCCGAAACGTGTCCTCTATACGGTTCAGGGCCTGGACTATGCTCCCCATAGCGGTTGAGATGTTGGTGAGTTGGTCGCTGAACCCCATGTAGCGTTGCTCCTGCTGTGCCTGGATCTCCTGGAACCTGGCCAGTACCGTCGCCATCGTCTCTTGTGAGTGGTGGTAGGCTGCCATGATGGTGGTGAGGGCCTCTTGGAGAGTGGGTTCCCTGGGCCTCTCCTCCCCCCCCCTGTCGCACAGCAGCCCTCCGAGTTGCCCTGTTTCCATGGGCCTCTGTCCCCTGGACGGTGTGCCCACTCCCACTGCCCCCAGGTCCCTGTTGTTGTTGGGTTGGTGGGTTACCCTGGGTGCCCTGTAGTGGTAGACACACCGCTGCTTGACCTGTCCTAGAGACAGAGGCATGGGCCCGCTGGGTGGGAGCTGTGCTGTTGTTCCCAGAGGGGGTTGGGTCTGCAGTGGCCTGTGTCTGGGTGAGGGGAACCGACTGCCCAGAGGTCCCCGATGGTCCGGGCTGGTCATCAGGGTCCAGGTCGACAGAGCTGCTGTCATCACTAGGGGCCTGTTCCGGGGGTGGGATGGACATTTCTGGTCCCTCCTGACTGGTGTGTTGTCATTCGGGTCCTGCATGGGGTAAGAGGGTATGGTTATTGTTTCTGTGTGTGCATTAGCTTGCGTTTTATGGGTGTCCTTGTCCCCCAGTGCTGGCATTCCCTTGGGGGAGGTGTTGTGAGGGTGTTTTGTGGGGGGGGGATGGGTATGTGCAGTGGTCATGCTTAGGTGATGGGTGTCCATAGTTTGGGGATGGCATGCAGGGGTTGGTGTTGGGTGGGTTGTGCTGGAGAGACATTCTCAGGGAGGATGTGTGCTAGGGGGTTGGGGGTGAGGGTGGGGGTTAGCATGCTGGGGGGGGGGTGAAGTGGTTGGGCTTGTACTTACCAGAGTCCATTCCTCTGTGTACTCCAGCGAGGCCATCAGGATGCAGGATGTTTAGTACCTCTTGCTCCCATGCTGTGAATTCGGGTGGAGTGGGTGGGGGTCCCCCGCCAGTGTTCTGCACTGCGATGTTGTGTCGCGAGACCATCGATCGCACCTTCCCCCGTAGGTCGTTCCATCGTTTGCAGATGTCGTCCCTATTTCTGGGATGCTGTCCCACCGCGTTGACCCTGTCCACGATCCGCTGCCAGAGCTCCGCCTTCCTTGCTATGGTGGTGTGCTGAACCTGTGAGCCGAAGAGCTGGGGTTCCACTCTTATGATTTCCTCCACCATGACCCTGAGTTCTTGGTCCGAAAAGCGTGGGTGCCTTTGTGGTGCCATGGGGTGGTGTGTATGAGGTGTGGGGTGGTGTATGTGATGATGTGTGTGTTGGTGTGTGGTGCTTTGTGCTTCTATGTGGTGTGTGTGATGTTGTGGTGTGCCTCTGTGTGTCTGGCTCTCTATTCTCTGATGTGTCTCTCTCTCCTTCGTCTCTGGTTTTTGTTGGTAGGGGTTTGTGGGTGATGTGGGTGTGTGTTTTATATGGTATTGGATGTGTGGGAGTGGTGTGTGTATGTGTTTCAGGTGTGTGCCTTTCAAATTGTCCAATGTGGTAGGGGTTTGTAAAGGTGTGTGTATTTTGACCGCAGCGGTGTGTACCGCCAATGGAATACCGCGGTTGAATGACCGCCGCGTGGATTTGCGGGTCATAATGGGATGGGCGTATTTCTGTTGGCGTGGCGGTGGAGGTTTGGTCTTCTCCAGTTTACCGCTGGCCGCTGATGTGGCGGACTGCAGTGGAGGGCTGATTTTTGGAGGTTTTGCAGTTGTGGGTCAGAATGTCCGTGGCGGCTGACCGCGGCCGCTGCGGTATTGTGGCGGCCTTCTGACCGGCGGTAAGCGGCTTTTACCGCCGAGGTCAGAATGACCCCCTGAGTGTTTTCTCTCATGTGTGTAAGTAATGAGTGTGACTACAGTGATATTGCATGAGCTTTGCATGTCTCCTAGATAAGACTTGGCTGCTCATCCACAATTTCCTCTAGAGAGCATGGCTTCTAGACATTGACTACACTACACTAACAAGGGATACCTGGACCTGGTATAAGGTGTAAGTATCATAGGTACCCACCACACACCAGGCCAGCCTCCTACATTGGTGGTACAGCGGTGGGATAAGTATTTGCAATTGCTTTATCACGCTGTCACCAGGTGCTTTCCACAGAAACAACCTCTCCTTAGCTAGACGTATACAAAGCACCTAGTGCAGAAGGCTAGTCTCTAAAGTTTAAGTAAGCTAGGGTGTAAGCATAGCTCTTGCTCTAAATTTCTTCCCCAGAGAATAGGAGTTAGGGAGGTTAGGTACACCCTACACTATTCTGACATACACCATGTCTGCAGCTGGACATAGCTCTGAGGTCATGGACTCTCCCTATGAGAAACCAGAGAGGAAGCTAGACATAGGGAGGAACCCTAATAAGAGTCTGCTCATAGGCCTCTTCCTCCAGGATGATCAGGATCAAGCTGGTAACCAGGGGGAGGAGGAGGAAGAAGTAGACCCTAACCCCACTGAGGTAGAAAATGACATTCTAGATCTGGGGTGGGTTCCTCAAAGGATCATCATATTCCTAGCAGAACAACTGGCATAGCTGGTAGTGGGAAGGGAAGTCACACTGGGAGGGCTATTTTCAAACCCAGAGGGCAAGTATAAAGGGTCACCAAAACTAGGAATAGATCCCCCTGTGCTCACTCTCAAATCACTTCAGTGTCTGAGAGATCACACTGCACAACTGTGAGAAGGTAGCCTCTTTCTAGCCTTGTTACCCCCACTTTTGGCCTGTTTGTGAGTGTATGTCAGGGTGTTTGTCACTGTTTTCACTGTCTCAGTGGGATCCTGATAGCCAGGCCTCAGTGCTCATAGTGAAAACACTATGTTTTCAGTATGGTTGTTATGTGTCACTGGGGTCCTGCTGGTCAGGACCCCAGTGCTCATAGGTTTGTGGCCTATATGTATGTGTCACTGGGACCCTGTCACACAGGGCCCCAGTGCTCATAGGTGTGCATGTATATGTTCCCTGTGTGGTGCCTAACTGTCTCACTGAGGCTCTGCTAACCAGAACCTCAGTGGTTATGCTCTCTCATTACTTCCAAATTGTCACTGACAGGCTAGTGACCATTTTTACCAATTTACATTGGCTTACTGGAACACCCTTATAATTCCCTAGTATATGGTACTGAGGTACCCAGGGTATTGGGGTTCCAGGAGATCCCTATGGGCTGCAGCATTTCTTTTGCCACCCATAGGGAGCTCTGACAATTCTTACACAGGCCTGCCACTGCAGCCTGAGTGAAATAACGTCCACGTTATTTCACAGCCATTTTACACTGCACTTAAGTAACTTATAAGTCACCTATTTGTCTAACCTTTACCTGGTAAAGGTTAGGTGCAAAGTTACTTAGTGTGAGGGCACCCTGGCACTAGCCAAGGTGCCCCCACATTGTTCAGAGCCAATTCACTGAACTTTGTGAGTGCGGGGACACCATTACACGCGTGCACTACATATAGGTCACTACCTATATGTAGCTTCACAATGGTAACTCCGAATATGGCCATGTAACATGTCTATGATCATGGAATTGCCCCCTCTATGCCATCCTGGCATTGTTGGTACAATTTCATGATCCCAGTGGTCTGTAGCACAGACCCTGGTACTGCCAGACTGCCCTTCCTGGGGTTTCACTGCAGCTGCTGCTGCTGCCAACCCCTCAGACAGGCAGCTGCCCTCCTGGGGTCCAGCCAGGCCTGGCCCAGGATGGCAGAACAAAGAACTTCCTCTGAGAGAGGGTGTGACACCCTCTCCCTTTGGAAAATGGTGTGAAGGCAGGGGAGGAGTAGCCTCCCCCAGCCTCTGGAAATGCTTTGTTGGGCACAGAGGTGCCCAATTCTGCATAAGCCAGTCTACACCGGTTCAGGGACCCCTTAGCCCCTGCTCTGGTGCGAAACTGGACAAAGGAAAGGGGAGTGACCACTCCCCTGACCTGCACCTCCCCTGGGAGGTGTCCAGAGCTCCTCCAGTGTGCTCCAGACCTCTGCCATATTGGAAACAGAGGTGCTGCTGGCACACTGGACTGCTCTGAGTGGCCAGTGCCACCAGGTGACGTCAGAGACTCCTGCTGATAGGCTCCTTCAGGTGTTAGTAGCCTTTCCTCTCTCCTAGGTAGCCAAACCCTCTTTTCTGGCTATTTAGGGTCTCTGTCTCTGGGGAAATTTTAGATAACAAATGCATGAGCTCAGCCGAGTTCCTCTGCATCTCCCTCTTCACCTTCTGATAAGGATTCGACCACTGACCGCGCTGGAAGCCTGCAAACCTGCAACATAGTAGCAAAGACGACTACTGCAACTCTGTAACGCTGATCCTGCCGCCTTCTCGACTGTTTTCCTGCTTGTGCATGCTGTGGGGGTAGTCTGCCTCCTCTCTGCACCAGAAGCTCCGAAGAAATCTTCCGTGGGTCGACGGAATCTTCCCCCTGCAACCGCAGGCACCAAAAAGCTGCATTACCGGTCCCTTGGGTCTCCTCTCAGCACGACGAGCGAGGTCCCTCGAATCCAGCGACACCGTCCAAGTGACCCCCACAGTCCAGTTACTCTTCAGCCCAAGTTTGGTGGAGGTAAGTCCTTGCCTCACCTCGCTGGGCTGCATTGCTGGGAACCGCGACTTTGCAAGCTACTCCGGCCCCTGTGCACTTCCGGCGGAAATCCTTCGTGCACAGCCAAGCCTGGGTCCACGGCACTCTAACCTGCATTGCACGACTTTCTAAGTTGGTCTCCGGCGACGTGGGACTCCTTTGTGCAACTTCGGCGAGCACCGTTTCACGCATCCTCGTAGTGCCTGTTTCTGGCACTTCTCTGGGTGCTACCTGCTTCAGTGAGGGCTCTTTGTCTTGCTCGACGTCCCCTCTCTCTGCAGGTCCAATTTGCTACCTCCTGGTCCCTCCTGGGCCCCAGCAGCGTCCAAAAACGCCAAACGCACGATTTGCATGTAGCAAGGCTTGTTGGCGTCCATCCGGCGGGAAAACACTTCTGCACGACTCTCCAAGGTGTGGGGGATCCATCCTCCAAAGGGGAAGTCTCTAGCCCTTGTCGTTCCTGCAGTATTCACAGTTCTTCAGCCTAGTAAGAGCTTCTTTGCACCAACCGCTGGCATTTCTTGGGCATCTGCCCATCTCCGAGTTGCTTGTGACTTTTGGACTTGGTCCCCTTGTTCCACAGGTACCCTCAGTCAGGAATCCATCGTTGTTGCATTGCTGATTTGTGTTTTCCTTGCATTTTCCCTCTAACACGACTATTTTGTCCTTAGGGGAACTTTGGTGCACTTTGCACTCACTTTTCAGGGTCTTGGGGAGGGTTATTTTGCTAACTCTCACTATTTTCTAATAGTCCCAGCGACCCTCTACAAGGTCACATAGGTTTGGGGTCCATTCGTGGTTCGCATTCCACTTCTGGAGTATAGGGTTTGTGTTGCCTCTATCCCTATGTTTCCCCATTGCATCCTATTGGAACTATACATTGTTTGCACTGTTTTCTAAGACTATACTGCATATTTTTGCTATTGTGTATATATATCTTGTGTATATTTCCTATCCTCTCACTGAGGGTACACTCTAAGATACTTTGGCATATTGTCATAAAAATAAAGTACCTTTATTTTTAGTATAACTGTGTATTGTGTTTTCTTATGATATTGTGCATATGACACTAAGTGGTACTGTAGTAGCTTCACACGTCTCCTAGTTCAGCCTGAGCTGCTCTGCTAAGCTACCATTATCTATCAGCCTAAGCTGCTAGACACCCTATACACTAATAAGGGATAACTGGGCCTGGTGCAAGGTGCAAGTACCCCTTGGTACTCACTACAAGCCAGGGATGACTCTATAGATAGAGAGCTCAGGAAACTTAGACTTGAGGAGGCCAGGCTGAGGCTACAGAAGCAACAGCTAGCCCTAGATAGGGAGGCCTTGGCAGTGGAGAGAGTGAGGCAGGGGTTGGGGTTAACATCCCATGGTGGCAGCGCGGGCTCCAGGCATTACAGAGTCATGGAGGACTCTTTAGATTCCAGAAACCTGTACAAAAGTGTTCCCCCATACAAGGTGGGGGATGATATCTACGAGTGGTTTGCTGCCATTGAGAGGGCCTGTAAGTTCAAAAGATCCCTCAAAGTCAGTGGGCTGCTATTCTCTGGTTGTCCTTCTCTGACAAGGGAAGGGATAAACTTCTTGTGTCAGAGAAGAGGATGCAGACAGCTACACAGTCCTCAAAACTGCACTCCTAGATGGTTTTGGTCACACAACTGAGCAATATAGGGTTCAGTTCAGAGAGACCTGAAAAGAAACCTTATAAGATTGGGTTGACTTTGTGGACTGTTCTGTGAAAGCTTTAGAAGGCTGGTTACATGGCAGGAAAGTGTCTGGCTAAGAGGGCTTGTACAATCTATTGTTGAGAGAACACATTTTGAATAATTGTGTGTTTGGTTTGCTGCACCAATACTTGGTAGACTCAGATCTGACCTCTCCCCAAGAATTGGGAAAGAAGGCAGACAAATGGGTCAGCACAAGGGTGAGCAGAAAAGCTCATACAGGAAGTGACAAAGACAAGACAAAGGAAGAAGGTAAGTCACATGACAAAGGAGGGGACACAGAAAAGAAAGAGTTTTCATCAGGCCCACAAAACTCTTCTGGGGTGGTTCTAAATCTTCTTCCAACAACAATCAGAACAAAATGCTTGGTGATATATTTGTAGAAATAAAGGTCACAGGGCACAAGACAGCTCCAGACTAGGGCTCAGGCCAAGAAGCAAAGAGAACAGGAAAACTTGATTCCTGAAACTATGGACTAAGAGCTTCCCAAACACAGGGATAGAAAGGGTAATACATTATCCCCTATCCCTCCCTCTACTGATGATTCCCCCTTTGACGAGAAGGAATCTACTCCTCGGACAGAACCTACACCTGAAGAACTTCAAGCTGATACAGCTGAACTCTTAGGTGCAGGGGGACCTGCCAGGGAGGAGTTAAGTTTGGCTCCATAGACTTGTCCCACAATTGAGGGTTTGAGACAGCAAGCTGTCAAACAGAAAGCACGGGATGTCAGTGGCACCCACAACGTATACTGAGAAAACAACCTCCTGTTTTCAGATCCTAGGGAACCCAAACCTGATGCTACCAGGAGATTGGAAATACCTCTACAATACAGAGAGTTCTTGTTGACCTTAGCCCATGACATTCCCCTAGCTGGTCACCTGGGGCAAAGCAAAACTTCAGACAGACTGGTCTCTCACTTCACAGGCCCCATATGTCAGAAGACACAAAGGAGTTTTGTTGCTCCTGTGTCACCTGTCACGCCAGTGGCAAGAAAAGTGGTGCTACAAAGAGTGCCTTAATTTCACTTCCAGTGTTGTCCCCCTAGACCCTCCCACAGCTTCTGGAAACAGATGCATTCCCATGGTGCTGGAGTACCATGCCATCAGGTATCCAGAAGCCATACCTTGTATGACCACTACAGCTCTGCAGTGGTCAAGGCCCTCCTGGGAATCTATCCCAGGGTGGGTTTCCAAAAAGACGTTGTATCAGACAGAGGTAGTAACTTCATGTCTGCATACTTGAAAACTATGTGGAAAAAGTGTGGCGTAACCTATAAATTCACCACACCTTGCCATCCTCAAACAAATGGGTTGGTTGAGCGTTATCATAAAACACTGTAAGGCATGATTATGGGACTCTGAAAAAATCAGGAGGAGATGAGCTGTACAGTTACCATGCCTCCTTTTTGCCTACAGTGAGGTACTGTCAACATCAGGGCAGTGCGCGCTCTACGGGTGACTAAAATGCAAAAACTCAGCCTTTATGCAAGAGCATAATTCATACCTTTTGTGTTCCAGACTTTAACCTTAAAAAACACTATTATTGATGTTTGCAATAACTGTTCTTTTGCAAGATATTGATGCAGACTTACTAAGTGTGTTAGGGTGTGGTCCTTTCTAGGGCCTTCCAGAAGCTTTCTCTGCAGCATGACTGGGAGTGGTTGTGGGCTGGGCCAGACTCTATATAAGGGAGCTGGCCCAGCTCCACATGCTCACTATTCAGAGGTCCCGGTGCAGAGCTGCAGCATTTTCCTGAGCTCCTGTTCCGGAGGCCTACCTTGGCGTTGCAGGCCTGCCCCGCATTCTTTTGGTGATCCTTGAGCAGGGTGGTAAGACGGAGGTCGGGCTGGGCCCCTGACCCCATTCCAAGAGACTCTTGAGTTTTAGGGCCTTCTCGTAAAACTTTCAGAGTACGCAAATCATTGCCCTGATTCAGATCTTGGTGTTCGGATCGGCAAAGGCTTGCGCGATCATTTCATGGCATTTGTATATTCTTGTTGAGATCGGCAGTGTGCGCGATTCATTCCCACATTTAAACCTTGATGTTCAGATCGCTTACAGAGTGCGCAATCATTTCATGGCATTTGCATATTCTTGTTGAGATCTGCATTATGTGCGATTCATTCCCGCATTTAAACCTTGATGTTCAGATCGCTTACAGAGTGCACGATCATTTAATGGCATTTGCATATACTTGTTGGAATCGGCAGTGTGCGCGATTCATTTCACGGATTTCAACCTTAATGTTCAGATCGCTTACAGTGTGTGCGATCATTTTATGGCAATTAAAACTTTGATGTGTAATGTTTCCTGAAGTGCACACGATTATCCAGGGCCTTTTGAATTTTCTGCAAAGGTGTTAAATTCAAGATGTTACATTCTATGTGCATGTTGAGTCCTTAGTACAATTCCTATTGTTTTCCAGGGAATGTTCAGATCACCTTTTGTCCTCATGTAAAGAGGCAATGTTTTGTTCTGAAACATAATTCTAGAAGGTTCTTATATTCCTAGACAGTATGTGACATTTCATGAAATGTTTATATGAAACACTGTATTAACCATTCTTGATTCCTTCCCAGGTACCCAGCCATCTTCAGGTCTAGTTATAGTCCTTTCTTAAGTTATCCATGGTTACAGTATGACAATGCTTAGAATCACAGTCTAGTAAAAATCACTGTGATAATATCTTGATATTGTGTTGTTTAACCTTTTGCTTCCTACAGGTCTCCTTCCCAGCTGTTCCCATCCTAATCCCCTTTTCCCCCGCTTGGACTCTCTCAGGCTCTGTGATATTTCTATCAGAGTTTTGGAGCTGTCTAGTGGTGGACATGTTGGGAGAGTACACAGGCCCCGAGGATCTGGTCTCCCTGACAGGTACCCCCAAAAGGAGTGGGCTACAGCCCCTTTGAACTCCTCTTTAGTCATCCTGTTAGGGGTCTGTAGGAGGCTGGCCTGGTTTGTAGTAGGTACCTATGGTAGTTACACCTTATACCAGGTCCAGGTATCCCTTATTAGTGAAATGTAGGCTGTGTCTAGAAGCCAGGCTTTATGAGCGTAGCTGTAGCTGAGCAGCCAAGGCTCATCTAGGAGACATGCAAAGCTCATGCAATACCACTGTACTCACACACATAAAAGAAAATACTCAGTGTTACAAAAATAAAGGTACTTTATTTTGGTGACACACATGCCATAAGTGCCATAGAGACTATACTCGCTTAGGAGGTAAGTAATACACAAATGATATACACTAGTATGCAGAAATAGCAATAAAAACAGTTACAAAGTAGTGCAATTAGTGAAAATTACAATAGTTAGAAATTGGTCAAAGAGGAACACAAACCATATACTAAGAAAGTGGAATGCGATTGTTGGTTTCCCACCTAGGCAAGTGTATTGTGTAGAGGGGTGCTGCGAGTATTATAAAACACCAAAGGTAAATAATAGAACTCACCACAGAGGCCAGGAAAGCAGGAGTAAATCACAGTAACTTTCCTGGAACACACAAGAACACGAGAAAGAAGATTTTGGAAGAATCAGAAGAGACTGCAAGAGACCAACAGTGGATTCCTGGACCTGAAGACCTGTGGAAGAAGGAGACCAAGTCCAGGAAGCACAGAAGCGTCCAGGGAGAAGAGGAGCCCCTGCTAACCTGGATGAAGGTGCAAAAGAAGAACCCCCGTGAAGAACAACAGTCAGTACTGCACCCAAGAAGATGGATGCAGGTTCCTGGTTGGTGCAGATGATGTCTCACACTGGATGGATGATTGCAGTCTGATTTACGTCGATGGATTCCACCAACAAGCCTTGGCACATGCAAAATTCATGGTTAGCGGAAAATGGCGCTGCCTGGGACTAGGAGGGACCTAGTGTACGCCATCCAGGAGGAGTCGTCAGAGGTGGCTCTCAGCAACTCAGAGAGCCCACGGAAGGCCAGGCAGCACTCAGAGGAGTCCCACAGCACAGGGACAAAGGAGGAGCAAAAGGAGGCCCATGCAGCACTACAACAAATAGCCCATGCCGTTGGAGAACTTTGCAGGAAGATGTGCATCACAGGATAGAGTCCTGGGGGTTAGAGTTCAAAGATGCACAAAGAACTTTGTGGAAGGATGCCAACAAACCTTGGCAACTGCGAAACACGCTGTGCATGGGGATACTGTCTTGCGTAGGGATGCAATCTCTCACCTCCACCAAGGTTGGACAGTAGGAAGTCAGTACCATCGGGACCACTTCAGTCCACCACTTGTGAAGCAGGTCCCACGCAACTCGTCAGGAGAGGGGACCCACTCCACTAGTCATCGATGCAGAGAGTTGCCTGCTGAAGCAGGGGAGTGACTCCTTCACTCCAATGGAGATTCCTTCGTTCTTCTGGTGCAGGCTGAGGACAGGCTGTCTTCTGAGGATGAACAACCAGGAAACCATTACAGTTGCTGGCAGGAGCTGAAGCTACAATGTTGCAGAAGTCATCTTTGCTTCTTTGTTGCAGTTTGTGAGAGTTCCTGGAGGGTCCAGATGCAGCTTTTTCGGTGAGAAGGTGAAGTAAAGGATGCAGAGGATTCCTGCTGGAGTCTTGCAATCCGAATCTGAAGAACCACCAAGAAATTGACACTAAATAGCCCTGAAAGGGGGATTGGTCAGCTAAACAGGTAAGCACCCGTGGCTCAACAACAAGGTCGGAACAACGACCTTGTTCTAACCACTAATGCCTTTACCACAAATGATTTTACTGTTGTAAACGCATTCCTGGTAAAGGCATTAGTGATCAGCATGCACGGTTCCAGCATGCTTACCCCCGTAGCCCCCACCCCCAAAAATAATGCAACCCCCCATCCCCACAACTACCCCAACCCCGCACCCCCAAAATTACCAGAACCCCAACCCCCCCTAAAACCTAAACCACTCCAACCTCCAACCCTCCCCTTAAACCTAAACCCTAACACCCTCCCACCCCAAACCCTAATCACCCCCAGCCCCCTAACCCACCCCAAAAACTAAAAATACCCTGAGTCCCCACCCCGCCCCTAAAACCTAAACACCCCAACCTCCAACCCACCCCTTAAACCTAAACCCTGAACCCAATCCCCCAAAACCCTAATCACCCCCAGCCCCCATCCCACCCCAAAAACTAAAAATACCCAGAGTCCCCACCTCCGCCCCTAAAACCTAAACCCACCAACCCCCAACCCACCCCTTAAACCTAAACCCTGCCTCCAAACCCTAATCACCCCGAGCCCCCCACTCCCCTCATCCCCCACAAAAAACAGCCCCAGTCCCAGCCCAACTTACCTTCTCCTTCACCGCGTCGACTCCGAATCCCTTCTTCTGTACCTTAACCATGCATGTGAGTTGTTCAGACATGCGTGGTTAAGGTACCAAAACCAGAACATTTTTCACGACTTTGTGGTTTCAGAGTCGTTGTTCCGGGATGTTTCCCGCTCTGAGCACCACCCCCGGGGTGGTGATGGACAAGGGAGTGGTCACTCCCCTTTTCTTTGTCCATGTTTGCACCAGAGCAGGGACTGGGGGGTCCCTGAACCAGTGTAGACTGGATTATGCAAGGAGGGCACCAAATATGCCCTCCAAACCATTTGAAGTGGCTTGGGGAGGCTGCCCCTTCCAAGCCTGTAACACCTATTTCCAAAGGGAGAGAGCGTAACACCCCTCTCCTAAAGGAAATCTTTTGTTCTGCCTTCCTGTGCTTCAGCTGCTCAAGCAACAGGAGGGCAAAAACCTGTCTGAGAGGTGGCAGCAGCTGGGGCTGCCTGGAAATCCTCAGAAGGCTGGGATGGCAATACTGGGGGTCCTCTAAGGAGCCCCCAGAGTGCATGGAATCATACAACCAATGCTTGCAAAGGCATTGGGGTATCATTCCACCATGTTTGATACCAAACATACCTATGTTTGGATTTACCATTATGTAGTTGGACATAAGTAGTGACCTATGTCCAGTACACACGTAAAATGGTGTCCCCCAACTAACAAGGCCCGGGAAAATGGTCCTGAAGGTCGCTGAAGGGTCCTCTGCTAGTGCAGGGGTCCCCTCAACCACAGGTACTCTGGACCCTGCCCTTAGGGCTGAAGGGCCTGCTATTGGAGTGACCTACAAGTGACCTGGGGCCAGATGTAGCAAAGGGTTTTTCCCATTCTGTGTCAATGGGAAAATGTGTCAGTACATATGGCCCCTAATGCAGTATAAATGGCAGTGAAAGGGTGCATGCACCTTTTTCATGCAGGCTGCAATGGCAGTCCTGCAGAAGCCTCTGCATGGGCTCCCTATAGGTGGCAAAAGAAATGCTGAAGCCCATAGGGATCCCCTGGAACCCCAATGCCCTGGGTACCTAGGTACCATATACTAGAGACTTATAAGGGGGCACTAGTATGCCAATGCTGTCCTGGTTTGTAGTGGGTACCTTCGGTACTTACACCTTACACCACGTCCAGTTATCCCTTATTAGTGAAATGTAGTAGTGTTCTAGCAGTTTAAGCTGATAGAGATAGCTGTCGCAGAGCAGCTTAGGCTGAACTAGGAGACATACAAAGCACCTGTAACACCACTTTAGTCACAGAGTACTTATACACAAGTAAAGACACTACTCAGTGTTACCAAAAATAAAGGTAGTTTATTGGGGTGACGCAGTACCAAAAATATCTTAGAGGCAATACTCCTTCTGGAGGTAGAGATTATACAAAATATATACACTAGACATCAAAATAAGGTAAGTAATTAGACATAAGATAGTGCAAACAATAGGAAATGTTATAGAATGCAACGGGAGAAAAGAGGTCTAGGGACAACACAAACCATATACTAAGAAAGTGGAATGCGAATCATGAATTTCCCCCATAGGCAAGTGTAGGGTGTGCAGAATTGCTGGGAGAGTAAGAATATAGTAAAGGTAAGTAAATTACCCCACCCCAGAGCCCAGAAAAGCAGGAGTAAAGTACTGCAAGTTTCCTTAGGTCAAACTACACCTCATGATTGGGATTATTGCAAGAACCAACCAAGTCTGCAAACAACAAACAGTGGAATCCTGGACCTTAAGACCTGCAAAAGAAGGAGACCAAGTCCAGAAGTCGAAAGACATTCCAGGAAGGACAGAAGTCCCGGTCAACCAAGAAGAGGGTGCAAAAGAAGAGTCCCAGGTTGGACGAAGTTTGCAGAAATGCACCCTAGGAAGATGCCAGCGGCTTCCTGCATGATGCAAAGAATGTCCCACATCGTGAAGTTGGATGCAGGCGAGTTTTGGTGCTGGTTTCCTCGTACAAGCCTTGGTTCTGGCAAAGTCGCATTTTGCATCAACTAGGCACTATCTGGATCCAGGAGGGACCTGGGGGCCTCAACTCTGTGTGAGGAAGAAGAGGGGGCCCTCAGCACTTCTGAGAGCTCTCTGGACACCAGATAGAACCCTGAGGAGCCCCAGGACACAGGGACAAAGGAGGTGCAAAATGCGGTTGGTGCAGCACTACATAGGAAGGTCCCACACCGCCAGAAAACAACACAGCAAGTTGAGCAGAGTGCTGGGGACCTGGGCCTGGCTGTGCATGAAGGAATTTTGCAAATAGTGTACAGAGGCCTCAGGAGGTGAAGAGGATGCAGTGCACAGGGGTACTGTTGTTCTGGGGGAAGGCAAGGTCTTACCTCCTCCAAATGGTGACAGCAGGACCTCAGGACAGTCTGTGTCAATGGGGTCCACCCTCTGTGTTCCATGGAGCATACTCATCACTGTGAGAGGAGTCCAAGAGAACCGGTCCTCAACTTAGAAGGTGCCTGCTTGAGCAGGTGAATGACTCCGTCACCCCAGGGAAGATTTCTTCGGTCCTTCTGGTGCAGGGTGAAGACAGGGGGGCATATTTATACTCCGTTTGCGCCGAATTTGCGTCGTTTTTTCGACGCAAATTCGACGCAAAACTAACTCCATATTTATACTTTGGCGTTAGACGCGTCTAGCGCCAAAGTTCATGGAGTTAGCATCATTTTTTTGCGTGAACACCTTCCTTGCGTTAATGATATGCAAGGTAGGCGTTCCCGTCTTAAAAAATGACTGCGATGCATATGCGTCGTATTTATACTCCCGGGCAAAAATGACGCCCGGGAGTGGGCGGGACTAAAAAACCCGCATTTGCGCCGGATTTTAGCGCCTGGGTCAGGGCAGGCGTTAAGGGACCTGTGGGCTCAGAATGAGCCCAGAGGTGCCCTCCCCTGCCCCCAGGGACACCCCCTGCCACCCTTGCCCACCCCAGGAGGACACCCAAGGATGGAGGGACCCACCCCAGGGACATTAAGGTAAGTCCAGGTAAGTATTTTTTTTTTTTTTTTTGTGGCATAGGGGGGCCTGATTTGTGCCCCCCTGCATGCCACTATGCCCAATGACCATGCCCAGGGGACAGAAGTCCACCGGGCATGGCCATTGGGCAAGGGGGCATGACTCATGTCTTTGCTAAGACAGGAGTCATTTCAATGGGGGATGGGCGTCGTAAAAAAATGGCGCAAATCGGGTTGTGGCGATTTTTTTGCCTCAGCCTGACTTGCACCATTTCTGGACGCCCATACGCCATTTTCCCCCTACGCCGGCGCTGCCTGGTGTACGTCGTTTTTTTTAACGCACACCAGACAGCGCCACCGGCTAACGCCGGCTAACGTCATTCAATAAATACGGCGCCCGCATGGCGCTTAAGTATGGCGTTAGCTGGCGCTAATTTTTTTGACGCAAAACTGCGTTGGCGCAGTTTTGCATCAAAAAGTATAAATATGGGCCAGGGAGTCTTCAGAGCGTGCACACCATGGAAACTGTGCAAGTTGCTGGCTGGAGCTGAAGTTGCAGAGGAAAAGTATCCCTTGTGGATACTTTGTTGCTGTTACAGTGGTTCCTGGAGCAGGCTGCAGTTGATCCGAGGTCAGAGGATGAAGTAGTAGTTCGCAGAGGATTCCTGCTGGAAACTTGCAAGCAGAATCGGAAGAGAGCCCACAGGAGAGACCCTAAATAGCCCTGAGAGGGGGATTGGCTACCTTATCAGGTAAGGACCTATCAGGAGTGGTCTCTGACGTCACCTACTGGCACTGACCTCTCAGAGCCCTCCATAGTGCCTCCACGCCTTACAAACTGGAGGAGCTCTGGGCACCACCCCTGGGGTGGTGATGGACAGGAGGGTGGTCACTCCCCTTTCCTTTGTCCAGTGTCATGCCAGAGCAGGGGACAAGGGGTCCCTGAACCAGTGTAGACTGGCTTATGCAAGAAGAGCACCATCTGTCCCCTTCAAAGCATTTTCAGCTTGTAGCACCTATTTACAAAGGGAGAGTGTGTAACACCCTGCTCCCAAAGAAAATGCTTTGTTCTGCCTTCCTGGGATTGAGCTGCTCAGACCCCAGGAGGGCAGAACCCTGTCTGTGAGGTGGCAGCAGCTGTAGCTGCAGTGCAAGCCTCGGAGAGCTGGTTTGGCAGTACTGGGGGTCAATAGTGGAGCCCTCAGGATGCATGGAATTGGCTCCCCAATACCAGATTTGGAATGGGGGACAATTCTATGATCTTAGACACCTTACATGGCCATATCCGGAGTTACCATTGTGAAGCTACATATAGGTATTTACCTATATGTAGTGCACGCGTGTAATGGCATCCCTGCACTCACAAAGTCCCGGGAAATGGCCCTAAACTATGTGCGGGCACCTTTGCTAGTGCAAGGGTGCCCTCACACTTAGTAACTTTGCACCTAGCTTTCAGCAAGTGAAGGTTAGACATATAGGTGACTTATACGTTACTTAAGTCCAGTAAAAAATGGCTCTGAAATAATGTGTGCACTATTTCATGCAGGCTGCAGTGGCAGTCCTGTGAAAGGGTTTGTCTGAGCTCCTTACGGGTGGCAAAAGAAATGCTGCAGCCCATGAGGATCTCCTGGAACCCCAACGCCCTGGGTACCTAGGTATCATATACTGGGGACTTATAAGGGGGGTCCAATAAGCCAATTGAAATTGGTAAATGAAGTCACTAGCCTATAGTGACAAATTTAAAAGCAGAGAGAGCATAAGCACTGGGGTTCTGACTAGCAGAGCCTCAGCAACACAGTTAAGCACTATACAGACAGACACATTAGGCAATAAACTATGAGCACTGGGGTCCTGACCAGCAGGATCCCTGTGAGACAGGCAAAAACATACTGAGATACAGGCATAAATAGGGGTAACATGTCAAGAAAGATGGTACTTTTCTACATTGGTTGTTTGATCCCATGCACTCTGGGGGCTCCTTAGAGGACCCCCACTACAGGCATTACAGCCTTCTAAGGTTTTCCTGGCAGCCTCAGCTGTTGCCAGCACACAGACATGTTTCTGCCCTCCTGTTGCTTGAAAAGCTCAAACCCAGGAGGGCAGAAAAAAGGATTTCCTTAGGAAATAGGTATTACAGGCTTGGGAGGGTTAGCCTCCCCAAGCCACTGGAAATGCTTTGAAGGGCACATTTGGTGCCCTACTTGCATAATCCAGTCTACACCGCTTCAGGGACCCCCAGTCAGGAATCTCCCTTGGGGTGAAGGAGTCACTCCCCTGCTTCTGCAGACACCAACTGCCACGACGACCGGCTACGTGGATCCCCTCTCCTGCTGAGCTGGATGGATCCTGCATCACGGGTGGTAGACTGAAGTGGTCCTGACAGTTCCTCTCTTCCATCTGTCCATCTTGGGTGGAGGTAAGCCCTTGTCTTCCCATGCAGGACAGTACCACCTTTCACTGCGTCCTGTGTAGCTGCCAAGGCTTGTTGGCATATTTTCCATTAGATCTCCAGGCATCTTGAAGCTCCAAGCCACAACATTCCATTCTACGACGCACAGCTGTGTGAGTGGTTCTCTGGCGGTAAGGGAGCCTTCCTCATAGTGTTGCATGGGCCTCTTCCTCGACTTTAGTGTCCCCATCCTGTGGGACTGTTGGTACTGCCTGTTCTTCTGTGGACTTTCTGTGTTGCTGAGGGCCCACTCTGACTCCCTCTCCTGGGTGGAGTCCACCTGTCCTTCCTGTTCCCCGGCAGCTCCACTTTCCGCTAACCATGAGTTTTGATTGTGCCAAGGCTTGTTGGCAGAATTCTAAGACACAAACCCAACTGGGACATCACATGCATCCTCCAGAAACTCGACTTTGTCTTCTTTGGTGCAGTGCTGATCTCCTTCTTTATCGTCACCTCACCTCTTGCAACTTCAGTCTGGTTGATAGGGCTCCTGCCCTTCCTGGACTCCGCTGTGCTTCTTGGACTTTGTCCCCTTCTTCCACAGGTCACAAATCCACTGTTGGTGTCTTGCAGTCTCTTCTGGGTTTTGCATTCTTCTTCTTTTCTTTTAAGTGTTTGCTCGGGGGAATTTATAGTGGTTTATTCCTACTTTCCTGGTTGCTAGGGTGGGTTGTGGTACTTACCTAGTGCTCCCAACTCCCCTCTACACACTCCACTTACCTACGTGGGGAACCAACTTTCTCATTCCATTTTTTTAGTATATGGTTTATGCCCCCCCAGGGAAATTTGTCTCCATGCGATTTTCAGTAATTGCATTCTTTTCTAGCTGTTTTATGCCCATTTATGCACACTAGTGTAGATAATGTGTGTATTACTTACCTCCTAAAGGAGTATAGCCTTTATTGTATTTTGGTATTTGTATCATCAAAACAAAGTACCTATATGTTTGTAACACTGAGAGTTTTCTTTCATGTGTGTAAGTACTGTGTGTGACTACAGTGATATTGCATGAGCTTTGCATTTTCCCTAGATAAGCCTTGGCTGCTCACCCACAGCTGCCTCTAGGGAGCCTGGCTTCTAGACACTGACTACACCACACTAATAAAGGATATCTGGACCTGGTATAAGGTGTAAATACCATAGGCACCCACCTTACACCAGGCCAGCTTCCTACACTTGCTCACTGTTGTTATTTGATCATGTGGCTGGAGACCATTTTGTGAAGCCAGTCTATGTGCATTTTCCATAGGTTTACATGTATTCTTTGTTCTCCATGCCTCCTAGCTTGTTGTTGTTGTTATGACCATGTGGCCAAAGGCCATTTTGTGTAGTCAGCCAGTGTGCGTTGCCATAGGCTTGCATGTGTTCTTTGCTCTCAATGCTGCCTTTCTCACTGTTATTGATTAACCATGTGGCTGGAGGTCATTGTGTGTAGTCAGCCAGTGGGCTTTACCCTAAGTTGCATGTGTTCTTTGTTCTCCAAGCCCCCTTGCTCACTGTTGTTGGTTGACTTTGTGGCCGGAGTCCATTTTGTGTAGCCAGCCAGTGTGCTTTTGCAATAGGTTTGCATGTGATCTTTATTCTCCATCCTTCCTTGTTCATTGTTGTTGTTTAAAAATTTGGCTGCCAGTCATCTTGTGCAGCCAGACAGTCTGCTTTTGCCGTAGGGTTTCTTTTGTTCTTTGCTATCCAAGTCTCTTTGCTTGCTCTTGTTGGTTTAAACATGTGGCAAGGGGCCGTTTTGTGTAGCTAGCCAATATGCTTTGTAATAGGCTTCCATGTGTTCTTTGCTCTCCACACCTCCTTGCTCATAGTTGTTGTTTGACCATTTGGCCGGAGGCCATTTTGTGAAGGCAGCAAGTGTGCTTTGCCATAGGCTTGCACATGTTCTTGATTCTCCATTCTCCTTGTTCATTGCTGTTGTTTAAACATGTGGCTGGTTGTCATTTTGTGCAGCCAGCCAGTGAACTTTTGCCATAGTCTTGCATGTGTTTTTTGTTTTCCATGCCTCCTTGCTTGCTGTTGTTGGCTTGACCATGTGTCCAGAGGCAGTTTTGTGTAGCCAGCCAGAGTGTTTTGGCAACGGCGGGCATCTGGTCTATGTTCTCCATTCTTCTTTGCTTGTTTTTTTTTTTTTTTTTACCATGTAGCTAAGGTCATTTTGTGCAGCCATCTAGCGTGCTTTTACCATGAACTTGCATGTGGTCTTTGTTCTCCAAGCCTCCTTCCTCGCTGTTGTTATTTTACCATGTGGCCAGTGGCCATTTTGTGCAGCCAGTCAGTGTGCTTTTGCCATAGGTTTTCATGTCTTCTTTGTTTTCCATGCCTCCTTGTTCACTATTGTTGTCTGACCGTGTGGCTGCAGGTAATTTTGTGCAGGCATCCAGTGTGCTTTTGCCATAGGCTTGCATGTCTTCTTTCTTCTCCATTCCTCCTTGCTCGCTGTTGTTGTTTGACCTTGTACTCAAAGACCTTTTTGTGTAATAAGCCTTTTTGCTTTTGTCATAGTCTTGCATGTGTTCTTTGTTCCCCATGCCTCTTTGTTCCCTGCTGTTGTTTGGCTATGTCGACAGCATCAATTTTTATGCTGCCAAGCAGTGCACTTTTGCTTTAGGCTTGCATGTGTTCTTTGTTCTCATGCCTCCTTGTCCGCTGTTGTTGATTTGACCAAGTGCCCGGAGGCCCTTTTATGTAGCCAGTCACCATGCTTTGCCATAGGCTTTGCATTTGTTGCTTGTTCTCCATACCTCCTTGCTTGCTGTTGTTGTTTTTCCAAGTGGCCAGTGACCATTTTGTGCAGCCTGCCTCTGGTTCTGGTGAAGGCTTGCAGGTGTTCTTTGTTCTCAATGCCTCCATGTTCGCTGTTGTTGATTTGACCAAGTGCCCCGAGGCTCTTTTGTGTAGCCAGTCAATGTGCTTTGCCATAGGCTTTGCATTTGTTCCTTGTTCTCCATACCTCCTTGTTGGCTGTTGTTGTTTGTTAAAGTAGCCAGTGACCATTTTGTGCAACCTGCCTGTATGGTTTCGCCATAGGCTTGCATGTGTTCTTTGTTCTAAATGCCTTTTGCTCGCAGTTGATGCTTGTTCATGTGACCAGGAGTCATTTTGTTCACCCACTGAGAGTGCTTTGCCATTGGCTTGCATGTGTTCTTTGTTCTCCATGCCTGCTTGCTTGCTGTTGTTGTTTGACCATAAGGACAGAGGCCATTTTCTGTGGCAAGTCAGTGTTATTTTTCCATAGGCTTGGATGTGTTCATTGTTCTCCATGCCTCCTTGCTTGCTATTGTTGTTTGACCATGTGGCTGCAGCCATTTTGTTCAGCCAGCCAGTGTGGTTTTGCCATAAGCTCACATGTGTGTTTTGTTATCTTTTACTACTTGCTGGTTGCTGTTGATTGACTAACTGCCCAGTGGCCAGTTTGTACAGCCATCCTTTATTTGTTCCTGTTTTCAAAGACGAGTTCTAGGGAGATTTATTGCAGGGGGCTATTGGTTTTTATTTTGATTTGTTTTTACTTTTCCCTTATATCAGTTTAAAATTATTCTTGAGGATCACTGTAGTATATGTATATCATGAATATGATTCTTTATATTACATGCATTTTTTTACATGTTTCACCTGCACCTTCTTTCCTCTCAATGGGTTTCTTTTACTCCATTAGTACAAACGTCAGCAATTAATTCACAATTGTTACATTTTTTAATTTTTTTAATTTATGTTTTAATTTCTTATTTGACGTTATTTTCTTTATTTATTTTGTTCTTTTACTTCTTCTTTAACTGTTTTTTTTTATTTTTGCCTCCATCCATCCACCCCTAACTGCCGTATGCGCACAGACACTCAACAGCATTAACATTTTAAAAGTATTATTCCATTTCCACCTTTATCCCCTTCCTGCCGTAGGTGCACACCAATCTTCATTTTTTTAAAGATCTTTATTCCATTTTCCCATGCTCCTCTTTGTCTGCAACAGGTGTCTCCCTCAGATCAGATTCACATCAATAAAATAGTTACATTTGTATGTTTTTATCCTGATTGGAAATTATAGTTTATGTTATGGTGGTGTGGTTTGACTTTAAAATTGTTTAATAGCTTGTTAATTATTTAAGATGATAAATTAAGTAACCAACCACATTAAACTATATTGTCTTTGTCTATACTATTTCAAACTGCAACAATTTTCACATTTCTCTAAATTTTTCTCTTGCTTGTTTGCTTTTAGGTGCACAAGAGAAGAGACACCACTCAAATTACTTCCAGACAGAAGGCCTGTCCAAAGACGTGTGACCACACAACACATGACATCAGTCCTCCAATCTCTTCCGCTTGTGTAGCTCAGTACCACTGCTAACTGTCAGATTTATTATGGCCCGAAAGAAAGGTGCTATCAAGAAAATAGTCAGTGAGAATCAAGTTATCACCAGTGGCCTGCCGACCAAAACCTTTTTTGTAGAAACTTTTATCTGCTATTTCAGCCTCCAGGGAGGAAGCTGGGAGCAGATCTCCCACATCAACGGCACCACCCCTACCTAAGCCCATATCTATCAGCGAGGCAGCCACCTCAACCATGGTGATGCCGATGAGCAGTGAAATTTTTTTGGATTTGTCCCTTTTGCAAAGTAATATCCAATCACTTCAGGAAACAGAGCAAAGTGGAAAGCAGCCAGCAGTAGTAGATCTTCCTGAAGTTGGAGCAGAATAGAAGGTCGAGCTTTCTGCTGAACTGGAACCTCCTCCTGTAGAATCATTGGCTCCCAAATCGTCAGCAAGAAAAAGGAAGGGTACTGCACCATAATCTCTAAACACCACTTCAGATGATGATCTGAATATGGATTGGAGCCCGGCAAAGTCCAAGAGCTACCAGGAGAGGCAGGGGAAAAAAAAGTTCCCGAAAGCCTTAGAATTAAGGAAAGGGATGAGCAGGATGACAACAAGCCAGTCATTGTTGTGGAAGATGGCACAGAGGAAACTGACATTACCTCTCCTATTCATCCTTGTAAGGCCTCTGATTAGACCTGCATTAACCGCTACCTCAGTAGAAGTATGCCCTGTAGAGAGGTAATCAATTACGCATTCACATACCTCTAGTTCTTTTTCAGGCATTGCCACTGGCACATTAAGAATGTTTTTCTCCCCAGTTTGGGGCTTTTTTACAATTAGCAAGCAGGAGGATAACATTGCAATATGCTCCATTTACCACATTCGTTTTCATTGATGTAAACCTGGTTCACAGTATAGTACTGTAGACCAATCAACCCATATAAAAATACATCACACAATCTAGCGGGAGAAGCACCTTTAAAAAATTGCTGCATGTGATGGTGGTGAAGGTGAGGAGAGTGGGGAATCATCAGCTCCAATTGCATTGGGAGGTGATGAAGAAGAAGAAGAGGGTGACATCCTTACACAAAGCAGCACTATCCTCAGCAGTGTGCCAGTATCACTAACTTCAGCAACCTCAAAATGGCAAAAGAGTCAGATGGAAACACTACAGCAAGTGACTTCCCCAAGATACACATTGAGTCTAACACATCCAACTTCTCAGAAGTCACCTGCATCAGCGGCCCCAGAAAAGAAGAAAATCCAGGCTACTATTATGTGATTGTTTAGGCAGGAGGAGCCCTATGATTGCAACAACCCAAAGGTACATTGTACAATGGGATGCTTGCTAAAATATTAGTGCTGAAACTTCTTCCTTTTTATTTTGTGGACAGAGTGGGATTTTTGGAATTTGTGGCTGCCATCTGTCCTAAATGGTAGATTCCAAGTTGGACTTATTTTGTTAGAGTTGCTGTTCCAGCACTCCATCATGATGTGCTGCATTTTCTTGGACAAGCTTTGCAGCAAAGTGATATTCACACTTTGCACCTGATGACAGGCATGTGGACCAGTTGTCAAGCAACATGTGTATCATTGCACATTGGATAGCTTTTGCAGGGCTTAGACAGTCGTTACCTACAGGTCTCAGCACTGAAGGGCATTCTGCGGCATGCAACAGTAGCCATGTTCACATTGGAAAAATCCCATACAGCTGCAAACATCTTGGAAGAATTTAACAACAAGGTGTGTGAATGGCTTCAACCTAGAGGTCTCAGAAGTGGATTTGTTGCCATGGACAATGACTATTATATAGTCAAGGCAACTGCAGATGGTGGCTATTTCAGTGACCTGTGTTTGGTGCATTGCCTCAACCTGGTTGTGCAGGACTTTCTCAAAAAGAGGGCATAGTCAGCAACATGCTGAACACCTGCAGAAGAATCTGCATTCATTTCAGCCATTCTTTTAAAGCCCGGAAGCAGTTGAGGATTTTTCAGCTTGCTAATACAGTACTACTTAAAGCCCACCTATAGGAGGTGCCAATACATTGGAACTCAACCTACTGCATGTTGCAACATCTGTTTGAGCGGTACAAACAGATTGCTGACTATGTCATTCAAAGAGGAGGGGATGCCATTGATAAAGTATGGCCATAGAAGGGGACACTTTGGACCTAGTCAAATGCATGACACAGATGCTACTTCCTTTTGAGGTTTTCACACTGGAAGTTAACAAGGAGGACTGCAGAATGGGCCACACTATCCTGTTGATGAATCTGCTTAATTACCACTTAAAGAAGGTGTCTGAATGGTTTGCAGTCACATGTGTGAGTGAAAATGCAGAAGTTCATGCCTTTGTTGAGAGCTTATCCTTCACTTGGCTGGTAATACAAAGCTGTAAAAAGACATCATATTGTCCAAGGAGTACATCTGTACCACACTACTTGAGCCATGGTACAAACAATTTCTGGCCACTTCATTCCTTCATTCTAAGGGTTTGTTTTCAAAATACAAGAGTTGGAATGTTGAGCAAGCTGGAGACCTGGAAGAAAAACAGCTGGAAATGACTAGAGTCACACTCCCGGGCAGAAGTCCGGGGGGGCCACCTTCAACTTCTAGAGAGGGCAGTCTTACCTCACAGCAGCCAATAGCAGCCCCAAGAACACCAGCTACAACCACAACTACAGGAACAGACCAATTGGGCCAACCTCTACATTGGCTTGGTTTCAAGTGGTAGGTCACAAGTCTAGTGCAGAGGGGAAGGCAAAAGAGAGCGAGCAAGTGGCAGCACCTTTAACCATTGAGGGTATGTTTCAGGAGTATCTGGATGGTTCAAAAGAGGCCTATGTGGAACAAAACCCATTGGTATTTTGGTATGCGAAGATGCACCAGTGGCCAGTGCTCAGCACACTAGCAATAAAGTATCTGGCTTATCCAGTAGCCAATGAGTCTGCTGAGCATGTGTTCAGTGCAGCTGATGCAGCTGTCACATTGACCAGGACCAGTCTCTCACCTCAAAACATGGATTGAACTGGATCAAAAGGAGCCAACATTTCATACCACACAATTACACTGTTCCTGAAACTGCACAGGAGAAAGAGGAGGAGGAGAATTATTGGTCAGACTCAACTGTGTTAGTTGACCAACTTCTGGGCGATCCACCTGAGTCTGAGGACAAACTCTGCTCCCCTGACTGAGTATGCTACCATAGTAATTTTTAATTATTTATTGTCAAATGTATTTGTTTGCTAGCCCTACATGTTTAGTTACATGTAGGGCAAGGTTGGAGTTGGACTAGTGTACAGTGAAGAAGCTTCCCCATTCCCTTTAGTACTTTGGAAACAATGTCTGCCTCCCTCCCATGCCTGCACATTTTTTAGCATCACCTCTTACGGCTGTCCCAGAACATCATTGGTTTACAAGACTGCCACATTCCAATTGCTTGCATCAAAAAGGGAAACCCAATTTTCTGCCTAGCCCTGTGCCTGGATTGAAAGGGGTAACTATTGCACCAACAAGTGATGCTATATTATTGAGTGACTGTGAGTGATGATTGATAATTTGTGTGGTGGCAGACAGAGAGGGAGGGCTGTTCAACTAATTAGTAAGCTTGGCTTCAATGATTTACAATGTTTGGGGCCTGATGGATGATCATTTTTCCTGAAGATGATTGTCCCTTTCAAACTTAGCAAAATGTACCTGCAGAGTCAGATCCTTGTTCTGGCTCTTCAGAGAGCAAATTCAGTCACTTTAGGTAACAAATACAAATCTACAGAAAATACTCTAATTCTGTTTCTTCACAACAGTGCACTACAGGTCTATCTTGCTCAGGTCGGTACAGGGACGAAGTTACTCAGAATCAGGTGGAGGATGGAAGGACTCAGAGAGGTACTTCCTCAACATTCAGAAGAAGAAAGCTATTGACTTCAAAGGGAAACACTGACGATCATGACTCTGAAGCCTAGTACTCAGCTCTGTTGAATGGAAAGAGGAGCGTTGATTTGGGAAATGCTGCTGAGTGTGTACTGCACTGCTTGCAAATGTGAAACTGCTTTTGTTTTTGCACTGCCTCTTAGTCTTTTTGGTACACTCCTCATGAAGCTTGCCTTCCCTCTGTCACTCTCCTTAAGTCTATGATACAGTTTTTTCTTTACAATCTGCAGGCCTTTTCCTCTCCTGCATGAACCAAAGGTGAAAGCTGAGCTCAACACTCCTGCTTACCTAGTGGAAAGATTCAACCAGTCACCCAAGAATGACAGATATTCAGAGAAGACTGCAGGTGCACCACCCAATTTGGCAATGCAGTAAAATTTTCCATTTCAAAATCATATTTTTTAAAACTGTGTGGTTTCACGTCATAACTACATTAGTTGTACTTTTCAAACTTAGGTGACAGAACATTTAGATAGCTCATCATAACTTGGGTCTCTGGGGCTGAAGGGACTGTTTGCAATGCATTTAACTGAAGTGTGTCATACCTACCTCTTCATTTCCTTCCACAACAGATTGATGATGATGTCCTGCTCATCGCCCTGATAAATATTGTTGTTGTGCTGTGCTTGTCTTTGTCACACCTTTCCCCAAATCCCCTTTCCCATCTGGTCATCTAACCCTAATCCTATTCCCCCAGGCTGTGTGATTTATTGAGGTATGGCTCAATTTACACCAAATAGATCACACACTTGGTGGGGAGGATGTGAGACACCAACTAACTGTAGGATCTTCTATCACCTGAGCAATAGCCCACAACCATGCATAAAAGAATATCATTCATCAATATCAACATCATCATTGAGGCTTTGTGTTGCATAAATGTTCAACCTTGTCTACTCCAAACTTTGAGTATACATTTCCTGACTTCGGGAATTTGTAACTTTGGTTTTCACTAAATTCCATGTTCCCCATTGCTTAGAATGATCTACTACTGTTAGATTTTGTTAAAATATTTTGATATTCCTTGTTGTGTCATTGTGGTCGTAGTCAGGTCTCAATCTATCTGAAGCTATGATATAAATGTATAGTCCACTAGCTCTGTGTTCTTCTTTCAGTTTAACTGCCTATGATGAATAATCCTTTTGATTAATCCCACAGCTGGAGCTCACCGAGATGGGAGTGGGGCCTCGCTTGTGATGCCTTCCCTCTTAGCGCACTACCACCATGATTAAGACGGAACATTGGGAAACCATCCAGTAAGGTTTTGAAAGATTGACAGAGTTAGCAGCCATTGCATCAACTTTTCAGGTAAGAGAACTAACCTCTGCTGTAGATAAGTAATAGTTTATGCATGTTGTTGTAGGTAATATAGGGAATTGCAGCATATCTCCCTAATGGTCACTACTGTTACAGAGGGTAGCAGGAAAAGGTTATAACTAATTATAACTAACTAGCATAAACTTTGAGAAGTGAATTAAAAAATATGGCACATGAAAAGGCATCAATGGAAAGTTAAAGTAAAACACAAAAAAACCTCTTCAGACATAATGTATAATACTATGTTTTACCTTAATTCGACAATAACAGAGTCCAAACAACAAACATAAATGCACCCTCTCCACCCACAACAGGCCCACTGCTCTCCACAAACAATATTGCCCCAACCAATGTCCAAAAGTAAATATCCAAGTAAAAGTAACAAAAAAGTCCAAAAGAAATTGCTCTGTCCAATTCACATCCTCTCCACCGACAACATAACTCCAGCCCACCACAACGAAAAATTAAAAAAGTGCTCAGAAGAGGGCATTTACTATGGGGGCCTGTAGTTTTTGTAGCTGGGCCTTGATACGTGCTATCTGACAACCCTTGTGTGCCAGCTCATACAACACATGTTAATGTAATAGCTGTTCTGAGGGGGGTCAGAAATGGTGGTACGGTCACAAGTGGCTGCCAGCGGCACTGGTGTTGACATTCCTGGAGGATGGAGGCTCAGGTGACTGGCTGGAGGTACTAGGGCCCAGGGCAGTGGCATATGCCTCACCCTCTTCTTTCTCCAGTCATTGATACTCCACCCAGGTAGCCTCCGTCCTTTGCTACCACATCCGGACTGCTATCCCCCGTTGGGTCAGTTGTGGTGGTGGACCAGCAGGAGTAGCTATATCAAGAAAGAAAAAAGGCAAATTGTTAACAATGTTCTGTGCAAACACTTGTTTAAAATTATATAGTGTCACTGTAGCAGTACATTGCTGGTCCACTAGGGCCATTGGAATTTCTGATGTGATTATGGGAATTAGAGAGACATGGTTTTATCCACACATGCAACACATAAAAGCACTGGTGGGCCTGGCCCTTTTTGTGGGTTCATCCCCAGACTTTTCGCCTCATTCCTCCTATTTTTTCTGACCGCTTGCTGTTAGCTCTAGGACTCTGAGCACTTTAGCACTGCTGATCAGTGCTAAAGTGCAGGTGTTCTCCCTTCTAAAGTTGGTATTATTGGCTTATACATAATTGGCACATTTAATTTACCTGCAAGTCCCTTGTACAGTAGCATCTCTATAACCAAGGTTTGTAAATTAAGTGCTACTAGTGGGCCTGCAGGGCTGCTTGCGCCACCCACAGAAGTAGCCTTTCAAAACTTTCTAGCGCGGGGCCTGTGTGCACAGTTTCTGCCACAGAAACCTGGCATCTAAATTTACTTGTCAGGCCCAAAAATCCCCTTTTACTGTATGTAGGTCACCTCTAAGGTAGGCACTAGCTAGCCGTAAGGGCAGGCTGCTATGTATTTAAAAGTCAGGACATGTGCCTGGTTGCGTGGCCTGTCCTGGTAGTGACAAACAGCCTATTTGGTTTCTCACTGCTGTGAGTGTTGCCTTCTCATAGGATTACATTGGAAATGTCCTGCCCTTTGTTTAGGGGATATTGTCTGATATATGAGGGGTAGCAGTGACATGTTTGGTATGGTTGTAATGGCAGTTAGAAATGCTGCTTACTGGTGTTGGTGGATTTTTTATTATCATTACAAAAATGCCACTTCTAGAAAGTGGGCATTTCTCTGTGCTTATGACTCTGGTGTTTTGCAGCTTGACTCCAATCCACGTCTGGGCAGAGTGACAGTTGGGCTTTGTGCATACTTTTCAAACAGCCTGTACACAGGGAGGGTGAGGGAATCACATAGGTGCATCAGTATTTTGAATGGTCTTCCTGGGCTGAGAGAAGGGAAGGCGAAGCACAGTTTTATCTGTAAAGGCTGTGCCCTGGCCCCACAAAAAGTGCTTGTTCACCCCAACTGAAGTTTGGAGCCTGTGCTGGAGGAGAGAGGGGCCACTCCTAGAATCAGTTGTAACTGTTTGGAACCTCCTCTCCCCCTCTTTGTTAAACCTTTGCAAAACTGAGTATCAGTACAGGGGGTTTTCCCCCACAATTTGGAGACACTTTGTGCTTTAACATGCTTGTAACTAGAAACAGAATGCTACTGGAGGGACACACCAGGAACCGCCTTGGACTGCTGCTGCTGTGCTGACCTGTGACCAGCTGGGTCACTTGCAGGAAGTGCCACTCTCTGCATCCCCATTATGCTGGCCTGCTGCTGGTCCCATCTTTTGTGTCCCCCAGGGTCTGGGTGCTGTGGCCTCTGACCCCTGCAACTGTCTGCTGCAGCACGTAAGGAGTGCTGCTCTTGCTCCCCTTTCTGAGGGGAATAGCGCCTGGTGAGCACCTTTTTCTTTTAATTAACTAGCGCCTCGAGAAGCGCTTTATTTTACTACCTCCTGCGCTATGTAAGTACTTGCCGACATCACCTTGGAGAAGGTGTTTTCCTTGTGGGGGAGTTGTGCCCCTCAAGAAAGTCCTGGTTCACCAGGCAGTGGTCCAGCCTCAGGGTGGTGACTCTGGATTGGATAATCAGGTTCAGGGGGTAAGCTCTGACCTGATGGGGAGTAGGTATGCTTCCAAGGAAGTCCTGTTTTGCTAGGCAGTGGTTCAGCCTCAGCGTGGTGCCTCTGGGTTGGATAGTCAGGTTCAGGGTATAAGCTCTGACCTGATGGGGAATAGGTGTACTCCCAAGGAAGTACTGGTTTGCCAGGCAGTGATTCAACCTCAGGGTGGTGACACTGGGTTGGATGGTCAGGTTCAGGAGGTAAGCTCTGACCTGTGGGTGGGTGGACGTATACTTTTCTAATGATCCTTTTATGGGAATTCTGAGAATGTTATGCTAACCTGTTTCTTTTATGATGTGCCATATATTTGCGAATGTTCGTTTTTGGCATTTATGATACATTTGTGACAAGTGCATTTCTACAGTAATGTTTTCCTGACTACTGCTTATGTTGCAGAATAATGAGTAACCTGTGTGTTATATGTGACTACTGCTGGTTTTTGCAGAGTAACAGTATTGTGTAACATTCTGACAATTGCTTGGGTAGCAAGGTATTACTGACATGTTGTGTTCATGACTTGCTATATGTTTTCTAAAGTTCCTGGTATGTGCATTTATGATACTTTCATCATAAGCGCATTTCTATAGTAATGTTTTCCTGACTACTGCTTCTGTTGCAGAATAACAAGTAACCTGTGTGTTTTATGTGACTACTGCCTATTTCTGCAGAGTAATAGTACTGTGCAATGTTCTGACACCTGCTTGGGTAGCAAGGTATTACTGACGTGTTTGGACTGATGATTTTGTGTACAATACAGTGTATTTTTATATAACTTGGTGTTGTGTTCCCTTGTGGTGGGGATGGTGGATCATGTGTGTTGTGTGTGTTGTGCAAACGCTTTACACATTGCCTCCGGGATAAGCCTGACTGCTCGCACCAAGCCTCCAAGGGGGTGAACAGGGGTTATCTTGGGTGTGTAACTCCCTCGCCATGACTAGAATGGGTGCTTTCCGCCTGGCTTAGGTGCATACCCTAGCCAACCAGAAACACAATTTTTAACAAGCACTGACTGGATGAAGGTAATTAAGGCAGCATAACCCCAGATTTAAAAATCAGATTGTTTTTTTCTTGTAAAGCATTTCCTTAAAACACACTTACAGACACTTTGTGTGGAAAAAGAAAAAGAAATGTTATTAATGAGTAAGGCATCATCGACTATGGAGTACAAGTATTCTATTCTTGTTAAGTCTATAAAGGCATACTAGCTAGCACACTGGGTGCTGATTTGCTACTCTCTGCAGTCTGCAGCTAGGGCAGCTGCAATGGACAATTATTTTACTTTGATTCTGATGGCCCTGCTCTTCTCCAAATGCCCTTGATTCCACCCTGACTCTACAGAGGCTCATGAATAATATATGATACACACTTCATGTATAACATGTGGAAAATAGTTATACTGTCTGTCGTAAGTAGACAGTGAGAAAAAAGATGCACTTCAATACAGGGAAAGGAATGATACATATAGATTTTATTGGACATATTCGTCACGGAGTATCCCATCTGCAAAGCACAAAATCATATGATCCCACTTAATCCCACTTTACTTCCTGGCCTCAAACAAACAAATTTGCTTGTCAGTATGGAAAGTAAACTTGACTTAGGCCCTCATTATGACATTGGCAGTAAATTCAGCTTACCACCACAGTGACGTCCGCCAGCATACCGTCGCGGTGGTGAATATTCATTCACCATATTGTGACACACACACCAATCCGACAGAATACTGACACATACACAAATCTGCCAGCCCAAAGGTCAGTGTTAAACTGGCGGTACCAACACCCATACTGTTACTCCAACAAAACAACGCCCACTACATCATGATCCACAAATCACCACGGCAGACATTCAATGGCGGTAAACCATTGGCGGTACACACCAGCACGCACAGAATGGACACCCAAATACTAAACTGCACATCATTGGCCAATACCAAAAACACACACTTAACACTCGTACACACACCACACCCACCCACCCACAACACTATAAAAGACCCCCCCACATCACACACAACCCTTTACGAATACAAATTATTGCCACCTGACTGACACCAAGACCATTGCGACAACTAGACACACACACCATATACACCCATACTTGCCTCACACACCCCACTTTGCTCAGCCAACCACAGTACCCAACACCCACACACTTGCGCACACCAAAAAACACTCATGTCCCCACAAAGGCACCCCATTTCACAGATGAGGAGTTGAGGGTCATGGCATAGGGAATAGTCAGGTTAGAGCCACAGCTGTTTGGAGCAGAGGTATAGCAAATATATAATGCCAGGAAGATGGAGCTAGGGGGGAGAATCTTGGACAGGGTGAATGCCATTGGACAGCATCCAAGAACAAGAGTGCAACATCAGAAGAGGTGGAACTACCTATGGGGGAAGGTATGTTCGATAGCAGCTAGGCACTAGCTCACCATCCAAAGGACTGTTGGTGGACCCCCACCTCCTCCCCCACAGCTTACAGCATGGAAGGAGCAAGTCTTGTCAATACTGCATCCTGAGGGACTCACTGGAGTAGCCGGAGGACTAGACACTGGTGAGTCAACATTTACTACTTATCAACCCCCATATCTGCATGCCATCTCACCCCCTCACCCTAACTCTCACTCCATCCCACACACTGCACCTGCACATATGACTAACCCCAATGCCGAGCACTGCATACTATACCAATGCATGGTCAGCCCTCTCAGCCCTCCATGGACACCCATCACTAAAGCATGCACAGCATAGAGGAACTAACAATCCCACAATACATCAACATACACCAACCAAGATGGGATGGAAACAGCAATGATACAGGGAAAGCTAGGGATGTTCAATATGTCACAGGCATAAGCATAATACATCACTTACATCCTCACAGGTGCCCCAGCCAATTTCAGCCAAGAGAAGGTGCCATGAAAAACCTGTCCCCCAACAGAAGATGCCCCCTGTGATGACAGTAACTCTGTATTTCAAGATCTGGATCAACAACCTGGCCCATCAGGGACCACTGGACAGTCAGTTACCCCAGCCCACTCACAGTCCACCACAGAGCCTCCCCCATCAGTATCCAACACCACAGCACCCACTCAGCCTCCCCAAACCTCTTTCCCCACGACACGTCATTCAGCAGTGGGCTCACCTGTACAGGGTCCACACCTCATAGCCAAGACAATCAGGGTCCTGGGGTCAGTATTAGTGGGCACACCATTCAGGGGACAGAGGCACAGGAGAACAGGGACACTGGGAGGACCGCTGTGCGCCAGGGGGAGGACAGGCCCAAGGAACCGCCTCTCCAGGAGGCACTCACCAAGATCCTGGGTGCCTACCAACAATCCCAAGACATGATGGGCCAGATCCTTGACAACATGCAGGAGAACAAGCGGCTGCAGGAGGAACACTATCAGTAGATCAGGGAGAACTTTCAGGCTCTCAACACCACCATGATCTCCATAGCAGGGGTGCTGGCAGACGTGGCCAACATAATGAGGGAATTGACAGCACACCAGTAAGCCCCTACCACTAGCCAGTCTATTGACCAGCCCACCACTTCCGCTGCAGTTAGTGGGCAGGAGGCCCTGCCAAAAGACCCGCAGGCCACCAGCACCCCTCCCCCTGCAGAAGGTGGACCACCCCATAAAGTTTCCTGTGACCCAGACAGAAGCCAGACACACTTGCCAAGACCAAGACCACCGCCAGGAAATGAGACTCTCATGATTGTCCCTCTTGTGCCCCACCCTTCACCTTGTCCACTTTGAACTGCCTTTGCTCCCCTTCCCATGGCCCCTTGGACAGTTAATCTGTGCTACAAACAGACTGAAACAATACCCTGTACTTTCCTCTATCATAACCCCATTCCATTGCACTTCACGCTCAATTTTATAGCACCACAATAAATACCCTTGAACACAACTTGACTGATAGTATTTTATGTGTTGAGAATGTGCATTCAGGGGAACAGTCACATCTGGTGCAAATGATAAGAACACTGTGATAGCATACAAATAATGACATGTTACTGTCGGTAGTCATCAAATCAGGCAACTGTTGTCATATCACTAACATCTGTAAAATGACAAGCCAAAGGTGACAGTGAGTTGAGATTCAAAGGAAGCGAATGCCATCAGGCTACAGTCACGCAGATGCAATAAATAGTCAGAACAATGATCAGTTCCACTGTCTCACCTGTGTCATTGGAAGTATTGGCGAATAACTGATGTTCTTTTCTCCACATCCTCATCCTCTACCTCCTCATCCTCACTGTCTTCAGGGTCCACTACTGCCACAGGGGCATCTCCAGTCTCCTCCTCCTGCAGAAAAGGCACATGGTGCCTAAGGGCCAGGTTGTGCAACACGCAGCATGCAACTACTATCTAGCAGACCTTCCCTGGTAAGTAGCACAGGGATCCACCTGTCAGATGGAGGCTCCTGAAACTGGCCTTCAGGAGTCTGAAGGTCCTTTCAATTATTCTTCTGGTTCACCCATGTTCTTCATTATAATGGTTCTCAGCCCCTGGCCTGGCATTCCTCACAGGGGTCAGGAGCCATGATAGGCTTGGGTAGCCAGAGTCACCTGCAAGTATTGAGGGACAAATATTAGCCTAACGCAATGCTATGGGATAACACCTGAAGGCATACACTGACATACAGTGGGTAGGGACTCTGGCTCACCTATTAGCCACACCCTGTGTCTCTGTAGCTGGGCCATCACATTTGGGAAGCTGCTATTCCTCAGGACAAAAGCGTCATGCACCGACCCAGGATATTTGGTAGTGACGTGGGAGATGTACTGGTCCGCCAGGAACACCATTTGCACATTCAGTGAGTGGAAAATCTTCTGTTTCCTGAACATCTGTTCATTCTGGTGGGGGGGGGGCAAATGCAATATGTGTACAGTCAATCACCCCAAACATATTGGTGATATGCCCCATTGCACAGAATCCTGCCTTCACAGCGGCCAAATCTTCCACCTGGGGGAAAAACAATGTAGCTGCACATGTCTTTCACCTTGGCAAACAAAACCCTTGCCAGCACGATTGAGAACATTGGCTGTAAAATTCCTGCTGCCAAGCCCACTGTCATTTGGAAAAAAACAGTTGCCCATAAATGGAGCACTGATAGCACTTGCACAAGAGGGAGGATCCCAGTGGGATGATGGATGGCTGATATCAGGTCAGGCTCCAATTGGGCACACAGCTCTGTGGCTGTGGCCCTGTCTAGTCTGTCGGTAAGTATTATGTGCCTCTCCTCCAGTGTAGCCAAGTCCACAAGGGTCTGTACACGGGGGTTTGTCTCCTCCTCCTATTCATCCACAACAGTAGGTATCTAAGGGACATAAGAGTAGGCCGTCACAATTTGATCTATGGAACCACAACCCCAATGTACATTCAGCATCAATGTGATGGGACAGTGGGGCTGGCAATGTATGTGCAATTTCAGGCAATGACGCAGTTGTGGTTTATTTGATCGTTGTCCAACACCTCGAAATGGCAACCGCCTGTCCTGTATCTTGGGACAGGTGGAAGTGAGACAACTCCACCAATGTTGGGCATTGTGGCGGAAGGCATTCTTGCACCGCCGCACAATTCCTCATTGGCTAATATGGGGCCCTACGGAGTACAGTGGCCAATGGGGATCAGTGCCGGAGATGACGGTGTACATCATCACGGATGTGACCACCATTTTCTAACTAAAACGTCACTTGTTTCCTGACTTTCCACAGGACAACACCTACACTTCGTGTGCTGCTGTGACCTGTGTCTGGAACCTACCATTGCCTGTGTGACCATGGAAAGGGACCCTGCCTTCACTTTGGAGGAGTTGGGGCGACTGGTGGATGGGGTCCTACCCCAGTATGGACTTCTGTATGGGTCTCCAGACCAACAGGTGAGTACACCCTGGGCACGATGCTTGTGGGAAGGATGCATGAAGATGTGTGTGCAAGAATCGTGTCATCGAAGGGAATGTCTGGTGGTAGAGTACATGGTGGGCGCTGGACGATGTGTGTGCCAATGGTGATAGAAATGGGATTGGTGGGCCATATATTTGACTGGCTGGATTGTATGTGTAATGGTGTCCTCCTGTCTGCCTTCCCTCTGCAGGTCAGCACCCATCAGAAGAAGGGATCGTGGCATGCCATCGCCAAGGACGTGCGGACCCTGGGAGTCTACAGCAGATGGAGCACCCACTGCAGGAAACGGTAGGAGGACCTGAGACGCTAGGCATGGAAGACCATGGAGGCCCAGTTGGGGACGGCCTCCCAATGAGGATGGGGTGCCCATCGGAACCTGACCCCCCTGATGGCCCGCATACTGGCGGTAGGCTACCCAGATCTGGATGGGCGCTTGAGGGCATCACAGCAGCCACAAGAGGTGAGTACAGTGGACGTTACAACTATAATTGGTAGGTGTCATGGTATCTTGGTAGTGGGTGTCAGTTAGTGGGTGCCCCTTAATGCCAGGTCAGAGATCGCAGCATGATCCAGCTCAAGGGTAATGTTGTATTGGTGTATCTGGTAACCTAGCTAGGCTGTATTCCATGTCAGACAGGGCTAAATGACTCCCAGGAGGGGTGCAGTTGGTGGGGGTTGGCTGACATCTTGCTGTGGTACCTAGCCAATGGTATGCCAGTGTGATGCATAATGCTTAATCCTTATCCCTGTGTGTGATGGTAATGTTTATGCTATCTGTGGTGTTGGTGCTGCAATTGACCCAGTGCTCCCTTTCTCTCTCTCCCTCTTTTTTCTTCTGTCATCCTGTCCATGTATGCATTAGCATCATCTAGCGGAGGAGCAGGGGCACTGGCTACAGATGGAGCTGTATCCCACAGGACCCAGGAGGCAGAGTCCACCGATGCCGAGGGGACCAATCGGAAGGAGGGCTAGGGGAGCACCATGGAAGAGACAGGAGGTGACAACACTGACTAAGATTCCTCCTCTGATGGAAGCTCCCTGGTGGTGGTGGACACCTCTCGGACCACAACAGCTGCAGGTACAGATGCCACCGCCTTACCAGCACTGCCCTCCTATTAGCCCCTCACTAATTTGCCTGTGCCCGCTCACCAATGAGGGTGGGCATTTCCCTTGCCCCAGGCACCACAGGCCCTGCCCCAGTGAGCCCTGCTGCCCTGAGTAAGGAGTCTATTGACCTCCTGAGATCCATCTCTGTAGGGCAATAAACCATTGTGAATGCCATCCAGGGGCTGGCATCCCAGATGCAGCAATGCAATGTATTCCTGGAGTATATGCACTATGGATTGGCAGCCCAACAGAGATCAATTCAGTCTCTGGCCTCCACTCTGATGGCAGCCATTGTTCCTGTTCCTACCGTCCCTCCTCCAACTACCACTTCCCAGTCCCAGTCTCCTCAACCCCAACCCATCCCCTGCACACATACAAATGAGCATGCACACAAGACAACACACAAGAGTGGCACAGTCAAACACAGGAACCACACTTCAGTCAACAAGCACTCACACAAACACAGACAGTTGCACACACAACCACATCAACTGCCTCCACTGTCTCCCCCTCCTCCCCCTCCACCTCCCTCACAGTCACATCCACACTCACACCTGCATGCACTGCTTCAACAGCCACCACCAGCATCAGCACACCAAGCAGCACACACACCTCATTGGCGGTCACCTCCACAACATCCAGGCACGCATCCCCTGTGTCCTCTCCCACCCTGGCTGTCCTCCCCAAAGGACACAAACACAGGCACTCAGACACCCAACAGCCATCAACCACACATTAGCACACTATCCATGCACCTGCACCCAAGTCCGGCAGACGTACTCCTCCAACAACCACTTCCTAAACCTCCACTCACATCCCTCTTCCCTCATCCTGCCCCACTGTCTCTAAGAAGCTTTTCCTTGCCCAACTTGACCTTTTCCACCCTGTCCCCCTGTCCTGCCCGTAAGAGCAGGGTCCCAATGACCTAACCCAGCACCTCAGCCAAACAGCCCACAGGGACAGTGGAGGCACCTCCTAGTCATGGAGGCAAGACACTGAAGGATCCCACTCCAGCAGCCAGGAAGGGTAAGGATCCCACTCCAGCAGCCAGAAAGGGTAAAGATCCCACTTCAGCAGCCAGGAAGGGGAAGGATCCCACTCCAGCAGCGAGGAAGGCGAAGGATCCCACTGCACCAACCAGGAAGGGGAAGGATCCCAATTCAGCAGGCAGGAAGGGGAAGGAACCTTCACCTTCTGTCATGATAAGGAAGAAACCCTCACCTCCAGCTGGGATTCAGCAGCCCTCACCTCCAACAGAGGCTGACCAGGAGGCTCCTTCCCCTGCTGAGACACAGCAGCCCTGACCTCCTGCAGAGCCTAGCAGGGTACCAGCACCACCACCACCAGTGGGCACGGGCCCTCATCCCCCACTGAGACAGAGCAGCCCTCATCTCCTGCAGAGGCTGCCCAGGAGGCACCTTCCACAGCTGAGACACAGCAGCCCTCACCTCCTGCAGAGGCTGCCCAGGAGACACATTCACCAGCAGAAACACTGCAGCCCTCAACTCCAGCAGAGGCTGGCAGGGTACCACCACCACCAGTGGTCACAGAGCCCTCACCTCCAGCTGAGAGGGTGCAGCCCTCACCTCCTGCAGCAGACACATAGACCACCCCCAGGGACTGCTGTACAAGGAGCCCTCTCCAGATGCAGTGGGCAAGTTCCACACCTTAGAGCCTGTGACCTTGCACTCCCCAGCAAAGAGAAATGGGCATGGAGCCCCCTCCAGAAGCAGTGGGCAAGTCCCCCCCTCAGAGACTGTGACCTTGCACTCCCCAGCAAAGAGAAATGGGCATGGAGCCCCCTCCAGAAGCAGTGGGCAAGTTCCCCACCTCAAAGTCTGTGACCTTTCACTCCCCAGCAAAGACAAATCGGCATGGATCCCCCTCCAGAAGCAGTGGGCAAGTTCCCCACGTCAGAGACTGTGACCTTGCACTCCAGCATTAGTAAATGGGCAAGTCCCCGACTTCGGCGGAGGTGCCCCTCATTCCCCTTCCCCCTGAGGTACCTGCCCACTTCAGTGATGATGCCCCTCCACAGTTCTGTGAGGATGTTGTCAGGAAACAAGTTGGGCCTTGGAGTGTGCCGTGTGGCCATGTGAACCCTTAGTACTTTGGACTGGGAATTGGCCCTTTGTGAACAATTGTACATGTCTGTTTGGTTTCAAATAGGTTTATGTGGTGGCTTTTGCCTTGCAAATACATTTTCAGGACTTCTGTACTCTAGTCCTTACATTATAATGCCGTGCGTCGTGTGACATTGGTTTACGTCTGCAGCTGGTTGTGTGTATGGTGTGTGTGTGTCTGTAGTGTGTTGTGTGTTGTGTGTGTGTATCACTCTCCTTTTCCTCCCTCTCTCCCTTGTGTGCTAGGCGGCTGTACTCACTGTCATTGTCTTCGTCAGCGTTGGTGTTCCACGGGGAACATGGAGTAGAAGAGCATCAGGAAGACTGGCAGTTCCGGTTCCATGGCGGCGTTGTTCTTCTCTGTGTCTCTGATGGTGAGTCTTTGATCTTCTGTGCAGTGTTTCCACTAGCCTTTTGATGGCATTTGTTCCGCCCCGGAAATCGTGACGGGGTGCTGTGTAATAATATGGGGCCAGATGTAGCAAAATGCCAATTTGCGACTTGCAAATTGCGAGTCCCTGCGACTCGCAATTTGCAACTCGCAAATTGGTATGCAGTACGGTGTCTCAGACACCGACTGCGACTCGCTATGGGGTCGCAATGACCCACCTCATTAATATTCATGAGGTGGGTCGCTAATTGCAGCCCCATAGCGAGTCTAGGCACTCGCAAACATGGAGGCCTGCTGTCGTCAGCAGACCTCCATGTTCGTGACTGCTTTAAATAAAGCAGTTTTTTTTTTTTTTAAGTGTAGCCCGTTTTCCTTAAAGGAAAACGAGCTGCACTTTAAAAAAAAACCTAAACCTTTAGTTTCGGTATTTTTTCAGCGCAGGGAGTGGTCCCTTGGACCACTCCCTGCCCTGAAAAAATATTTGTGGGTCCATTCACAAAGTGGCAGGGGTCCCATGGGGACCCCTTCCAATTTGTGAGTGGGTTACCATCCACTTCAAGTGGATGGTAACTGCGACTCCATTTGCGACCGCGTATGCGGTCGCAAATTGAATTGCATTCCACTCCGAATCGCAAATAGGAAGGGAACACCCCTTCCTATTTGCGATTCTGAAATGCATATTGCGAGTCGGTCCCGACTCGCAATATGCATTTCTGAATAGCAAAGAGGCTTTTGCGCCTCGCAAACGGCGATTTTCGCTGTTTTCGAGGCGCAAACCCTTTGCTACATCTGGCCCATGGTGGGCGGTACCTTGTCTTCCACCTGGCTGTTGAAGGCTACCGCTATGGTGCGTGGTGTTAACGCACTGGCGGATGGTGTGGTACCATTGAGTTGGGTAACAATAAACATCTGTTATTCAGCTTCAAGAGGCCTAAGGATGAACGTGCACTTTACAAATACACATGTTATGTTATGTGGTACATTGGCTGTCTATGGGTGTTATCACAGCCATGGTCATAATTTGGCGGTAATTACCCCCAGCCTGTTGGTGGTATGTCTGCCACTTTATCACTCACCGCCAATGTCATAATGAGCATCTTACTCTACTTCAGGGTAGGTTGGAGGAAAAAGGCCAGGTAGAAAGAGGTTTTGCTATAGAATAGTGGGCTGTCACTGATCATCATGACCCGTGGGTTGTCAAAATGCAATGGGCAGTGACCCCATGAACGATGATGGGTGGGTTCTGCCTCACTTAAAAAATACAATGGGTTTAGTAGCAATTGTCAATAACCAAGCATTGTGACTTACCACCACCCATCCCTGACACTGCAGGGACTCACCCTTCAACCGCTGCATCTGGCGCACTGATGCTGGTCCTGGCACAGGTGGTCAGTTTGGCTAGGAAAAATATTACACATTTTAAATGACAGATGCGCCTCCGATTTTTCTAACAAAATACATAAGGTATATAGGGTTGAGGGACGTCAATCTTAATAAGAAGGTTAATAACAAGGTTAATAACAAAGCAGAAGAAAGCTACAGATTAGCACAGATAGGAGGAAGTCATCTACAGAAACATGAAATATACAGAAAAGGATAATGCAGTAGGGATAACAAGAATGAATGAACATTAATTAGAACTAAGGGGATTTGAAAACAACACAGGACAAGGACAAATTATTCTAAATGGGGGAGGTAAAAGTTAGGGAAATAAACAATTTTAAAAGGAAAATTTACTGGGGCCAGCAGAGCCATCAACTGTGGCCACAATGCTGGTGGTAGGGCTGATACTTCTACAAACCACCACACTGGTGGTGGCAGCCTTGGCCTGACCCTCCAACGTCCTCTTCCTGCCTTTAGGAGTTAATGTAAGAAATATAGAAGATAGCAAAAATAGTCTAGTGGTACAGTTAATCTGCTAGAAAATATTTTGACAGGTAAAGCTTAAAAACAATCTCAATAACAAGCTTCATAACAAAGTAGAACTACGCTACAGATTAGCACAGACAGGAGGAAGGCAGCTACAGAAACTTAAAATATAGAGAAAATGATAATTCATTTAGGGATAGCAAAAATTAATGATCATTAATTAGAACAAAGGGGATTTTAAAAAAACAGGACAAGGAAAAAAAACTTCGAAATGGGGAGAGGTTAAAGCTAGGGAAATAAACAATGTTAAAAGGAGAACTTACTGGGGCCAGCAGAGCCATCAGCTGTGGCCACAATGCTGGTGGTAGCAGTGATACTTCCACCCACCACCACACTGGTGGTGGAAGCCTTGGCCTGCCCATCCCTCCAACGTCCTCTTCCTTCCTTTGGGAGTTAATTTAAGAAATAAAGAAGATAACAAAAATAGACTAGTGGTACAGTTAATCTGCTAGAAAATATTTTGACAGACAAAGGTAAAAGCAGGATTGCCTATATTACTAGTATCAAGTTGACCTAGTACTAATTACCTAAATGTAAGTGTAGGAATCTACCCTCTTTTTGGCACGTTACCCCCAATTTCTGCCTGATGTCAGTGTGTTTGACTGTGTCACTAGAGTCCTGCTAACCAGGACCCCAGTGCTTATGGTCTCTCTCCTCTCAAATTTGTAAATATATATTGGTAACCCAGTATTTCATCCCAAATTGGCATACTGGTGCCCCCTTATAAGTTCCTAGTATGTGGTATTTAGGTGCCACGGGCATTGGAGTTCCAGGGGATCCCTATGGGCTGAAGCATTACCTTTGCCGCCTATAGGGAGCCCACACAAAGGCTTCTACAGGACTGCCATTGCAGCCTGTGTGAAATGGTGCATGCACCATTTGACAGCCTTTTACACTGCACTAGGTCACTTATAATTCACCTCTATGTCAGGCCTTCCAACCCGGAAGGGTGGGTGCAATGTACCTGTGTGTGAGGGCACCCCTGCACAAGAACTGGTGCCCCCACATCGTCCAGGACCATTTTCCCAGGCTTTGTGAGTGCAGGGATGCTATTTATGCTTGCACTGGACATAGGTCAACATCTATGTCCAGCTGCACAATGGTAACTCTACACATGGCCATGTAAGGGTCTAACACCTGGGAATTGTACCCCAATACTTATTCTAGTATCGGTTGTACAGACAGGTTTCTGCCCTTCTGTTGCTTGAGCAGCTCAAGCCCAGGAAGGCAGAACAAAGGATTTCCTTTGGGAGAGGAGTGTTACACCCACTTCCTTTGGAAATAGGTGCTACAGGCAAGGGAGAAGTAGCCTCCCAAAGCTTCTGGAAATGCTTTGAAGGGCACAGATGGTGCCCTCCTTGCATAATCCAGTCTACACCAGTTCAGGGACCCCCAGTCCCTGCTCTAGCACAAAACTGGATGAAGAAATGGGGATTGACCACTCCCCTGTCCATCTGCACCCCAGGGGTGGTGGCCAGAACTCCTCCAGAGTTTCCTTGGGTTTTGGTATCTTGGATTCCAAGCTGGTGGGGCACTCTGGGAGCATCTGAGTGGCGAGTGCCAGCAGGTGGCATCAGAGCCCTCCACTGATAAGTGCTTATCTGTGTAGCTGACCAATCCCCCTTTCAGGGCTATTTTGGGTCTCTCTCCGAGGTGTTTCTTTAGATTTAGATTGCAAGACTCCAGTAGGAATCCTCTGCATCCTTTACTTCATCTTCTACCGACGGAACTGCAGCTGGACCCTACAGGAACTCTACAAACTGCCACAAAGATGACTTCTGCAACATTGTATCTTCAGCTCCTGCCAGCAACTGCAATTGGTTCCAGCTCATGCATCCTCCGAGGACTGCCTGTCTTCAGCCTGCACTAGAAGAACCAAAGGAATCTCCTTTGAAGTGAAGGAGTTACTTCCCTGCTTCAGCAGGCACCCCTCTGCAGCAGCGACCAGTGGTGTGGGTTACCTCTCCTGATGAAGTGTGTGGATCCAGAAACACGGGTGGTGGACTGAAGTTGTCCCAATGGTCCTAAGCTCCATCTGTCCAAATTTGATGGAGGTAAGAGCATGCATTCCCATGCAAGACACTACCCCTGTGCACCATGTGATTTGCAGTTGCCAAAGCTTGTTTGTGACCTTCCATGAAATTCTTTGTGCACAGCACAGCTCCAGCCACCAGCACTCCTTCCTGCAACGCATAGCTTCCTGAGTTGTTCTCCGGTGGTGTGGGATCCTTTGTGTTGTGCTGCATGGGCCTCCATTTGCACCTTCTTTGTCCCTGTGCTGTGGCACTCCTCTGCGCTGCCTAGTATTCTAAGGGCTCGCTGAGTTGATGAGAGCCCCCTCTGCCTCTCCCTCCTGGGTAGAGGCCACCAGGTCCCTCCTGGTCCCGGGCAGCACCATTTTCCTAATAATAGTGAGCATTGCATGTGCCAAGGCTTGTTGGCGGAATCCAGCGATGCAAGCCAGACTGAAATCATCCCTCCGGGGTGGGACATTTTCTGCACCAACCAGGAACACGCATCCGTCTTCTTGGGTGCATAACTGACTTTGGCAATCATTATGACATTATCGGTAAATCCCACTTACCGCCGTGCCAACTGCCACCAACTTAACGCTCCTGGGTCGGATAACCACCAACCATATTATGACACACACATAGCAATTCTTCACAATACAGCCACACACACAAGTCTGCCAGCCCAAAGGTCGGTGATAAACTGGCGGTATCAAAACTCACACTGTTACGCCAACAGAACAATGGTCGTCACATTATGACCCACGGATCTCTGAGGCAGACATTCAATGGTGATAAACCATTGGCGCTACATACCGCTGTGCTCAAAATACACACACTCAAACAAAACTACACCACGTTGGACAATTCAAACTACACACACCTGATACCCATACACACACCACACCCACACCACTGTAAAACACACACCCAAACTACCCACATCCCTTAACGACTAGAGATAATTGCCATATGAGAGAGATACAGCAAGAGCACCCACACAACCAGAGCCAGATAACACCATCACCTATACACCATCCACGCACCTTACATCACACACCCCAACACATCACCCCACACACCCTCACCCACACCACTTACACTACACCCATGGCACCACAACGACACCCCAGGTTCTCAGAGGAGGAGCTAAGGGTCATGGTGGAGGAAATCATCCGGGTAGAGCCACAGCTATTTGGATCACAGGTGCAGCAGCCATCCATTGCTAGGAAGATGGAGCTATGGTGGAGAATCGTGGACAGGGTCAACGCCGTGGGACAGCACCCCAGAACAAGGGATGACATCAGGAAGAGGTGGAACGACATATGGGGGAAGGTGCGTTCTGTGGCAGAAAGACACCAACTAGCTGTACAGGGGACTGGCGGTGCACCCCCATCCTCCTCCCCCACAACTAACAACATGGGAGGAGCAAGTCTTGGCAATCATGCGTCCTGAGGGCCTGGCAAGAGTAGGAGGAGGACTGGACTCCGGTAAGTCAAATCTCTATTACTATCACCCCCTACCTGCCTGCCATCACAGACCCCCACCCTTACCCTCACTCCCATCACTTCACCACCTCCCACATACCCCACCATCACAACCCACTCATCCCAATACCAAGCCCTGCATGCAACACCAATGCATGGACACCCCTCACACACTTGCATGGACACCTATCACTACTGCATGCATACTGGAGAGAATCACCTAGCCCACCAAATAGCAACTCACACAAAGGCAAATCTGCCAGGGCAATAACAACCATAGAGGGCAACACACCCATGCAAAATATGTCACACGCAGAAACAATAACACTACATTCACATCCCCAAAGGTACCCCAGCCAATGTCACCGGAGAAGAGGTGCCAGCAATATCCAGTCCATCCCCAGAAGAGGCCCACAGTGATGACAGCAGCTCTGCTCGCATGGATCTGGATGACCAACCTGGTCCATCGTGGATCGCCAGACAGTCGGTCACCCAGGCACAGTCACACACCACCACATAGCCTCCCCCCTGAGGAAACACAACCATAGCACCCACCCAGGGGGTCCATACCTCTGTCCCCAGGACACATGAATCAGTAGTGTGTCCACCACTACAGGGACCCCAGGCCACCCCACAAATACAGGACGCTCAGGGACCTGTGGTCAGTAGCAGTGGGCACACTGTTCAGGGGACAGAGGCACAGGACAACAGGGAAGCTGGGAGGACTGCTGTGCTACATGGGGAGGACAGGCCCAGGGAACTGACTCTCCAGGAGGCACTCACCGTGACCTGGGAGCATACCAAAATTCCCAGGATACGCTGAGCCACATACTGGACAAGTTGCAGGAGAACATGCGGCCTGGGGATCAGGGAGGACTTGAAGGACATCAACACCACCATGGTCTCTATTGCAGGGGTGCTGGCAGACATGGCCAACACTATGAGGGAGGCAGTGGCACACCAAAGGGCCCCTGACACTAGCCAAACCGATGAACAGCCCTCTACCTCCACTGCCACTAGTGGACAGGAAGCCCTGCCACAGAACCAACAGGTCACCAGCACCCCTCCCCCTGCAGAAGGAGAACCACTCTGCAAACGTTCCCTGCGATCCAGGCAGAAGCCAGAGACTATTGCCAAGAACCCTGACAGGAAATAAGACTCTCCTGATTGTCACCCTTGTGTCCCACTCTGTCACCCTGTCCACCTTGAACTGCCATTGCTCCCCTTCCTATGCCCCCTTGGACAATGCACCTGTAATACAAATAGACTGGACACTATCCTGGACTTCAACCAAGCACATTCCACCACCCCTTCTACTTCTTAGCACTTAAATAAACACATTTTGAAAAAATACAGGTATGGAGTATGTCACATGATTTAACTATGTATTCATTTATCCAGGTTTCAATATTGCAATTCAACTGTACAGTAATGTAGAGATCGGAAAAGCCTGTAGTTGGCTGCCGTGAACACACCAGCAGCGATAGTGGGGCACCAACATCTGCAAATAGAGATGCCAAAGGGTACAGTGAGTGGCCATAGAAGTGGGAAATCACAGGCTGCCAGTGACAATGTCAAACACAAAACTGTCAATTAAATGTGAAGTTACACTGTCTTACCTGTGTGTCATTGGAAGTATTGACAAATTATTGCACTTCTGTTGTCCTCATCCTCTGCCTCCTCATCTTCACTGTCCACAGGGTGACCTGCAAACATTGAGGGACAACTGTTAGCCACACACTAACCCTTAGGACCCACACCATACCCATACACCAACATATACTGGGTGTGAACCAGGGCTCAACTATTAGCCACACCATGTGCCTCTGGAATTGAGCCATCACATTTGCGATGCCGTTATTCCTCAGGATAAAGGCATCATGCACAGGCCCAGGATACTTTGCATTGACGTGGGAGATGTACTGGTCCACCAGGCACATCGTCTGCACATTCATGGAGTGAAAGCTCTTTCGATTTCTGAACACGTGGGGGGGGAACAAATGCAATATGTGTTCCATCAATAGCCCCAATTATGTTGGGGATATGTCCCATTGCATAGAAATCATCTTTCACTGTGGCCAAATCCTCCACCTGGGGGAAAACGATGTAGCTGCACATGTGTTTAATCAGGGCAGACAACACTCTGGTCAGCACTATTGAGAACATTGGCTGAGACATTCCTGCTGCCAATCCTACTGTCACTTGGAAGGAGCCAGTTGTCAGGAAATGGAGCACTAATAGCACTTGCACAAGAGGGGGGATCACAGTTCAGTGACGGATAGCAGAGATTAGGTCAGGTTCCAATTGGGCACACAGTTCCGTGATTGTGGCCCTGTCAAGTCTATAGGTAAGGATAATGTGCCTGCCCTCCATTGCTGCCAAGTCCACCAGGGGTCTGTACACAAGGGATGTCTTCATGTCCTACTCATCCGCAGCGGTTGCAAACAATGGGGTAAAATAGTGAGCAGCTGGTCATTAGCTCCTAATTCCAACCACTACAGTTCAATGCATGTTGTGATTGTAGCAGTATTTTGTTGGAGATGTCCAAATGGTGCATATGTGTACTGTGACGCAATTAGGATCCATGGTCTGTCCATCCCCTGAAATGGCATCCGCCTGTCCTGTATGGAGGGACAGGTGGACATGAGGTAATTCCGCTGACGTTGTGCGCCGTTGCGGGAGGCAGTCAAAACCCGCTGTGCTACTCCTCATTGGTTTACATTGGGCTCTATGGGGTACAGTGGCCAATTGTGATGTACGTCGATGGTGTCGGTATCCACCACCGCCAACGTCACTGCCATTTTCTATCTGTTCACTCACTTGCTACCTAACCTTCAACAGGAGAGGACCATCACTGCATGTGCTGCTGTGACCTGTGTCTGGAAGTGACCAAGGCTCGTGTGACTGTGGAAAGGGCCCCTGCCTTCACCTCAGTGGAGCTGGAGAGACTGGTGGATGGGGTCCTACCCCAGTACCGAATGCTGTATGGGCCTCCAGACCAACAGGTGAGTACACCGTGAGTACGATTCATGGTGCGTGAATGCACGGAGTGCTGTGTGTGAAGGCCTCATGTAGGGAGTGGTTGGTGGATGGGCCCTGGGCAGCGTGCAGCATGTATGGTGGGCCATGTCTGTGCTAATGGGGATGGGAAGGAGCATGGTGTCCCTGAGTGTAACAGGCAGGACTGTCGGACTAATACCCATGCACCTGCACCCAAACTCAGCAGACAGACACCTTCTACCACCACTCTCTCTTCCTCCACTCCCAAACCATCTCTCTCTTCCCACCCCAATGGCCCTAAGAAGCTTTTCCTCTCCACCATTGAACTCTTCCCTACCCCTCACCCCGTCGCTCACGTCAGGCCAGGGAAGTCAAAATCCAGGCAAGCACCTCAGCCACCCAGTCCACGAGCACAGTAGTGTCCCCAACTACTCCAGCTGGGAAAGGATCCCGGCCACCAGCTAGGCAGACAGACAGGGTGCCAGCCCCAAGTGCGTTGAGGAAGGGTAAGGAGTCAGCCAAGCTGCCGGGCGGAAGGGCAAGGAGGCAGCACCAGCTGCAGGATCGAAGGGCAAGAAGGCAGCCTCAGCTGCCGGAAGGAGGGGCAAGGGGCCAGCAATAGCAGGCAGGAAGGACAAGGGCCTGGTGCAGGGGCTCAGTCGGAGCCCCCTCCACCAACTATGGTGGTGCAGCCATCCGAGGCTGCAGGAGAAGTGCTGGAGCCTCCGCCACCACTGCCAGCACCGCCCCCTGCACTGCCACCAGCACCGCCACAAGCACCAGCACCACTGCCAGCAGCAGCAGCCCCAGTGGGCAGCCGTCCGAGGCTGCAGGGGAAGGGCTGGAGCCTCCCCCCACCACTGCCAGCACCGCCACCAGCACCACTGCCATCAGCAGCAGCCTCAGTGTGCAGCTGTCCGAGGCTGCAGGGGAAGGGCTGGAGCCTCCCCCCACCACTGTCAGCACTGCCACCAGCACCACTGCCAGCAGCAGCAGCCCCAGTGGGCAGCCATCCGAGGCTGCAGGGGAAGGGTTGGAGCCTCCCCCACCGCTGCCAGCTCCACCAGCAGCACCACCACTACCACCACTGGCCAGCCGTCACCGCCGGTGGACAGTGTGTAGTCCTGCATCCATGGGCTGTTGTGCGGCCTGGCCCCAGCAAATCCTGTGGGTCTGACACACAGCTGAGAGACTGTGACCTTGCACTCTTCAAGATCGGCATCACTGGCCACAATGCCCCTTCCAGAACCAGTGGAGAAGCCATCCACTCACTCCATCCTCCCAAGGATGAAGCTCACTGGGCACAATGTCCCTTCCAGAACCAGTGGAGAAGCCATCCACCCACCCCATCCTCCCCAGGATGAAGCTCACTGGGCACAATGCCCCCTCCAGAACCAGTGGAAGAAGCCATCCACTCACCCCATCCTCCCCAGGATGAACCTCACTGGGCACAATGCCCCCTCCAGAACCAGTGGAGAAGCCATCCACTCACACCATCCTCCCCAGGTTGAAGCTAACTGGGCACAATGCCCTCTCCAGAGCCAGTGGGCAAGTCACCCACTTGAGAGACTGCGGCCTTGCACTCCCCAGGACCAAGCACAGGGCATGTTGCCCCTCCAGGACCAGTGGCGTTGAACCATCTTCCGGCTGAGGTGCCCCCCCATTGCCCATCCCCCTGAGGAGCCTGGGTATGTTCAACCTGATGCCCCTGCAGTCTTCTCTCCATGTTGTTGCAGGAGTGAGGGCCTTGGACTATGGGATGTGGCTCTGTGGCCCTGTGGCCCACGGACATTGAGGACTGGGCAGTGTACCTACATTTGTAAATATGTATATACTTGTTAATTTGGATGCACGCATTGCTGTTATATTTATCTTATTACACTCACTTTAATCAATTCATTTTTTCCTTGCATTATTCCTGAGGGGTACGGGGTGAATATGTAATGTTTGTGCATCTGGTTGTGTGTATGGTTTTAGGGGTGGGGGTGTTGCTTGTTGCATGTCTGAGTTTTTCCTCCCTCCCTCCCCTGTGTGCTAGGCGGCAGTACTCCCCGTGGTCTTCTTTGTCGACGTTGGTGTTCGTAGTGGAGCAGAAGGTAGAAGATCATGCGGAACACCTGCAACTCGGGCTCCATGGCGGCATGGTTCTTCCTTGGGTGTCCACAGGTGAGTCGTTTCCCTTCTGTGCAGTGTTTCTGCCAGGCTTTTGATGTCATTGGTACCACCCCGGAAAAGGTGGCGGATTGGTGTCTCATAATACAGTGGGCAGACATTGTTGTCTGCCTGGCTGTAGGCGGTTACCACCATGGTGCCTGTTGATTTCGCCCTGGTGGTCGGTGTGTTAAAGTGGATGTCTGTCTGAGCGGTTTCCGCCGTGGTCATAATTTCATATTTAATACCGCTGGCCTGTTGGCGGTATTACCGCCGCTTTATCACCAACCTCCAGGGTTGTAATGAGGGCCTTTGTCTTCCCATTGGGTTAGCAGGAGCTCCTGTTCACCCTGGACTCTAAAGTGCTTCTTGGACTTTGGCAACCTTCTTCCACGGGTCTTCAGGTCCAGGAATCCATCACTGGTGTCTGGCAGTCTCTTCATGTCCTTGCATAATCTTCTATCGCAACTTCTTGTGCGTTCTAGGAAAATTCCTGTGATTTACCCCTTTTTTGCTGGGCTCTGGGGTGGGTTCTTTCACTTACCTTTGGTGTTTTCTTATACTCTCAGCACCCCGCTATGCACTACACTTGACTAGGTGGGAAACCAACTTTCGCATCCCACAAGTTCAGTGTATGGTTTGTGTTCCCCCTAGGCCCATTGCAACCTATAGTGATTTCCAATATTTGCACTACATTCTAACTGTTTTTACAGCTATTTCTGCATTTTTGTGTATATAGTGTATATTTTACTTACCTCCTAAGGGAGTGTCATCTCTAAGGCATTTTGGGTATTGTGTCACTAAAAATAAAGTACCTTTAATTTTGTTACACTGAGTACTTTCTTTCATGTCTGTGAGTACTGTGTGACTACAGTGGTATTGCAAGACTTTGCATTTCTCCTAGATGTCTCCTTAGCTGCTCAGCTACAGCTACCCCTAGACAGCCTGGCTTATAGACACTGACTACATTTCACTAATAAGGGATAACTGGACCTGGTATATGGTGTAAGTACCTTTGGTACCCACTACAAACGAGGCCAGCCTCCTACACTAAGCCCTATTTCAAATTTCCTAAACTATATTTAGAACATTGCAATGAATGATCTTTCCTTCTCAACCCCATTTGATGGGCCAACTCAGTCAGTTTCCCTCTTCAGTGCATAGATGCATACTGCACATCACTGGGATACTGCTTGGGATTGTACTAGCTGCACACAAAAAAGACACAGAGAACGCTAACTATTACTACTACCACTATCTTAGTGACATGGCAGAGGTTTGTGCAAGACTTCTTAACTAATCAGCCCAAGGGAATGTCTATAGTGATAAGTACAAGTAGTTAACACCGAGCACCTGGCTTGCTCAAATTGGATCACTTAATAATCATAACGTTACATGAACTTTACTTACCTCTGAGTTTGAGCAGCATGCTATTTGAAAAAAAAATTGTATTGCATTGTAGAACACAATAAATAAATAATTACTCTCCAAGCCCCACAATCTGGATGCCCAACTACTCCAGTAGGTCATGCTGCCAGTCAAGGATGTCTGCCCAGTGGTGTGTCAACTGCTGCTAGATGCATCGGACTCCAGTTCTCCTCCACACACACCGGCATACTGTTTCCCACAGTTGCTGATGCTCCTGCAGGCTGTACTCACTCCTGGGCCTGCCTTCAGCATAGAGGTGAGATATCATTGCAAAAAAGAAAAAGAGTGTAGTCACCTCCGACTCAGAAAAATGGTGCAGGGATGCACCTCCTGGTGGTGCTGGCGACAGCAAGGTGTGCAGCTAGCACCCGCACTGGCAGCGCCTCGCCCATTGTCTGTCATGGTGCTGGGTGGGGGGAAAAAGAGAAGTAGAAAAAAGGAAGGAACAGAAAGGAAGAAATGAGGAAGTAAAGGGAAAACTAAAAAAAGTACAAAAAGTAACAGATTTTTTTTTAAAAGACAAAAAGGTAAAATACACAAACACAAATTCATACACTACTAAAATCAAGACAAAACAGGGGTGGATAAATGGGATACGGGAGAATGCAAATATAAGAGTATTTTTAAATATTGGCTCAGCACCATGCACAGAATAGGTAAATCAAAATGGCCACATGCGCTTGTGACCATGTGGCACTGTTTGTGCTTGCTACTGGCACCAATCACCACAACCGGGCAGCAGATCACAGCTCTGCCCACTCACTGCGTGAGGCAGAAACTTGCAGTTTTTTTTTGCATGTTACCCCCAAGTTCTACATAGCAGAATGCCAAGGTCTAGTACAAAGCAACTTTTTGGAGTCCATGGAGTTAGTTTTACCACTGAGTCAAACACAATGTTCAAAATTGAGGCAGGAAATCAAAGTCCACAATCCCACTAGCAATTTTTAACCTAGTGCTGGCCACCCAGTACATCTATTTACTTGGTCCTTGAGTCAAGACTGAATGTGCAGTTACTCGGCCCCGGAACCTATGTCTGATCTCTCTGGCATTCTCTGAAGCTATGTACCTTTCTGTGCCCTGCACTTCCCCTCCTTGACCTTTAAGTAGTTGAGATCACTGATTGAGGATATGAACACTTAATCAATCAATCGACTTGTAGTACGCAAATTGTCATCCATGAAAGTATCTAGTTGTTGGCAGGGCCAGGGTCTCAGTTAAACGGCCTGGTTTTCAGCATCCTACTGAACTTCTGTGGAGTAGGGGAGGTCCTGAGGTGCAGGGGGAGGCAGTTTCAGGCTTTCCTTGCGAGGCAGGAGAAGGAGCATCCTCCTGCTCTACTGCGTTTTATGCTGGTGGAATGGGCCAGCACATGGGGGTATCTGGAGGGTTTGTGGAAGCGCAGGCAGTGGTTGTTGAGAAACCATTGGGTAACCACCAGCGGAATCTCTGCTGGCTTGGTCAGTGGTAGCCCTTCACACAGCTGTCTATCTACCACTGGACCGCTGGGTCACCTTGATGCCTGTTCTACACTATTTAGAGTGGGATGATTGCTACTCATTTTTCCAGCCTGGGTCTGCCATGTCATGTCTGGCACACAAGGGCATAGAAAATGATTGAAGGGCACCACATGCAGGAAAAAAAGTCACTGCTTGTTACAGCCATTACTTTTTTGTTTTAATAAATATTGTTTCTTGTTCTATTAATAAAAAACCTATGCCTAGTGGGCACCACTTTGTAAAAGTCTTTGCTGCAAAAGGAGCCACAGTGCCAGTGTCTCTGTTTGCAGGAGTGAGGTCTTTGCCAGGCCAGTGAGGTCTCTAAATATAGCAGATCCCCAACACAAGGGGATACAAGTATTTAAGCTCTCCCCCGCACACTAAAAGATCTTATCCCAATGGCAGACAAGAGAACATTTGAATATTTTTGGTTTTGACTTTACAATCGGGCCATGAGAGCTTGGCTAACTCTCAAAATTGTCCCACTTGAAATGGTGAGGGCTGCACATTTTTTACTTTGGGACGCTGCCATCTAGAAAAATATATGAGACCTAGACACATGTGAAAACTAAGCATCTGGGTGAGTCCAGGGTGGTGTGCTTCACATGCACCCAGCACCATTTTCTTAACCCCAATGCCCTGCAAACCTCCAACTTTGCTTGAAATCACACATTTTCCCCACATTTTTGGGATGGAACCTTCCAGAATCTGCAGGAATCCACAAAATTCCTACCACCTAGCATTGTCGCATCTATACCGATAAAAATTCTGCCACACGTTTTTTTCAAACTGCCCTTTTGGGCCCGCTTTGGTTCCCCGTCAATTTTGACATGTTTTAGCTCTTCCCTGTCACAGCCACTTGGCCCACCTACACAAGTGAGGTATCATTTTTCTGGAGATTGAGGGGAACATTGGGTGGTAGGAAATTTGTGCTGGTGCAGTGATCCCAAACAGAAATATGGGGAACATTTTATTTTTTAGCTAAATTTGAGGTTTGCTGAGGATTCTGGGTAACAAAACACTGCTTCACCTTCCTGGACTGCCTCAAGTGTCTAGTTTTCAGAAATGTCTCAGTTTAGTAGGTTTCCCTAAATGGCTGCTGAGCCCAGGATCAAAAATGCAGGTGCCCCTACTCCCCCTGGAAAAACAGGCACTTTTGTAATTGATAATTTTGATGTGTCCACATAGTGTTTTGGAGCATTTCCTGTAGTGGGCACTAGGCCTACCCACACAAGTGAGGTATCATTTTTATCTAAAGATGTGGAGAAATGCTAGGTAGAAGGAAGTTTGTGGCTCCCCTCAGATTCCAGAACTTTTCAGCACCGAAAAAGTGTTTTATTGCCATATTTTGAGGTTTGCAAAGCATTCTGGGTAACAGAACCTGGTCAGAGTGCCACAGGTTACCCCATCCTGGGCTCCCCTAGGTGTCTAGTTTTCAGAAATGCCCAGGTTTGCTAGGTTTCTTTAGGTGCCGGATGAGGTAGAGGCCAAAATCCACAGCTAGGTACTTTGCAACAAACTGGTCAGTTTTCATGAGAAAATTTTGATGTGTCCAGGTTGTGTTTTGGACCCTTTCCTGTTGCGGGCACTAGGTCTACCCACACAAGTGAGGTACCATTTTCAACAGGAGATTTGGGTGTTTAGTTTTAAAAAATGTAAAGATTTGGTAGGTTTTTGTAGATGCCAGCTGAGCTAGAGACCAACATCCACAGCTAGACACTTTCCAAAAAACACGTCAGTTTTCAATGTACAAATTTGATGTGTCCGTGTTGTATTTTGGGGTGTTTCCTGTTGCGGGCACTAGGCCTACCAACACAAGTGTGGTACCATTTTTATTGGGAGAGTTAGGGGAATGCTTGGTGGAAGGAAGTGTGTGGCTCCTCTCAGACTCCAGAACTTTGCAGCACTGAAATCTGAGGGAAAAGTGTTTTTAAGACAAATTTTGAGGTTTGCAAATAAATTCTGGGTGTCAGAACCTGGCGAGAGCCCCACAAATCACACAATTCTGATTTCCCCTATGTGTATAGTTTTAAAAAAATGTATAGGTTTGCTAGGTTTCCCTATGTGCCGGCTGAGCTAGAAACCAAAATCCACAGCTAGGCACTTTGCAAAAAACAGGTCAATTTTCTTTAGGGAATTGTGATTCGTCCACTTTGTGTTTTGGGGCATTTCCTGCTGTGGGCACTAGGCCTACCCACACAAGTGAGGTACCATTTTAATCTGGAGCCTTTGGGGAATGCTGGGTGGAAGAAGTTTGAGGCTCCTCTCAGATTCCAGAACTTTCCATCACCTAAATGTGAGGAAAAAGTGTTTTTTTCCAAATGTTAAAGTTTGCAAAGGATTCTAGGTAACAGAACCTGGTGAGAGCCCCACAAGTCATCCCATCCTGGATTCCCCTAGGTGTCTAGTTTTCACAAATGCACAAGTTTGCTATGTATCCCTAGGTGTCGGCTGAGCTAGAGGCCAAAATCCACAGGTAGGCACTTTCCCAAAAAACATGTCAGATTTCAATGTAAAAATGTGATGTGTCCATGTTGCATTTCCTGTCACAGACATTAGTTCTACCCGCACAATTGAGGTACCATTTTTATCGGGATACTTGGGGGAATACAGAATAAGGAACAAGTGTTATTGTCCCTTGTCTTTCTCTACATTTTTTCCTTCCTTGTGTAAGGCAGTGTGTAAAAAAGAAGTCTATTGGAGAAATGCCCCTGTAATTCCCATGCTAGTATGGGGACCCAGGAATTCAGAGATGTGCAAATACCCACTGCTTATCAACACCTTATTTTGTGCCCAATTTGGAAATACAAAGGTTTACTTTATACCTATTTTTCACTCTTTATATTTCACCAAATTAATTGCTGTATACCCAGAATACAATCAAAACCCATTGAAAGGTCCAGCTCATTTATTGGCCCTGGATACCAAGGGTTCTTGATGAACCTACAAGCCCTATATATCCCCAAAAACAGAAGATTCCAGCAGACATAATGGTATCCCTACTATAGCTGGAAAAATTTATAGGAGAAAACTTCGACAGAAATGGCTGTTTTTTTACCTCAATTTCAATATTTTTTACTTCTGTAGGAAACCCTTGACGGATCTACATAAGTCACCCCATGCTGAATTTAAAATTGTGTCTACTTTTCAGAAATGTTTAGCTCTACAGGATCCACCATTGGTTTTACACCCATTTCCGTCACTAACTGGAAGGAGACTGAAAGCATAACAAATATTTAGAATGGGGTATGTCCCAGTAAAATGCCAAAAGTGCATTGAAAATTTGGTTTTCTGATTCAAGTCTGCCTGTTCCTGAAAGCTGGGAAAATGGTGATTTTAGCACCACAAACCCTTTGTTGATGCCATTTTCAGGGGAAAAAACCTGCTTTCTTCGGCAGCACTTTTTTCCCATGTTTCCAAAAAAAACTACATTTTAGCTGTATTTTGGCAAATTTCTTGGTCTTCTCCAGTGGAACTCTTCTCCAGGGGAACCCACAAACTCTGGGTACCTTTAGCATCCCTAGAATGTTGAAAAAAAGGATACAGATTTTGCGTGGATAGCTTATGTGGACAAAAAGGTATGAGGGCCTAAGCGCGAACTACCCCAAATAGCCCAAGAAAGGCTCTGCACCTGAGAGGGAAAAGGCCTGGCAGCAAAGGGGTTAAAGTAAAATCCTCTGTTTTATTGGTGCTGATGAAAACACTATTTTTCCTTAAGTACCATTTGCATGAAGTGTTCAAACCATTCTATTTTCTCCTGATTTAGAAAGTTGTTTGAACACTTCAATGACTTAACTCTGTGTCATTTCCTGAGACCCGAGGATAGAATAATTGACACCTGTTTCTCATCAGACTGCGTTCAGGTGAGTTGTAGGATTAACAAATTACATGTGACACTGCTGATTCTTCAGCGCGAAAACATTAAAGGCAGTTGTTGAATACCGAGCATTACCATACAGTATTTGTTTTTCTTGACTACCATGTGTTACTTGAGGACTGAGGGCAACTGGAAATAGATAAGACGATGAACTTTCATTGGAAGTGTTCTGCTTCGTTGCTTATGCTTTATTTAATTCTCTTTCATAGCCAATGACTCTGTGCGAGGAAAAACGTATGGACCATAAAACCTTATTAAATGTTTTGCCTGGCAAAATTAATTGTGCTGAAATGTGCATATGGTTTGTGTTTATTTACTCATCCTAGACATTCAATATACTTTGTTATCATCATAAAATTGAGTGAAATCAGACATGGCTGTGACTGGTGTAATCCCAGGTCGTCGCTGATGTGAATTGCAATAGCAGCCTCCCTTCCCTTAATAGCTTGGGAGATACGTGAACAGAATAGTACCTAAGTTAGCAGTGTGGTTTTTAGCAATTTTCTTCACTGTTGTGTTGGCTTCAAGCTTTCGCAGTTACACTTCTATGTACCACTTGGTCTTAAACGCCTTCCTGGTTCGCCCCTATCAGGTCCCACTAAGCTCCGTTTTCTGAGCCTTCGTTAGCCTCTCACCATTTAAGGTCGTTTTCTTTCCTTCATCTGCCGCGTTATCTATTATTTCCCTCACCTCACAAACTTTGCTTTCTAAACTTTCATTTATAAGGCTATTGATAAGGCTACACATTTCCATTTATGAGCTGGGCAACACTACTAATTTATTTCGCTCTCTGAGTCAGATGAAGCAGCACTATGGTCGCATGTGCTTCATTTCAATGGGGTGGCAGTACCATGTGCCGCCCACATAGTCCCCACTCGTACCAAAAACAAGTGGTATTCTCATCATCTCTTCCCTGGTTTTGCATCCCATGTTTTGGTGCCCTCCAATTGCACATTTCCTTATTTCACCATATTAGCACGCTCACATTTCACCTTATTCTCCTTCCGACCGTCCTCGACCTTCACACAAAGCCTTGCTTTTCGCATCTGTATCTCCCTCTCCTGTCTCTTCGTGGGACCACTTATTCTTGCTTATCCATTTCCCTGCCTCCACCTTTTCCTTCTGCCCTTTTCCAACCTCATCTGTTGTCTGCATCCCCACGTGGAGCCACAACTTCTGCAATTTATCTTTACAAAAGTTTGAAGATATAAAAACTGTATATCACATAGAAAACGGGTTAAAAAAAATATCAACCCCCCTCGCTTAATTCCACCCCACTCTACCGTAATGTGACATCATTTGATGAGAGCGCCTAATAACCGATAACGTTATTGAAGCAACAGGGTGAAAGATCCCACTTCGTTGCTACACGAAACATCTTTTAAAAGTTGTTGGGTATGATCATCGGTGATTATTATAGTGTGCCTTCCCATAGAATTCAGGCCACCCCCCGCCCACCCCCCCAGCTCCAACCAGTTCAAATCACCCTTCTATCAACCATACAGGTCATCTTGCTAACACATCCTCTATGGGGAAAGAGCATTCGGGGGTCCAGTAAACCCGTAAGCATTGTGGCCCACATCAGTAAGTCATCCGTTAGTCTGACATCTCTCCTACATTGGTGCAGGCTGCACTTCTCCACAGCTGCCCACTCACCCATATCTTTCCTCCACATAGGTACATCTGGGGATGATGGCCCCAGCCAGTGCACTGCGTCTTTTTGCCACTATCAGCCCCAGCACAAGGAACTTCCTACTGAGGCCCTTCTTTTTCCTCATGGGAAGTAGGCCTAGGAAACATTGTTTGGGGTCTTTAGGTACCGTCCAGCCTGTCGCTGTGTTTAACCGTTCCAGGAAATGCCACCTGCCAGTATGTACAACCTCAGATCATATATAGGAAGTCCGCACCCTCCACCAGACATCTAGGGCAAGCGGAAGTGCTTTCTGGATAAATTACATCAAAGGAAGTTGGAGTCAAATATACTTGGTGTACAACGATATAATTGATCAATTTGAATCTGCGGTTTGCAGTGGATTTTTGCATAGCTGAATAAACCCCTCCCACTCCTTTGCAGTGAATTATTCACCCAATGCTGCCTTCCATTTATCTTGTATTCGTAATGAGTGAATTGGTACATCCTCTTTGAGGGCCCAGAACAGGAAAGAAACCAAGGGGCATATTTATAAAATCTGGCGCTGCACCTAGTGCAGCGCCACTTTTCTTGCACCCCTTAGTGCCGCACTAGTGTCACCATGTATGCTCCGTATTTAATATACGGTGCACCATGGCGGTAGTTAAGGAACTAGCATCCGAATTTTTGATGCTAGTTTGTTGCTTTGCAGGAGTAGCGTAAAAAAAATTGACACTAATTCTGCAACGCACCCAGAGTCCCATTGAAAACAATGGTAGGCTCCTTTTAATGCCTGCTCAGAGCAGACATTAAAAGTGCTGAAAAAAATACTGCAAAGAAATCTCTTAAAGTTATTTGTGCCATTTTTTCGGCCCCCTAATGGGGGAATGTCCACTTTGCATACATTATCCCTGGCGCAGGCATAATGTAGCACAAAGGGTTATAAAGTGGCACAATGCACGTATTGAGCTACTTTGTAATATGGCAAGGAGTTTTGGGCCATCTCACCCCAGGTTAGCATAAAAAAAATGACGCTAATGTGTCATTAGAGTGGCTCTAGGCCCTCTTAAATCTGGGCCCCGCAATGCATAACATCGTGACTAATGTGCTGGACTCTGAGGGGGCCTCAAGGATAGTGGACCATATTCCCCGGGCCGTAGCAGCCAGTTTTGCATATTGCAAGAACTGCCCCCCACGCAACTGAAATCTCTTCACTGCTTCTTGTAGTGTAATAAACTTATTACCAGTGCAAAGATCCCAGAGCATGTGGCAACCACTTGCTCGCCATTTGTCTATGGCCATCAAGCATGACATTTTGAGAAATGATTTTAGGCACCATATGGATAGCTCTGGGGTGTAGGGTGCTCGTCTTATAACTCTCCTGCCATCCCATTCCTATGCCTGGCATACATGACCAATCACAAATGGGGTATCAGTCAGCACCCTGTCCCCCAACATCAAAAGCACCTGGAGGGGAATTGTACCATGCAAACCACTAAGGAGACACTCATCAAACTAGTGCAGCACATGTTGCAACTGGATTGCTAAATAATACAGTTCTAGATCTGGCACATCTAAACCAACATTGCTCCAGAGTCTTTTTAGTGTAACAAGGCTAACACATTTCGTGACGGAGGCCCAAAGCAATTCAACCACAAGTTTATCAAGCTCCTGAAAATATTTTATAGGGATATCAAAGAGCCTGCCCTGGAATAGATAAACTTTAGCAACACAAAAGGATGATAGACACAGTGCTGAAACTTTTAAAACACTCCTCCTAGCCTCAGATTTGGTTTAATCCATTGTTCTTTTGCTCACCATGTCACCCTAGTTTGGACTCAGCCATATGCAAATCAGTCTTGACCCTGTTCCCCATGGGAACAGTCCAGCTCCAAAACTGCCAGGCCAGCTCCTCCCTGGACCGCAAACAAGCATCCTGGAATTGGTTTCAGCGTATCACCCTTCATCAGCCAGGCTACCTTGAATCTAGTGGCGCAGTGAGCACAGGACCCACGTCTGGGCTTTCCCCTCCAACTTAGGGCGAATTTATCAACTTTGGCAACACAAAAGGAACATGGACAGAGTGCTGAAACTTTTTAAACACTTACCCTCAGTGCAAATGATCAGATAGATGATCAGTTAGAAACCGTGCCTGGTTGGCAAAATTGACAATGTTCGAGGCTAAGGTATAAGTGACCAAGCAGTAGTCTAGCTTGCTGTACATCTTGGGCACTGTGGTGTAACAAGAAAAACATTGTTTTATTGGGTTATGTTCCTCCATACAGTTCAGGGACCCACTCTCTGCATTACCGCCCTGAATGTTCCCGACGTCCCTGATTTAGTATCTGCTTTAGGGGTGTCGCTGTCAAGGTCACCGTTGAGCACACAGTTTAGGTCCCCAGCCATTATAATCTCTGAGTCACACTGTTGCTGCCCTGATAAGTGCCCCAAAGAAAGTTGGATCATCCAAATTAGGGGCGCAAACATTAATGATTCTTACGGACCTTGAATCCAGGAGGCCAGATACCACCACATAATGACCAATGGGCTCTGTTAGGACCCTCAAGGCCGTAAAGGGCACCCCTGGGGCCACCCAAATTAACACCCCTCTGGCAAAGGTGGAGTAGGACGTTGCAAACAATTGCCCCCTCCAGCGCTTGTGCAAGACAATACTGTAGGAAGTTGGCTCTGTATGTGCTATTTCAAAGTAAGGAATAGCATGCACAGAGTCCAAGGGTTCCCCTTAGAGGTAAAATAGTGGTAAAAATAGATAACACTAATGCTCTATTTTGTGGTAGTGTGGTCGAGCAGTAGGCTTATCCAAGGAGTAGTGTTAAGCATTTGTTGTACATACACATAGACAATAAATGAGGTACACACACTCAGAGACAAATCCAGCCAATAGGTTTTTATATAGAAAAATATCTTTTCTTAGTTTATTTTAAGAACCACAGGTTCAAATTCTACATGTAATAGCTCATTCGAAAGGTATTGCAGGTAAGTACTTTAGGAACTTCAAATCATCAAAATTGCATGTATACTTTTCAAGTTATTGACAAATAGCTGTTTTAAAAGTGGACACAGTGCAATTTTCACAGTTCCTAGGGGAGGTAAGTATTTGTTAGTTTTACCAGGTAAGTAAGACACTTACAGGGTTCAGTTCTTGGTCCAAGGTAGCCCACCGTTGGGGGTTCAGAGCAACCCCAAAGTCACCACACCAGCAGCTCAGGGCCGGTCAGGTGCAGAGTTCAAAGTGGTGCCCAAAACACATAGGCTAGAATGGAGAGAAGGGGGTGCCCCGGTTCCGGTCTGCTTGCAGGTAAGTACCCGCGTCTTCGGAGGGCAGACCAGGGGGGTTTTGTAGGGCACCGGGGGGGACACAAGTCCACACAGAAATTTCACCCTCAGCGGCGCGGGGGCGGCCGGGTGCAGTGTAGAAACAAGCGTCGGGTTCGCAATGTTAGTCTATGAGAGATCTCGGGATCTCTTCAGCGCTGCAGGCAGGCAAGGGGGGGGTTCCTCGGGGAAACCTCCACTTGGGCAAGGGAGAGGGACTCCTGGGGGTCACTTCTCCAGTGAAAGTCCGGTCCTTCAGGTCCTGGGGGCTGCGGGTGCAGGGTCTCTCCCAGGCGTCGGGACTTTAGGTTCAAAGAGTCGCGGTCAGGGGAAGCCTCGGGATTCCCTCTGCAGGCGGCGCTGTGGGGGCTCAGGGGGGACAGGTTTTGGTACTCACAGTATCAGAGTAGTCCTGGGGTCCCTCCTGAGGTGTCGGATCTCCACCAGCCGAGTCGGGGTCGCCGGGTGCAGTGTTGCAAGTCTCACGCTTCTTGCGGGGAGCTTGCAGGGTTCTTTAAAGCTGCTGGAAACAAAGTTGCAGCTTTTCTTGGAGCAGGTCCGCTGTCCTCGGGAGTTTCTTGTCTTTTCGAAGCAGGGGCAGTCCTCAGAGGATGTCGAGGTCGCTGGTCCCTTTGGAAGGCGTCGCTGGAGCAGGATCTTTGGAAGGCAGGAGACAGGCCGGTGAGTTTCTGGAGCCAAGGCAGTTGTCGTCTTCTGGTCTTCCGCTGCAGGGGTTTTCAGCTGGGCAGTCCTTCTTCTTGTAGTTGCAGGAATCTAATTTTCTAGGGTTCAGGGTAGCCCTTAAATACTAAATTTAAGGGCGTGTTTAGGTCTGGGGGGTTAGTAGCCAATGGCCACTAGCCCTGAGGGTGGGTACACCCTCTTTGTGCCTCCTCCCAAGGGGAGGGGGTCACAATCCTAACCCTATTGGGGGAATCCTCCATCTGCAAGATGGAGGATTTCTAAAAGTTAGAGTCACCTCAGCTCAGGACACCTTAGGGGCTGTCCTGACTGGCCAGTGACTCCTCCTTGTTATTCTCATTATTTTCTCCGGCCTTGCCGCCAAAAGTGGGGCCTGGCCGGAGGGGGCGGGCAACTCCACTAGCTGGAGTGTCCTGCTGGGTTGGCACAAAGGAGGTGAGCCTTTGAGGCTCACCGCCAGGTGTGACAATTCCTGCCTGGGAGAGGTGATAGCATCTCCACCCAGTGCAGGCTTTGTTACTGGCCTCAGAGTGACAAAGGCACTCTCCCCATGGGGCCAGCAACATGTCTCGGTTTGTGGCAGGCTGCTAAAACTAGTCAGCCTACACAGATAGTCGGTTAAGTTTCAGGGGGCACCTCTAAGGTGCCCTCTGTGGTGTATTTTACAATAAAATGTACACTGGCATCAGTGTGCATTTATTGTGCTGAGAAGTTTGATACCAAACTTCCCAGTTTTCAGTGTAGCCATTATGGTGCTGTGGAGTTCGTGTAAAACAGACTCCCAGACCATATACTCTTATGGCTACCCTGCACTTACAATGTCTAAGGTTTTGCTTAGACACTGTAGGGGCACAGTGCTCATGCACTGGTACCCTCACCTATGGTATAGTGCACCCTGCCTTAGGGCTGTAAGGCCTGCTAGAGGGGTGTCTTACCTATACTGCATAGGCAGTGAGAGGCTGGCATGGCACCCTGAGGGGAGTGCCATGTCGACTTACTCGTTTTGTCCTCACTAGCACACACAAGCTGGTAAGCAGTGTGTCTGTGCTGAGTGAGAGGTCTCCAGGGTGGCATAAGACATGCTGCAGCCCTTAGAGACCTTCCTTGGCATCAGGGCCCTTGGTACTAGAAGCACCAGTTACAAGGGACTTATCTGGATGCCAGGGTCTGCCAATTGTGGATACAAAAGTACAGGTTAGGGAAAGAACACTGGTGCTGGGGCCTGGTTAGCAGGCCTCAGCACACTTTCAATTGTAAACATAGCATCAGCAAAGGCAAAAAGTCAGGGGGCAACCATGCCAAGGAGGCATTTCCTTACACAACCCCCCCCCAAACGAAAGAGGATGAGACTAACCTTTCCCAAGAGAGTCTTCATTTTCTAAGTGGAAGAACCTGGAAAGGCCATCTGCATTGGCATGGGCAGTCCCAGGTCTGTGTTCCACTATAAAGTCCATTCCCTGTAGGGAGATGGACCACCTCAACAGTTTAGGATTTTCACCTTTCATTTGCATCAGCCATTTGAGAGGTCTGTGGTCAGTTTGAACTAGGAAGTGAGTCCCAAAGAGGTATGGTCTCAGCTTCTTCAGGGACCAAACCACAGCAAAGGCCTCCCTCTCAATGGCACTCCAACGCTGCTCCCTGGGGAGTAACCTCCTGCTAATGAAAGCAACAGGCTGGTCAAGGCCATCATCATTTGTTTGGGACAAAACTGCCCCTATCCCATGTTCAGAGGCATCAGTCTGCACAATGAACTGCTTAGAATAATCTGGAGCTTTGAGAACTGGTGCTGAGCACATTGCCTGTTTCAGGGTGTCAAAGGCCTGTTGGCAGTCCACAGTCCAGTTTACTTTCTTGGGCATTTTCTTGGAGGTGAGTTCAGTGAGGGCTGTCACAATGGATCCATATCCCTTCACAAACCTCCTGTAATACCCAGTCAAGCCAAGGAATGCCCTGACTTGAGTCTGGGTTTTTGGAGCTACCCAGTCCAGAATAGTCTGGATCTTGGGTTGGAGTGGCTGAACTTGGCCTCCACCTACAAGGTGTCCCAAGTAAACCACAGTTCCCTGCCCTATCTGGCATTTGGATGCCTTGATAGAGAGGCCTGCAGATTGCAGAGCCTTCAAAACCTTCCTCAGGTGGACCAGGTGATCCTGCCAGGTGGAGCTAAAGACAGCAATATCATCAAGATAAGCTGTGCTAAAGGACTCCAAGCCAGCAAGGACTTGATTCACCAACCTTTGGAAGGTGGCAGGGGCATTCTTTAAACCAAAGGGCATAACAGTAAACTGATAATGCCCATCAGGTGTGGAGAATGCTGTCTTTTCTTTTGCTCCAGGTGCCATTTTTATTTGCCAGTACCCTGCTGTCAAGTCAAAGGTACTTAGAAATTTGGCAGCACCTAATTTATCAATGAGCTCATCAGCTCTTGGAATTGGATGAGCATCTGTCTTGGTGACAGAATTGAGCCCTCTGTAGTCCACACAAAACCTCATCTCTTTCTTTCCATCTTTGGTGTGGGGTTTGGGGACTAGGACCACTGGGCTAGCCCAGGGGCTGTCAGAGCGCTCAATGACTCCCAATTCCAGCATCTTGTGGACTTCCACCTTGATGCTTTCTTTAACATGGTCAGATTGTCTAAAGATTTTGTTCTTGACAGGCATGCTGTCTCCTGTGTCCACATCATGGGTACACAGGTGTGTCTGACCAGGGGTTAAGGAGAAGAGTTCAGGAAACTGTTGTAGGACTCTCCTACAATCAGCTTGCTGTTGGCCAGAGAGGGTGTCTGAGTAGATCACTCCATCTACTGTACCATCTTTTGGGTCTGATGACAGAAGATCAGGGAGAGGTTCACTCTGTGCCTCCTGATCCTCATCTGTTACCATCAACAGATTGACATCAGCCCTGTCGTGGAAGAGCTTAAGGCGGTTTACATGGATCACCCTTTTGGGGCTCCTGCTTGTGCCCAGGTCCACCAAGTAGGTGACCTGACTCTTCCTCTCTAGTACTGGGTAAGGGCCACTCCATTTGTCCTGGAGTGCCCTGGGAGCCACAGGCTCCAGAACCCAGACTTTCTGCCCTGGTTGGAACTCAACCAGTGCAGCCTTTTGGTCATACCAAAACTTCTGGAGCTGTTGGCTGGCCTCAAGGTTTTTGGTTGCCTTTTCCATGTACTCTGCCATTCTAGAGCGAAGGCCAAGTACATAGTCCACTATGTCCTGTTTAGGCTCATGGAGAGGTCTCTCCCAGCCTTCTTTAACAAGGGCAAGTGGTCCCCTTACAGGATGACCAAACAGAAGTTCAAAGGGTGAGAACCCTACTCCCTTCTGTGGTACCTCCCTGTAAGCGAAAAGCAGACATGGCAGGAGGACATCCCATCTCCTTTTGAGTTTTTCTGGGAGCCCCATGATCATGCCCTTTAATGTCTTGTTGAATCTCTCAACCAAGCCATTAGTTTGTGGATGGTATGGTGTAGTGAATTTATAAGTCACTCCACACTCATTCCACATGTGCTTTAGGTATGCTGACATGAAGTTGGTACCTCTGTCAGACACCACCTCCTTAGGGAAACCCACTCTGGTAAAGATACCAATGAGGGCCTTGGCTACTGCAGGGGCAGTAGTCGACCTAAGGGGAATAGCTTCAGGATACCTGGTAGCATGATCCACTACTACCAGGATATACATATTTCCTGAGGCTGTGGGAGGTTCTAGTGGACCAACTATGTCCACACCCACTCTTTCAAAGGGCACCCCCACCACTGGAAGTGGAATGAGGGGGGCCTTTGGATGCCCACCTGTCTTACCACTGGCTTGACAGGTGGGGCAGGAGAGGCAAAACTCCTTAACCATGTTGGACATATTGGGCCAGTAGAAGTGGTTGACTAACCTCTCCCACGTCTTGGTTTGTCCCAAATGTCCAGCAAGGGGAATGTCATGGGCCAATGTTAGGATGAACTCTCTGAACAGCTGAGGCACTACCACTCTCCTAGTGGCACCAGGTTTGGGGTCTCTGGCCTCAGTGTATAGGAGCCCATCTTCCCAATAGACCCTATGTGTTCCATTTTTCTTGCCTTTGGACTCTTCAGCAGCTTGCTGCCTAAGGCCTTCAAGAGAGGGACAGGTTTCTTGTCCCTTACACAGCTCTTCCCTTGAGGGTCCCCCTGGGCCTAAGAGCTCAACCTGATAAGGTTCAAGCTCCAAAGGCTCAGTTCCCTCAGAGGGCAGAACTTCTTCCTGAGAAGAGAGGTTCCCTTTCTTTTGCTGTGTTGCAGTTGGTTTCCCAACTGACTTTCCTGTTCTCTTGGTAGGCTGGGCCATTTTTCCAGACTCCAGCTCTACTTTTTCACCCTGTGCCTTGCACTGTGCTCTTGTTTTCACACACACCAGTTCAGGGATACCCAGCATTGCTGCATGGGTTTTTAGCTCTACCTCAGCCCATGCTGAGGACTCCAGGTCATTTCCAAGCAGACAGTCCACTGGGATATTTGAGGAGACCACCACCTGTTTCAGGCCATTGACCCCTCCCCATTCTAAAGTAACCATTGCCATGGGATGTACTTTTCTCTGATTGTCAGCGTTGGTGACTGTGTAAGTTTTTCCAGTCAGGTATTGGCCAGGGGAAACCAGTTTCTCTGTCACCATGGTGACACTGGCACCTGTATCCCTCAGGCCCTCTATTCTAGTCCCATTAATTAAGAGTTGCTGTCTGTATTTTTGCATGTTAGGCGGCCAGACAGCTAGTGTGGCTAAATCCACCCCACCCTCAGAAACTAGAGTAGCTTCAGTGTGGACCCTGATTTGCTCTGGGCACACTGTTGATCCCACTTGGAGACTAGCCATACCAGTGTTACCTGGATGGGAGTTTGGAGTGGAACCTTTCTTGGGACAGGCCTTGTCTCCAGTTTGGTGTCCATGCTGTTTACAGCTATGACACCAGGCCTTTTTGGGATCAAAGTTTTTACCCTTGTACCCATTGTTTTGTGAAGAGGCTCTGGGCCCACCCTCCTGTGCAGGTTTTTGGGGGCCTGTAGAAGACTCTTTACTATTTTTAGTTTTGGTTGTCTCATCACCCTTCTGCTGGGGAGTCTTTGTGACCCCTTTCTTTTGGTCACCCCCTGTTGAAGTCTTGGACACCCTTGTCTTGACCCAATGGTCCGCCTTCTTTCCCAATTCTTGGGGAGAAATTGGTCCTAGGTCTACCAGATGCTGATGCAGTTTATCATTGAAACAATTACTTAACAGGTGTTCTTTCACAAATAAATTGTACAGCCCATCATAATTACTTACACCACTGCCTTGAATCCAACCATCTAGTGTTTTCACTGAGTAGTCAACAAAGTCAACCCAGGTCTGGCTCGAGGATTTTTGAGCCCCCCTGAACCTAATCCTGTACTCCTCAGTGGAGAATCCAAAGCCCTCAATCAGGGTACCCTTCATGAGGTCATAAGATTCTGCATCTTGTCCAGAGAGTGTGAGGAGTCTATCCCTACACTTTCCTGTGAACATTTCCCAAAGGAGAGCACCCCAGTGAGATCTGTTCACTTTTCTGGTTACACAAGCCCTCTCAAAAGCTGTGAACCATTTGGTGATGTCATCACCATCTTCATATTTAGTTACAATCCCTTTGGGGATTTTCAACATGTCAGGAGAATCTCTGACCCTATTTATGTTGCTGCCACCATTGATGGGTCCTAGGCCCATCTCTTGTCTTTCCCTCTCTATGGCTAGGATCTGTCTTTCCAAAGCCAATCTTTTGGCCATCCTGGCTAACTGGATGTCCTCTTCACTGGAGTTATCCTCAGTGATTTCAGAGTTGTTGGTCCCTCCTGTGAGGGAACCAGCATCTCTGACTATTATTTGTGGAGTCAGGGCTTGAGAAGCCCTGCTCTCCCTAAGTAGGACTGGAGGGGGGGAATTTCCCTCCAAGTCACTATCTTCATCCTCTGAGTTGCCATCCTCAGAGGGGTTGGCCTTTTCAAACTCTGCCAAAAGCTCCTGGAGCTGTACTTTGGTAGGTTTGGGGCCCATTGCTATTTTCTTTAGTTTACAGAGTGACCTTAGCTCTCTCATCTGTAGATGGAGGTAAGGTGTGGTGTCGAGTTCCACCACATTCACATCTGTGCTAGACATTTTGCTTCTAAAAGTTGGAATACTTTTTAAGAATCTACAACTGGTTCTAGAATCTAATTCAAACTTTTACAAACTTTTAAACTCTAAAAGAAATGCTAAACAGGATCTAACACAAGGCCCTAGCAGGTCTTTTAAGAATTTAGAAAACTTTTCAAATTGCAAAAATCAATTTCTAATGACAATTTTGGAATTTGTCGTGTGATCAGGTATTGGCTGAGTAGTCCAGCAAATGCAAAGTCTTGTACCCCACCGCTGATCCACCAATGTAGGAAGTTGGCTCTGTATGTGCTATTTCAAAGTAAGGAATAGCATGCACAGAGTCCAAGGGTTCCCCTTAGAGGTAAAATAGTGGTAAAAATAGATAATACTAATGCTCTATTTTGTGGTAGTGTGGTCGAGCAGTAGGCTTATCCAAGGAGTAGTGTTAAGCATTTGTTGTACATACACATAGACAATAAATGAGGTACACACACTCAGAGACAAATCCAGCCAATAGGTTTTTATATAGAAAAATATCTTTTCTTAGTTTATTTTAAGAACCACAGGTTCAAATTCTACATGTAATAGCTCATTCGAAAGGTATTGCAGGTAAGTACTTTAGGAACTTCAAATCATCAAAATTGCATGTATACTTTTCAAGTTATTGACAAATAGCTGTTTTAAAAGTGGACACTTAGTGCAATTTTCACAGTTCCTAGGGGAGGTAAGTATTTGTTAGTTTTACCAGGTAAGTAAGACACTTACAGGGTTCAGTTCTTGGTCCAAGGTAGCCCACCGTTGGGGGTTCAGAGCAACCCCAAAGTCACCACACCAGCAGCTCAGGGCCGGTCAGGTGCAGAGTTCAAAGTGGTGCCCAAAACACATAGGCTAGAATGGAGAGAAGGGGGTGCCCCGGTTCCGGTCTGCTTGCAGGTAAGTACCCGCGTCTTCGGAGGGCAGACCAGGGGGGTTTTGTAGGGCACCGGGGGGGACACAAGTCCACACAGAAATTTCACCCTCAGCGGCGCGGGGGCGGCCGGGTGCAGTGTAGAAACAAGCGTCGGGTTCGCAATGTTAGTCTATGAGAGATCTCGGGATCTCTTCAGCGCTGCAGGCAGGCAAGGGGGGGGTTCCTCGGGGAAACCTCCACTTGGGCAAGGGAGAGGGACTCCTGGGGGTCACTTCTCCAGTGAAAGTCCGGTCCTTCAGGTCCTGGGGGCTGCGGGTGCAGGGTCTCTCCCAGGCGTCGGGACTTTAGGTTCAAAGAGTCGCGGTCAGGGGAAGCCTCGGGATTCCCTCTGCAGGCGGCGCTGTGGGGGCTCAGGGGGGACAGGTTTTGGTACTCACAGTATCAGAGTAGTCCTGGGGTCCCTCCTGAGGTGTCGGATCTCCACCAGCCGAGTCGGGGTCGCCGGGTGCAGTGTTGCAAGTCTCACGCTTCTTGCGTGGAGCTTGCAGGGTTCTTTAAAGCTGCTGGAAACAAAGTTGCAGCTTTTCTTGGAGCAGGTCCGCTGTCCTCGGGAGTTTCTTGTCTTTTCGAAGCAGGGGCAGTCCTCAGAGGATGTCGAGGTCGCTGGTCCCTTTGGAAGGCGTCGCTGGAGCAGGATCTTTGGAAGGCAGGAGACAGGCCGGTGAGTTTCTGGAGCCAAGGCAGTTGTCGTCTTCTGGTCTTCCGCTGCAGGGGTTTTCAGCTGGGCAGTCCTTCTTCTTGTAGTTGCAGGAATCTAATTTTCTAGGGTTCAGGGTAGCCCTTAAATACTAAATTTAAGGGCGTGTTTAGGTCTGGGGGGTTAGTAGCCAATGGCCACTAGCCCTGAGGGTGGGTACACCCTCTTTGTGCCTCCTCCCAAGGGGAGGGGGTCACAATCCTAACCCTATTGGGGGAATCCTCCATCTGCAAGATGGAGGATTTCTAAAAGTTAGAGTCACCTCAGCTCAGGACACCTTAGGGGCTGTCCTGACTGGCCAGTGACTCCTCCTTGTTATTCTCATTATTTTCTCCGGCCTTGCCGCCAAAAGTGGGGCCTGGCCGGAGGGGGCGGGCAACTCCACTAGCTGGAGTGTCCTGCTGGGTTGGCACAAAGGAGGTGAGCCTTTGAGGCTCACCGCCAGGTGTGACAATTCCTGCCTGGGAGAGGTGATAGCATCTCCACCCAGTGCAGGCTTTGTTACTGGCCTCAGAGTGACAAAGGCACTCTCCCCATGGGGCCAGCAACATGTCTCGGTTTGTGGCAGGCTGCTAAAACTAGTCAGCCTACACAGATAGTCGGTTAAGTTTCAGGGGGCACCTCTAAGGTGCCCTCTGTGGTGTATTTTACAATAAAATGTACACTGGCATCAGTGTGCATTTATTGTGCTGAGAAGTTTGATACCAAACTTCCCAGTTTTCAGTGTAGCCATTATGGTGCTGTGGAGTTCGTGTAAAACAGACTCCCAGACCATATACTCTTATGGCTACCCTGCACTTACAATGTCTAAGGTTTTGCTTAGACACTGTAGGGGCACAGTGCTCATGCACTGGTACCCTCACCTATGGTATAGTGCACCCTGCCTTAGGGCTGTAAGGCCTGCTAGAGGGGTGTCTTACCTATACTGCATAGGCAGTGAGAGGCTGGCATGGCACCCTGAGGGGAGTGCCATGTCGACTTACTCGTTTTGTCCTCACTAGCACACACAAGCTGGTAAGCAGTGTGTCTGTGCTGAGTGAGAGGTCTCCAGGGTGGCATAAGACATGCTGCAGCCCTTAGAGACCTTCCTTGGCATCAGGGCCCTTGGTACTAGAAGTACCAGTTACAAGGGACTTATCTGGATGCCAGGGTCTGCCAATTGTGGATACAAAAGTACAGGTTAGGGAAAGAACACTGGTGCTGGGGCCTGGTTAGCAGGCCTCAGCACACTTTCAATTGTAAACATAGCATCTATCACCCTTCATCAGCCAGGCTACCTTGAATCTAGTGGCGCAGTGAGCACAGGACCCACGTCTGGGCTTTCCCCTCCAACTTAGGGCGAATTTATCAACTTTGGCAACACAAAAGGAACATGGACAGAGTGCTGAAACTTTTTAAACACTTACCCTCAGTGCAAATGATCAGATAGATGATCAGTTAGAAACCGTGCCTGGTTGGCAAAATTGACAATGTTCGAGGCTAAGGTATAAGTGACCAAGCAGTAGTCTAGCTTGCTGTACATCTTGGGCACTGTGGTGTAACAAGAAAAACATTGTTTTATTGGGTTATGTTCCTCCATACAGTTCAGGGACCCACTCTCTGCATTACCGCCCTGAATGTTCCCGACGTCCCTGATTTAGTATCTGCTTTAGGGGTGTCGCTGTCAAGGTCACCGTTGAGCACACAGTTTAGGTCCCCAGCCATTATAATCTCTGTGTCACACTGTTGCTGCCCTGATAAGTGCCCCAAAGAAAGTTGGATCATCCAAATTAGGGGCGCAAACATTAATGATTCTTACGGACCTTGAATCCAGGAGGCCAGATACCACCACATAATGACCAATGGGCTCTGTTAGGACCCTCAAGGCCGTAAAGGGCACCCCTGGGGCCACCCAAATTAACACCCCTCTGGCAAAGGTGGAGTAGGACGTTGCAAACAATTGCCCCCTCCAGCGCTTGTGCAAGACAATACCCCCATGTAATGGTCTCCTGTAGAAGTGGTATGGTGATCTTATACCTCTTAAGAAACGTCTTTTATTCGGCTGTCCCAGGCCACGTACACTCCAAGTCACACGCTTCCAGTCACAGTCCAACTAATTGCACCCAATAAATATTACTGCACCTGGGCACCTCACCAAAAATTTAGAACACTCTCTAATAGGTCCATACTTCGTGTCTACGTCACCAATATACAGGGTAGAACCATTAATCCCTTCCCAAAAAGTGTGTCCCTCATAAAACCAGAAATGCTTCTGCCTACCGCTGGGCAGTGTGTTCAAGCAACCAAAGCCCAGCAATTCTAAGATTAAACTCAGATCCCATCGCCTCACCCACCCTAATGAGAAAATAGCCTCATCAACTATGCAGATTTAGCGAGAGCCAAAATCCTTGAGCTGCCTTCGCACGACCTCAACCCTCCTGATTGTCCCTCCACCCTAAGGGGGCCGCCGGCGACAGCTACAGTAAAAATCAAGAAACACATGTAGCTGTAATTAAGAGACCCCAGAACATGCATTATGAAAAAGTAAATACCATTCTGTTTGACCCAATAATTTCCACGCAGCTTCCTTGTCCCCCAGTCTTCAAGTCAAAGCTGCTTCTAGATCCGTTACATCTGACAGTGCAAAACTAGAGAGGCATTCATCGGCTACTATAGTGCTGCCCCTGCTACCATCTGCTTAGGTATTCAAATAGATATCATTCTCAGTATATATACCACTTGCATGATGGCAGTGCAAACAGCATGAGTTTAGGCCGCTACAGAGCAGTGCACCATAGTTCAAGATTTGTGTTTAGTCCCGGAAAATATGATGCTCTGCCCCTCGAATTTCTGAGTGTCATGTACTCTGATATGCTGTGGTATGGAGTCCCGATCTTCATAGTTAAACAGAAGGGTAATAAGTGCTCTTGGTGGTGCACCCAATCGAAGTTCTGGAGCCAGGGTGCAATGAGCTCTTTCAATTATGAGAAAATTAGAAAGTTTCTTGGGGTTTCAAAACAGTGGTAGTCCATTCTTCCAAAAACTGTTCTGCAGACTGCCCCTCCAACCCCTTGGGAAATCTGACTAAGTGTGGATTATTTTGTCTGGACATCCGTATCTGCCACATGGTCCTCTGGTCCTGAAGTAGTTGCATGCAAATCAGCAACAGTTTTTTTTAATACCATAACTTCCGGATGAAGCTCAGACACCTGCCCCTCAGTTACAGCATCGCTAAGTTGAGAATTTTAAAAGAAAAGTTTAAACTTAGACCTAAAGTCTAACTTTACTTGTAGTAAAGTTAGACTTTTGGTCTAAGGTTAGACTTATGTCTAACCTCAGACCAAAAGTCTAAACTTAGACCAAAAGTCTAACTTTACTACGAGTAAAGTTAGACTTTGGCCCTCATTATGACATTGGCATTAAATCCCGCTTACCGCCCCGGTGACGGCAGCCAACATAACACCGTGGTGGCGAACATCCGTTCGCCATATTATGACACACACACACCAAACAAATGGAATGCTGCCACATACACAAATCCGACAGCCCAAAGGTGAGTGGTAAAGTGTCGGGACGAACACCCATACCGTTACGCTAACAGAGCAACGCTCACCACATTATGACCCACGAATCACCACAGCGGACATTCAATGGCAGTAAACTATTGTCGGTACACACCGGCATGGTCTCAATGGCCACCAAAATACAAAACAACACAACATTGGCCTAAACAAAAATCACGCACCTGACACTGATACACACACCACACCCAAAAACCCATAGCACTATAAAAAACACACCCACATTACACACCACCCTTTATGAATACCAATAAGTGCCATGAGACTAACACGAAGACCACTGACACAACTACAGACACACACCACAAACACACATCCATCCGTTACACACCCCACATCCCACACCCCACCACATCACTTAACACCCTCTGCACAACACACACCACACAACACCCATGTCCCCACTAAGGCACCCCCATTTCAGAGATGAGGAGTTGTGGGTCATGGTGGAGGAAATAGTCAGGGTAGAGCCACAGATGTTTGGAGCACAGGTACAGCAAATATCCATTGCCAGGAAGATGGAGCTATGGCGGAGAATCATGGACAGCGTGAATGATGTGGGACGGCATCCTAGAGCAAGGAACAACATCAGGAAGAGGTGGAACGACCTACATGGGAAGGAACGTTCTGTGGCAGCAAGGCACCAGGTGGAAACCCATCTCCTCCCCCACAGCTCACAGCATGGGAGGAGCAAGTCTTGGCAATACTGCATCCTGAGGGACTCACTAGAGTAGCCAGAGGACTGGACACTGGTGAGTCAACATTTACTACTTATGACCCCCATACCTGCATGCCATCTCAACCCCTCACCCTGACTCCCGTCACTCCACTCCATCCCACACAATGCACCTACACATCTGACTAACCCCAATTTCAAGCCCTGCATGCTATACCAATGCATAAACAGCCCTCCCAGCCATGTATGGACACCCATCACCAAAGCATGCACAGCATGGATGTAGGAAAGTATCATCTTGCCTGGCATATTACCCCCATTTTTACATTTATGTTGGTTTGTTTTTGTCTGTCTCACTGTGATCCTGCTAGCCAGGACCCCAGTGCTCATAGTTTGTGACCTGAATGTGTATACCTGTGTAGTGACTAACTGTGTCACTGAGGCTCTGCTAATCAGAATCTCAGTGCTTATGCTCTCTCTGCCCTTACATTTGTCACTATAGGCTAGTGACCACTTTTACCAATTCCTATTGGCACACTGGAACACCCCTATAATCCCTAAGTATATGGTACCTAGGTACCCAGGGTATTGGGGTTCCAGGAGATCCCTATGGGCTACAGCATTTCTTTTGCCACCCATAGGGAGCTCAGACAAACCTTTACACAGGGCTGCCACTGCAGCCTGAGTGAAATAACGCACACGTTATTTCACAGCCATTTTCACTGCACTAAAGTAACTTATAAGTCACCTATATGACTAACCTTCACTTGCTGAAGATTGGGTGCAAAGTTACTAATTGTGATGGCACCCTTGCACTAGCAAAGGAGCCCCCACATAGTTCAGGGCCATTTCCCCAGACTTTGTGAGTGCAGGGACACCATTACATGCGTGCACTACATATAGTTCAAAACCTATATGTAGCTTCACAATGGTAACTCTGAATATGGCCATGTAAGATGTCTAAGATCATGGAATTGTCCCCCCATTCCAAATCTGGTATTGAAAGCCAATTCCATGCATCCCTGGGGCTCCACTATGGACCCCGGGAACTGCCAAACCAGCTCTCTGGGGTTCTCTCTGCAGCTACTGCTGCTGCCACCCCACAGACAGGGTTCAGCCCTCCTGGGGTATGGGCAGCCTAGTCCCAGGACAGCAGAACAAAGAACTTCCTCTGAGACAGGGTGTTACACCCTCTCTCTTTGGAAATAGGTGTAAAAGGCTGGGGAGGGGTAGCCTCTCCCAGCCTCTGGAAATGCTTTGAAGGGCACGGATGGTGCCCTCCTTGCATAAAACAGTCTACACCTGTTTAGGGAACCCCCAGTCCCTGCTCTGGCACGAAACTGGACAAATGGAAGGTGAGTGCCCAGAGCTCCTCCAGTGCATCTCAGACCTCTGCCATCTTGGATCCAGAGGTGTGGGGGCACTCTGGAGGCCTCTTTATGGCCAGTGCCAGCAGGTGATGTCAGAGACCCCTCCTGATAGGTGCTTACATGACTAGGTGGCCAATCCTCCTCTGAGAGCTATTTAGGGTCTCTCCAATGGACATTTCCTCAGATAACGACTTGCAAGAATTCACCAGAGTTCCTCTGCACCTCTCTCTTCAACTTCTGCCAAGGATCGACCTCTGACTGCTCCAGGACGCCTGCAAAACTGCAAGAAAGTAACAAGAAGACTACCAGCGACATTGTAGTGACTAATCCTGCTGGCTTTCTCAACTGTTTCCTGGTGGTGCACGCTTTGGGGGCTGCCTGCCGTCATCCTGCACTGGAAGCCACGAAGAAATCTCCTGTGAGTCGATGGAATCTTTCCTCTGCTCCAGCAGGCACCAAACTTCAGCTTCACCGGTACTCTGGGACCCCTCTCATCCTGACGAGCGTGGCCCCTGGAACACAGGTGGTAGACCCAAGTGACCCTGACTGTGGAGTGGTCCAACTGTCCAAATTTGGAGGAGGTAAGTCCTTGCCTCCCCTCTTCAGACAGTAATCCTGTGCACAGCGTGAACTGCAGCTGTAAGGGCTTCTGTGCACATTTCCATGAAATCCTGCATGCACAGCCAAGCCTAGGTCCAGCGATGCTCAGCTCCCTAAGTTGATCTTTAGTGTCGTGGGACCTCCTTCTGCAGTGTTGAGATGACCTCTGTGTTCAGACTCCTTGAACTCGTGTTCAAGGACTTCTGCGGGTGCTACCTTCTGGTGTGTGGGCTCTTTACATTGCTGAGGGCCCCCTCTGTCTCCTCTCCCAAGTGGCGACATACTGGTCCTTTCTGGACCCGAGCAGCACCCTTTTTCTCCAACTGTGACTCTTGCAGCTAGCAAGGATTTTTTGCAGTATTTTTCCAAGGAAACAACTCTGCATCCTCCAGCACTCCGTGGGACATCTTCTGCATGAAGGAGAAGTTCCTAGCACCTTTCGTTGTTGCAGAATCTTCAGCTTCTTCCATCCGGAGGTAGCCATTTCACACCTTCATCCGGGGTTTAGTGGGCTCCTGCCCCCCCGGACACTTTTGCGACTCTTGGACTTGGTCCCCTTCCTTTGCAGGTCCTCTGGTCCAAGAATCCGTCTTCAGTGCTTTGCAGTCTGTTGTGGTCTTTACAAAATCCTTTATCACAACTTTAGTGTGTTTCTGGGGAAATAGTAATACTTTACTCCTACTTTCCAGGGTCTTTGGGTGGGGTATCTTGGACACCCTTAGGCCCATATTTATACTTTTTTAGCGCCGCATTTGTGCCGCATTTTGACGCAAAAGCGGCGCAAACTTACACTTACAACTTAAACTTACACTTTTGCGTAAAACAATTACGCAAATGCGGCGCTAAAAAAGTATAAATATGGGCCTTAGTGTTTTCTTACACTCCCAACGACCCCCTACACACTACACTAGTCTAGGGGTCCATTCGTAGTTCACATTCCACTTTCTTAGTATATGGTTTGTGTTACCCCTAGGCCTAATGCATCCTATTGTATTCTACAGAGTTTGCACTACTTTCTGACTGTGTTACTTACCTGATTTGGTTTTCTGTGTATATTTTGTGTATTTGACTTACCTCCTAAAGGAGTATATCCTCTGAGATATTTTTGGCACTTTTTCACTAAAATAAAGTACCTTTATTTTTTAGTAACTCTGAGTATTGTCTTTCTTATGATAAAGTACCTATATGATATAAGTGGTATGGTAGGAGCTTTGCACATCTCCTAGTTCAGCCTAAGCTGCTCTGCTATAGCTACCTACTACTCTACTAATAAGTAATAACTGTACCTGGAACAAGGTGTAGAGAATTAACAATCCCACAATCCATTACCATACACAAACAAAGGTGGAAGGGCAACAGCAACAATAGAGGGGAAGCTAGGGATGGACAATATGTCACAGACATGAAGCATAATACTTTACTTACATCCCCACAGGCGCCCCAGCCAATCCCAGCGGTGAGGAGGTGCCACGGCTATCTAGTCCCCCAACAGAAGATTCCTCCAGCGATGACAGTAATTCTGGACTTCAGGATCTGGATGAACTACCTGGCCCATCAGGGACCACTGGTCAGTCGGCCACCCCAGCCCACTCACAGTCCACCACAAAGCTCCCCCCTCAGTATCCAACACCACAGCACCCACCCAACGTCCCCACACCTCTTTCCCCAGGACATGTCAATCAGCAGTGTACAAACCTGTACATGGACCCCAGTCCACCCCCACCCCCAAGACAATCAGGGACCTAGGGTCAGTGGCAGTGGGCACACAATTCAGGGGACGCAGGCACCGGGGAACAGGGACAGTGGGAGGACTGCTGTGTGCCAGGGGGAGGACAGGCCCAGGGAACCGACTCTCCAGGAGGCACTCACTAATGACCTGGGGGCTTACCAACAATCCCAGGACAACATGGGCCAATTCCTTACCAACATGCAGCAGAACAAGTAGCTGCAGGAGGTACACCATCAGGAGATCAGGGAGGATTTGCAGGCCCTCAACACCACTACGGTTTCTATAGCAGGGGTTCTGGCAGATATGGCTAATATCATGAGAGAATGGACAGCATGCCATCGGGCCCCTACCACTAGCCAGTCTACTGACCAGCCCACCACTTCCACTGCAGCTAGTGGACAGGAGGCCCTGCCACAGGACCCACAGGCCACCAGCACCCCTCCCCCTGCGGAAGATGAACCACCACACAAACATTCCCTGCGACCCAGACAGATGCCAGAAACACTTGCCAAGACCAAGACCACCGCCAGGAAATGAGACCCTCCTGAATGTCCCCATTGTATCCCATCCTGTCACCTTGTCCACTTTGATCCCCTTCCTATGGCCCCTTGGACAATTGACCTGTGCTAAAAAACAGGCAGTGGTTGTTGAGAAACCATTGTGTAACCATCAGCGGAACCTCTGCTGGCTTGGTCAATGGTAGCCCTTCACACAGCTGTCTATCTACCACTGGACCGCTGGGTCACCTTGATGCCTGTTCTACACTATTTAGATTTGGTTGATTGCTACTCATTTTTCCAGCCCAGGTCTGCCATGTGATGTCTGGCACACAAGGGCATAGAAAATTATTGAAAGGCACCACATGCAGGGAAAAAGGTCACTGCTTGTTACAGCCTTTACTTTTTTGTTTTAATAAAGATTGTTTCTTGTTCTATGAATAAAATACCTATGCATAGTAGGCACCACTTTGTAAAAGTCTTTGCTGCAAAAGGAGCCACAGTGCCAGTGTCTCCGTTTGCAGAGTGAGGTCTTTGCCAGGCCAGTGACGACTCTAAATATAGCAGATCCCCAACTCAAGGGGATACAAGTATTTAAGCTCTCCCCCGCACACTAAAAGATCTTATCCCAATGGCAGACAAGAGAACATTTGAATATTTTTGGTTTTGACTTTACATTCGGGCCATGAGAGCTTGGCTAACTCTCAAAATTGTCCCACTTGGAATGGTGAGGGCTGCACATTTTTGACTTTGGGACGCTGCCATCTAGAAAAATCTATGAGACCTAGACACATGTGAAAACTAAGCATCTGGGTGAGTCCAGGGTGGTGTGCTTCACATGCACCCCGCACCATTTTCTTACCCACAATGCCCTGCAAACCTCTACCTTTGCTTGAAATCACACATTTTCCCCACATTTTTGTGATGGAACCTTCCAGAATCTGCAGGAGTCCACAAAATTCCAACCACCCAGCATTGTCACATCTATACCGATAAAAATTCTGCCACACTTATCAGCCTAAAAACATTTTTTTCAAACTGCCCTTTTAGGCCCGCTTTGGTTCCCTGTCAACTTTGACATGTTTTAGCTCTTCCCTGTCACAGCCACTTGGCCCACCTACACAAGTGAGGTATCATTTTTCTGGAGACTGAGGGGAACATTGGGTGGTAGGAAACTTGTGCTGGTGCAGTGATCCCAAACAGAAATATGGGGAAAATTTTATTTTTTAGCTAAATTTGAGGTTTGCTGAGGATTCTGGGTAACAAAACACTGCTTCACCTTCCTGGACTCCCTCAAGTGTCTAGTTTTCAGAAATGTCTGAGTTTAGTAGGTTTCCCTATATGGCTGCTGAGCCCAGGATCAAAAATGCAGGTGCCCCTACCCCCCCTGCAAAAACAGGTAGTTTTGTAGTTGATAATTTTGATGTGTCCACATAGTGTTTTGGAGCATTTCCTGTAGTGGGCACTAGGCCTACCCACACAAGTGAGGTACCATTTTTATCCAAAGATGTGGAGGAATGCTAGGTAGAAGGAAGTTTATGGCTCCCCTCATGATTCCAGAACTTTGCAGCACCGAAATATGAGGAAAGGGTGTATTATTGCCATATTTTGAGGTTTGCAAAGCATTCTCGGTAACAGAACCTGGTCAGAGTGCCACAGGTTACCCCATCCTGGGCTCCCCTAGGTGTCTAGTTTTCAGAAATGCCCATGTTTGCTAGGTTTCTTTAGGTGCCGGATGAGCTAGAGGCCAAAATCCACAGGTAGGCACTTTCCAAAAAAACATGTCAGATTTCAATGTAAAAATGTGATGTGTCCATGTTGCATTTCCTGTCACAGACATTAGGTCTACCCACACAATTGAGGTACCATTTTTATCGGGAGACTTGGGGGAATACAGAATAAGAAACAAGTGTTATTGCCCCTTGTCTTTCTCTACATTTTTTCCTTCCTTATGTAAGGCAGTGTGTAAAAAAGAAGTCTATTGGAGAAATGCCCCTGTAATTCCCATGCTAGTACGGGGACCCAGGAATTCAGAGATGTGCAAATACCCACTGCTTATCAACACCTTATCTTGTGCCCATTTTGGAAAATACAAAGATTTACTTTATACCTATTTTTCACTCTTTATATTTCACCAAATGAATTGCTGTATACCCAGAATACAATCAAAACCCATTGAAAGGTCCAGCTCATTTATTGGCTCTGGATACCTAGGGTTCTTGATGAACCTACAAGCCCTATATATCCCCACAAACAGAAGATTCCAGCAGACGTAATGGTATCCCTACTATAGCTGGAAAAATGTATAGAAGAAAACTTCGACAGAAATGGATGTTTTTTTACCTCAATTTCAATATTTTTTAATTTCAGCTGTTACTTTCTGTAGGAAACCCTTGACGGATCTACACAAGTCACCCCATGCTGAATTTAGAATTGTGTCTACTTTTCAGAAATGTTTAGCTGTCCAGGATCCACCATTGGTTTTACACCCATTTCCGTCACTAACTGGAAGGAGACTGAAAGCATAACAATTATTTAGAATGGGGTATGTCCCAGTAAAATGCCAAAAGTGTGTTGAAAATTTGGTTTTCTGATTCAAGTCTGCCTGTTCCCGAAAGCTGGGAAGATGGTGATTTTAGCACCACAAACCCTTTGTTGATGCCATTTTCAGGGAAAAATAACTGCTTTCTTCGGCAGCACTTTTTCCCATGTTTCCAAAAAAACCTACATTTTAGCTGTATTTTGGCAAATTTCTTGGTCTTCTCCAGGGGAACCCACAAACTCTGGGTACTTTTAGCATCCCTAGAATGTTGAAAAAAAGGATGCAAATTTTGCGTAGATAGCTTATGTGGACAAAAAGGTATGAGGGCCTAAGCGCGAACTACCCCAAATAGCCGAAAAAAGGCTCTGCACCTGAGAGGGAAAAGGCCTGGCAGCAAAGGGGTTAAAGTAAAATCCTCTGTTTTATTGGTGCTGATGAAAACACTATTTTTCCTTAAGTACCATTTGAATGAAGTGTTCAAACCATACTATTGTCTCTTGATTTAGAAAGTTGTTTGAACACTTCAATGACTTAACTCTGTGTCATTTCCTGAGACCCGAGGATAGAATAATTGACACCTGTTTCTCATCAGACTGCGTTCAGGTGAGTTGTAGGATTAACAAATTACATGTGACACTGCTGATTCTTCAGCGCGAAAACATTAAAGGCAGTTGTTGAATACCGAGCATTACCATACAGTATTTGTTTTTCTTGACTACCATGTGTTACTTGAGGACTGAGGGCAACTGGAAATAGATAAGACGATGAACTTTCATTGGAAGTGTTCTGCTTCGTTGCTTATGCTTTATTTAATTCTCTTTCATAGCCAATGACTCTGTGCGAGGAAAAACGTATGGACCATAAAACCTTATTAAATGTTTTGCCTGGCAAAATTAATTGTGCTGAAATGTGCATATGGTTTGTGTTTATTTACTCATCCTAGACATTCAATATACTGTGTTATCATCATAAAATTGAGTGAAATCAGACATGGCTGTGACTGGTGTAATTCCAGGTCGTCGCTGATGTGAATTGCAATGGCAGCCTCCCTTCCCTTAATAGCTTGGGAGATACGTGAACAGAATAGTACCTAAGTTAGCAGTGTGGTTTTTAGCAATTTTCTTCACTGTTGTGTTGGCTTCAAGCTTTCGCAGTTACACTTCTATGTACCACTTGGTCTTAAACGCCTTCCTGGTTCGCCCCTATCAGGTCCCACTAAGCTCCGTTTTCTGAGCCTTCGTTAGCCTCTCACCATTTAAGGTCGTTTTCTTTCCTTCATCTGCCGCGTTATTTATTATTTCCCTCACCTCACAAACTTTGCTTTCTAAACTTTCATTTATAAGGCTATTTATAAGGCTACACATTTCCATTTATGAGCTGGGCAACACTACTAATTCCTTTCACTCTCTGAGTCAGATGAAGCAGCACTATGGTCGCATGTGCTTCATTTCAATGGGGTGGCAGTACCATGTGCCGCCCACATAGTCCCCACTCGTACCAAAAACAAGTGGTATTCTCATCCTCTCTTCCCTGGTTTTGCATCCCATGTTTTGGTGCCCTCCAATTGCACATTTCCTTATTTCACCATATTAGCACGCTCACATTTCACCTTATTCTCCTTCCGACCGTCCTCGACCTTCACACAAAGCCTTGCTTCTCGCATCTGTATCTCCCTCTCCTGTCTCTTCGTGGGACCACTTATTCTTGCTTATCCATTTCCCTGCCTCCACCTTTTCCTTCTGCCCTTTTCCAACCTCATCTGTTGTCTGCATCCCCACTTGGAGCCACAACTTCTGCAATTTATCTTAAAAAAAGTTTGAAGATATAAAAACTGTATATCACATAGAAAACGGGTTAAAAAAATATCAACCCCCCTCGCTTAATTCCACCCCGCTCTACCGTAATGTGACATCATTTGATGAGAGCGCCTAATAACCGATAACGTTATTGAAGCAACAGGGTGGAAGATCCCACTTCGTTGCTACACGAAACATCTTTTAAAAGTTGTTGGGTATGAACATCGGTGATTATTATAGTGTGCCTTCCCATAGAATTCCGCCCCCCCCCCCCCCCGCCCCCGCTGCAACCGGTTCAAATCACCCTTCTATCAACCATCTAGGTCATCTTGCTAACACATCCTCTATGGGGGCAGAGCATTCGGGGGTCCAGTAAACCCGTAAGCATTGTGGCCCACATCAGTAAGTCATCCGTTAGTCTGACATCTCTCCTACATTGGTGCAGGCTGCACTTCTCCCCCGCTGCCCACTCACCCATATCTTTCCTCCACATAGGTACATCTGGGGATGATGGCCCCAGCCAGTGCACTGCGTCTTTTTGCCACTATCAGCCCCAGCACAAGGAACTTCCTACTGAGGCCCTTCTTTTTCCTCATGGGAAGTAGGCCTAGGAAACATTGTTTGGGGTCTTTAGATACCGTCCAGCCTGTCGCTGTGTTTAACCGTTCCAGGAAATGCCACCTGCCAGTATGTACAACCTCAGATCATATGTAGGAAGTCCGCACCCTCCACCAGACATCTAGGGCAAGCGGAAGTGCTTTCTGGATAAATTACATCAAAGGAAGTTGGAGTCAAATATACTTGGTGTACAACGATATAATTGATCAATTTGAATCTGCGGTTTGCAGTGGATTTTTGTATAGCTGAATAAACCCCTCCCACTCCTTTGCAGTGAATTATTCACCCAATGCTGCCTTCCATTTATCTTGTATTCGTAATGAGTGAATTGGTACATCCTCTTTGAGGGCCCAGAACAGGAAAGAAACCAAGGGGCATATTTATAAAATCTGGCGCTGCACCTAGTGCAGCGCCACTTTTCTTGCACCCCTTAGTGCCGCACTAGTGTCACCATGTATGCTCCGTATTTAATATACGGTGCACCATGGCGGTAGTTAAGGAACTAGCATCTGAATTTTTGATGCTAGTTTGTTGCTTTGCAGGAGTAGCGTAAAAAAAAGTTGACACTAATCCTGCAAAGCACCCAGAGTCCCATTGAAAACAATGGTAGCCTCCTTTTAATGCCTGCTCAGAGCAGACATTAAAAGTGCTGAAAAAAATACTGCAAAGAAATCTCTTAAAGTTATTTGTGCCATTTTTTCGGCCCCCCTAATGGGGGAACGTCCCCTTTGCATACATTATCCCTGACGCAGGCATAATGTAGCACAAAGGGTTATAAAGTGGCACAATGCACGTATTGAGCTACTTTGTAATATGGCAAGGAGTTTTGGGCCATCTCACGCCAGGTTAGCATAAAAAAAATGACGCTAATGTGTCATTAGAGTGGCTCTAGGCCCTCTTAAATCTGGGCCCCGCAATGCATAACATCATGACTAATGTGCTGGACTCTGAGGGGGCCTCAAGGATAGTGGACCATATTCCCCGGGCCGTAGCAGCCAGTTTTGCATATTGCAAGAACTGCCCCCCACGCAACTGAAATCTCTTCACTGCTTCTTGTAGTGTAATAAACTTATTACCAGTGCAAAGATCCCAGAGCATGTGGCAACCACTTGCTCGCCATTTGTCTATGGCCATCAAGCATGACATTTTGAGAAATGATTTTAGGCACCATATGGATAGCTCTGGGGTGTAGGGTGCTCGTCTTATAACTCTCCTGCCATCCCATTTCTATGCCTGGCATACATGACCAATCACAAATGGGGTATCAGTCAGCACCCTGTCCCCCAACATCAAAAGCACCTGGAGGGGAATTGTACCATGCAAACCACTAAGGAGACACTCATCAAACTAGTGCAGCACATGTTGCAACTGGATCGCTAAATAATACAGTTCTAGATCTGGCACATCTAAACCAACATTGCTCCAGAGTCTTTTTAGTGTAACAAGGCTAACACATTTCGTGATGGAGGCCCAAAGCAATTCAACCACAAGTTTATCAAGCTCCTGAAAATATTTGTTAGGGATATCAAAGAGCCTGCCCTGGAATAGATAAACTTTAGCAACACAAAAGGATGATAGACAGAGTGCTGAAACTTTTAAAACACTCCTCCTAGCCTCAGATTTGGTTTAATCCATTGTTCTTTTGCTCACCATGTCACCCTAGTTTGGACTCAGCCATATGCAAATCAGTCTTGACCCTGTTCCGCATGGGAACAGTCCAGCTCCAAAACTGCCAGGCCAGCTCCTCCCTGGACCGTAAACAAGCATCCTGGAATTGGTTTCAGCGTATCACCCTTCATCAGCCAGGCTACCTTGAATCTAGTGGCGCAGTGAGCATAGGACCCACGTCTGGGCTTTCCCCTCCAACTTAGGGCGAATTTATTAACTTTGGCAACACAAAAGGAACATGGACAGAGTGCTGAAACTTTTTAAACACTTACCCCCAGTGCAAATGATCAGATAGATGATCAGTTAGAAACCGTGCCTGGGTGGCAAGATTGACAATGTTCGAGGCTAAGGTATAAGTGACCAAGCAGTAGTCTAGCTTGCTGTACATCTTGGGCACTGTGGTGTATCAAGAAAAACATTGTTTCATTGGCTTATGTTCCTCCATACAGTTCAGGGACCCACTCGCTGTATTACCGCCCTGAATGTTCCCGACGTCCCCGATTTAGTATCTGCTTTAGGGGTGTCGCTGTCAAGGTCACCGTTGAGCACACAGTTTAGGTCCCCAGCCATTATAATCTCTGTGTCACACTGTTGCTGCCCTGATAAGTGCCCCAAAGAAAGTTGGATCATCCAAATTAGGGGCACAAACATTAATGATCCTTAGGGACCTTGAATCCAGGAGGCCAGATACCACCACATAATGACCAATGGGCTCTGTTAGGACCCTCAAGGCCGTAAAGGGCACCCCTGGGGCCACCCAAATTAACACCCCTCTGGCAAAGGTGGAGTAGGACATTGCAATCAATTGCCCCCTCCAGCGCTTGTGCAAGACAATCCCCCCATGTAATGGTCTCCTGTAAGAGTGGTATGGTGATCTTATACCTCTTAAGAAACGTCTTTTATTCGGCAGTCCCGGGCCACGTACACTCCAAGACACACGCTTCCAGTCACAGTCCAACTAATTGCACCCAATAAATATTACTGCACCTGGGCACCTCACCAAAAATTTAGAACACTCTCTAATAGGTCCATACTTCGTGTCTACGTCACCAATATACAGGGTAGAACCATTAATCCCTTCCCAAAAAGTGTGTCCCTCATAAAACCAGAAATGCTTCTGCCTACCGCTGGGCAGTGTGTTCAAGCAACCAAAGCCCAGCAATTCTAAGCTTAAACTCAGATCCCATGGCCTCACCCACCGTAATAAGAAAATAGCCTCATCAACTATGCAGGTTCAGCGAGAGCCAAAATCCTTGAGCTGCCTCCGCACAACCTCAACCCTCCTGATTCTCCCTCCACCCTAAGGGGGCCGCCGGCGACAGCTACAGTAAAAATCAAGAAACACATGTAGCTGTACTTAAGAGACCCCAGAACCTGCATTATGAAAGAGTAAATACCATTCTGTTTGACCCAATAATTTCCACGCAGCTTCCTTGTCCCCCAGTCTTCAAGTCAAAGCTGCTTCTAGATACATCTGACAGTGCAAAACTAGAGAGGCATTCATCGGCTACTATAGTGCTGCCCCTGCTACCATCTGCTTAGGTATTCAAATAGATATCATTCTCAGTATATATACCACTTGCATGATGGCAGTGCAAACAGCATGAGGTTAGGCCGCTACAGAGCAGTGTACCATAGTTCAAGTTTTGTGTGTAGTCCCGGAAAATATGATGCTCTGCCCCTCGAATTTCTGAGTGTCATGTACTCTGATATGCTGTGGTATGGAGTCCCGATCTTTATAGTTAAACAGAAGGGTAATAAGTGCTCTTGGTGGTGCACCCAATCGAAGTTCTGGAGCCAGGGTGCAATGAGCTCTTTCAATTATGAGAAAATTAGAAAGTTTCTTGGGGTTTCAAAACAGTGGTAGTCCATTGTTCCAAAAACTGTTCTGCAAACTGCCCCTCCAATCCCTCGGGAAATCTGACTAAGTGTGGATTATTTTGTCTGGACCTCCGTATCTGCCACATGGTCCTCTGGTCCTGAAGTAGTTGCATGCAAATCAGCAACAGTTTTTTTTAATACCATAACTTCTGGATGAAGCTCAGACACCTGCCCCTCAGTTACAGCATCGCTAAGTTGAGAATTTTAAAAGAAAAGTTTAAACTTAGACCTAAAGTCTAACTTTACTTGTAGTAAAGTTTGAATTTTGGTCTAAGGTTAGACTGCGAGTTAGACTTTGGCCCTCATTATGACATTGGCATTAAATCCCGCTACCGCCGCGGTGACGGCAGCCAACATAACACCGTGGTGGCGAACATCCGTTCACCATATTATGACACACACACACCAAACCAATGGAATGCTGCCACATACACAAATTCGACAGCCCAAAGGTCAGTGGTAAAGTGTCGGGATGAACACCCATACCGTTACGCTAACAGAGCAACGCTCACCACATTATGACCCACGAATCACCACAGCGGACATTCAATGGCAGTAAACCATTGTCGGTACACACCGGCATGGTCTCAATGACCACCCAAATACAAAACAACACAACATTGGTATAAACAAAAATCACACACCTGACACTGATACACACACCACACCCAAACACCCATAGCACTATAAAAAACACACCCACATTACACACAACCCTTTATGAATACCAATAAGTCCCATGAGACTAACACGAAGACCACTGACACAACTACAGACACACACCACAAACACACATCCATCTGTCACACACCTCACATCCCACACCCCACCACATCACTTAACACCCTCTGCACAACACACACCACACAACACCCATGTCCCCACTAAGGCACTCCCATTTCAGAGATGAGGAGGTGGAGGAAATAGTCAGGGTAGAGCCACAGATGTTTGGAGCACAGGTACAGCAAATATCCATTGCCAGGAAGATGGAGCTATGGCGGAGAATCATGGACAGGGTGAATGACGTGGGACGGCATCCTAGAACAAGGAACAACATCAGGAAGAGGTGGAACGACCTACATGGGAAGGAACGTTCTGTGGCAGAAAGGCACCAGGTGGACCCCCATCTCCTCCCCCATAGCTCACAGCATGGGAGGAGCAAGTCTTGGCAATACTGCATCCTGAGGGACTCACTAGAGTAGCCAGAGGACTGGACACTGGTGAGTCAACATTTACTACTTATGACCCCCATACCTGCATGCCATCTCACCCCCTCACCCTGACTCCCGTCACTCCACTCCATCCCACACAATGCACCTACACATCTGACTAACCCCAATTCCAAGCCCTGCATGCTAAACCAATGCATAAACAGCCCTCTCAGCCCTGTATGGACACCCATCACCAAAGCATGCACAGCATGGATGTAGGAAAGTATCATCTTGCCTGGCATGTTACCCCCATTTTTACATTTATGTCAGTTTGTTTTTGTCTGTCTCACTGTGATCCTGCTAGCCAGTACCACAGTGCTCATAGTTTGTGACCTGAATGTGTATACCTGTGTAGTGACTAACTGTTAGGGTTTGTACACAGCAAAGAGCATGTCCCCTCTCACTGCACTAGTGGGTTCTGTAATAGCTCCCTTTTAAACTTACTATTGAAAGTCTTTCTTGTTATCTCACCTTCCCCCCCCCAGGCTTCTGTGTATGTTGTTTAATGTGCTGTTTTGTTTACACATTGGGCCTTGCTTTTACCAAGGCTTCTTTAAAACACTCCTCCCTAGGCCATGTGTTAATCCAACTCATTTGCATAATAACTGAAACTCTGCACACCTTTCAAGAACATGTGCAGCATGTGAGGACCACACCCAGCTCTTCAAACCACACCCAGCTCTGCACACCTTCCAAGAACATGTGCAGCATGTGAGGACCACACCCAGCCCTTCAAACCACACCCAGCCCTGTCTATAAAAGGCATCCCCCGAGCCTCACCCAGTGCTTGTGCTCGTCTACCTCCCGCTTACCTGAGAACAGATCCCTCGGCGCTGGCACTCCTGCTCTTTACAGACTTTCATTGACTTCAATGGGCGCAGCTTCTGGCTCTTCCTTCTTCCGGTTTCCCGGTTCCTCCTTGCTTCAGCCTCTCTCCTATGAGTAACCTGCAAAAGAGAAAGAAGACAAGGTTAGACTGATCAGTATCTCTTGCCAGCAACAAGTAAGTGCAAAACCTTTTATTACCTGAAAGAACTTTGACAACAATTTCTGGATTCGTGTATAGACAATTTGAAACGAAATACCTTCCACGAACATTGTGATTCAAACTCTTTGTTACAAGAATATTTTGCAGAACTTTGTGAAGCAAACATTGTTTTTTTCTCATGGAACTTTTAAGAATCGAACAGTGGAAACCATTAACAGCAAGGCAAACAGTAAATCAAGGACTTGCACAAATTACATGCTGTATTTTGATGTAAAAGTACAGTATTTGTTTTATAAAAGATTCTGGAAATATGGGAAAAAAGTTTTACAGTAATAGAAAACACATCCCAGAGCAGTAACACATTCCAAACCTGGAAACTAGAGACCAGGATCCAAGAGGTACTTTTAGAAGAGAATTTCTAATAAATAAAGGGATAGTCAGGAACCCATTTAGGAATAGGTTGCACTTATCTGTTCTTTGTTTATGTTTCATTAGGCACCAGTTTCTACAGAAGTCAGAAAGGGCCGCAGATTTGTGCAGCACTTCAACAGTGGAAACGCAAGAACGGTGTTGTCTCTCTTTTTTTTATTTTATCCACTTCCCCCCTTCCCTTGAGCTTCTGTTCTTAGTGCACTGTTTTAAAAACTAGTGTGCTGGAACAAGCAGTTTCAGGGTGGGGTCGGATTGTCTTCAACCTCCATCAGAACTGAACAAGAACTCAGGTGAGCTGGGCTTTGACACTAACTGTGTCACTGAAGCTCTTCTAATCAGAACCTCAGTGCTTATGCTCTCTCTGCCCTTAAAGTTGTCACTATAGGCTAGTGACCACTTTTACCAATTCCTATTGGCACACTGGAACACCCCTATAATCCCTAAGTATATGGTACCTAGGTACCCAGGGTATTGGGGTTCCAGGAGATCCCTATGGGCTACAGCATTTCTTTTGCAACCCATAGGGAGCTCAGACAAACCTTTACACAGGGCTGCCACTGCAGCCTGAGTGAAATAACTCACACGTTATTTCACAGCCATTTTCACTGCACTTAAGTAACTTATAAGTCACCTATATGACTAACCTTCACTTGCTGAAGGTTGGGTGCAAAGTTACTAAGTGTGACGGCACCCTTGCACTAGCAAAGGAGCCCCCACATAGTTCAGGGCCATTTCCCCAGACTTTGTGAGTGCGGGGACACCATTACACGTGTGCACTACATATAGTTCAATACCTATATGTAGCTTCACAATGGTAACTCTGAATATGGCCATGTAAGATGTCTAAGATCATGGAATTGTCCCCCAGACCATTCCAAATCTGGTATTGGAAGCCAATTCCATGCATCCCCGGGGCTCCACTATGGACCCCGGGTACTGCCAAACCAGCTCTCTGGGGTTTTCTCTGCAGCTACCGCTGCTGCCACCCCACAGACAGGGTTCTGCCCTCCTGGGGTCTGGGCATCCTCGTCCCAGGACAGCAGAACAAAGAATTTCCTCTGAGAAAGGGTGTTACACCCTCTCTCTTTGGAAATAGGTGTAAAAGGCTGGGGAGGGGTAGCCTCTCCCAGCCTCTGGAAATGCTTTGAAGGGCACGGATGGTGCCCTCCTTGCATAAAACAGTCTACACCTGTTTAGGGAACCCCCAGTCCCTGCTCTGGCACGAAACTGGACAAAGGGAAGGGGAGTGCCCAGAGCTCCTCCAGTGCATCTCAGACCTCTGCCATCTTGGATCCAGAGGTGTGGGGGCACTCTGGAGGCCTCTGAGTGGCCAGTGCCAGTAGGTGATGTCAGAGACCCTTCCTGAGAGGTGCTTACCTGACTAGGTGGCCAATCCTCCTCTGAGGGCTATTTAGGGTCTCTCCAATTGGCTTTTCCTCAGATAACGACTTGCAAGAATTCACCAGAGTTCCTCTGCACCTCTCTCTTCCACTTCTGCCAAGGATCGACCTCTGACTGCTCCAGGACGCCTGCAAAACTGCAAGAAAGTAGCAAGAAGACTACCAGCGACATTGTAGTGACTAATCCTGCTGGCTTTATCGACTGTTTCCTGGTGGTGCACGCTTTGGGGGCTGCCTGCCATCATCCTGCACTGGAAGCCACAAAGAAATCTCCGGTGGGTCGATGGAATCTTCCCTCTGCTCCAGCAGGCACCAAACTTCAGCTTCACCGGTACTCTGGGACCCCTCTCATCCTGACAAGCGTGGCCCCTGGAACACAGGTGGTAGACCCAAGTGACCCTGACTGTGCAGTGGTCCAACTGTCCAAATTTGGAGGAGGTAAGTCCTTGCCTCCCCTCTTCAGACAGTAATCCTGTGCACAGCGTGAACTGCAGCTGTAAGGGCTTTTGTGCACATTTCCATGAAATCCTGCATGCACAGCCAAGCCTAGGTCCAGCGATGTTCAGCTCTCTAAGCTGATCTTCAGTGTCGTGGGACCTCCTTCTGCAGTGTTGAGATGACCTCTGTGTTCAAACTCCTTGAACCCGTGTTCAAGGACTTCTGCGAGTGCTACCTTCTGGTGCGTGGGCTCTTTACATTGCTGAGGGCCCCCTCTGTCTCCTCTCCCAAGTGGCGACATACTGGTCCTTTCTGGGCCCGGGCAGCACCCTTTTTCTCCAACTGTGACTCTTGCAGCTAGCAAAGCTTTTTTGCAGTATTTTTCCAAGGAAACAACTCTGCATCCTCCAGCACTAAGTTGGACATCTTCTGCATGAAGGAGAAGTTCCTAGCACCTTTTGTTGTTGCAGAATCTTCAGCTTCTTCCATCCGGTGGCAGCCATTTTGCACCTTCATCCGGGGTTTAGTTGGCTCCTGCCCCCCCTGGACACTTTCGCAACTCTTGGACTTGGTCCCCCTCCTTTGCAGGTCCTCTGGTCCAAGAATCCGTCTTCAGTGCTTTGCAGTCTGTTGTGGTCTTTACAAAATCCTTTATCACAACTTTAGTGTGTTTCTGGGGAAATAGTAGTACTTTACTCCTACTTTCCAGGGTCTTCGGGTGGGGTATCTTGGACACCCTTAGGCCCATATTTATACTTTTTTAGCGCCGCATTTGCGCCGCATTTTGACGCAAAAGCTGCGCAAACTTACATTTACAACTTAAACTTAAGCTTTTGCGTCAAAAAATGACACAAATGCGGCGCTAAAAAAGTATAAATATGGGCCTTAGTGTTTTCTTACACTCCCAGCGACCCCCTACACACTACTCTAGTCTAGGGGTCCATTCGTAGTTCAGATTCCACTTTCTTGGTATATGGTTTGTGTTGCCCCTAGGCCTAATTCATCCTATTGTGTTCTACAGAGTTTGCACTACTTTCTGACTGTGTTACTTACCTGATTTGGTTTTCTGTGTATATTTTGTGTATTTGACTTACCTCCTAAGGGAGTATATCCTCTGAGATATTTTTGGCACATTGTCACTAAAATAAAGTACCTTTATTTTGAGTAAGTCTGAGTATTTTCTTTCTTATGATAAAGTACCTATATGATATAAGTGGTATGGTAGGAGCTTTGCACATCTCCTAGTTCAGCCTAAGCTGCTCTGCTATAGCTACCTACTACTCTATTAATAAGTAATAACTGTACCTGGCACAAGGTGTAGAGAATTAACAATCCCATAATCCATTACCATACACAAACAAAGGTGGCAGGGCAACAGCAACAATAGAGGGGAAGCTAGAGATGGACAATATGTCACAGACATGAAGCATAATACTTTACTTACATCCCCACAGGCGCCCCAGCCAATCCCAGCGGTGAGGAGGTGCCACGGCTATCTAGTCCCCCAACAGAAGATTCCTCCAGCGATGACAGTAATTCTGGACTTCAGGATCTGGATGAACTACCTGGCCCATCAGGGACCACTGGTCAGTCGGCCACCCCAGCCCACTCACAGTCCACCACAAAGCTCCCCCCTCAGTATCCAACACCACAGCACCCACCCAACGTCCCCACACCTCTTTCCCCAGGACATGTCAATCAGCAGTGTATAAACCTGTACAGGGACCCCAGTCTATCCCCCACCCCTAAGACAATCAGGGACCTAGGGTCAGTGGCAGTGGGCACACAATTCAGGGGACACAGGCACCGGGGAACAGGGACAGTGGGAGGACTGCTGTGTGCCAGGGGGAGGACAGGCCCAGGGAACCGACTCTCCAGGAGGCACTCACTAATGACCTGGGGGCTTACCAACAATCCCAGGACAAGATGGACCAGTTCCTTACCAACATGCAGCAGAACAAGTAGCTGCAGGAGGTACACCATCAGGAGATCAGGGATGATTTGCAGGCCCTCAACACCACTACAGTTTCTATAGCAGGGTTTCTGGCAGCTATGGCTAATATCATGAGAGAATGGACAGCACGCCTTCGGGCCCCTACCACTAGCCAGTCTACTGACCAGCCCACCACTTCCACTGCAGCTAGTGGGCAGGAGGCCCTGCCACAGGACCCACAGGCCACCAGTACCCCTCCCCCTGCGGAAGATGAACCACCACACAAACATTCCCTGCGACCCAGACAGATGCCAGAAACACTTGCCAAGACCAAGACCACCGCCAGGAAATGAGACCCTCCTGAATGTCCCAATTGTGTCCCATCGTGTCACCTTGTCCACTTTGAACTGCCTTTGCTCCCCTTCCTATGGCCCCTTGGACAATTGACCTGTGCTAAAAAACAGACTGGAACAACGCCCTGGACTTTCCTCAACCATCACCCCATTACATTGCACTTTTCCATCAATTATTTGCACTACAATAAACACCCTTGAACACAACCTGAGTGAAAGTGTTTTATGTGATGAAAATGTGCATATATGGAAACAGTCACATCAGGTGCAAATGATCTGAACACTGTGATAGCATACATTTAGTGACCTGTATCTGTCTGTAGTCACACAGTTGTTCTCCCCCCAACATCTGCAAAATGAGAAGCCATAGGTGACAGTAAGTAGAGATGCAAATGAATGAAGTGAATGCCATCCTGCTATAGCTACACAGAAAACATCAATAATCAGAAGAATGGTCAGTTCCACTGTCTCACCTGTGTGTCATTGGAAGTATTGACGTATAACTCATCCTCTGCCATCTCATCCTCACTGTCCTCAGGGTCCACTGCTGCCACAGGGGCATTTCCAGTCTCCTCCTCCTGCAGATAAGGCATATGTCGCCTGAGGGCCAGGTTGTGCAACATGCAGCATGCCACTACTATTTGGCAGACCTTCTCGGTGAGTAGCACAGGAATCCACCTGTTAGATGGAGGCATCTGAACCTGCCCTGCAGGAGGCCGAATGTCATCTCAATGATTCTCCTGGTTCGTCCATGTGCATCAATATAACGATTCTCAGCCCCTGTCCAGGGATTTATCACAGGGGTCAGGAGCCACGATAGGTTTGGATAGCCAGAGCCACCTATAAGTATTGAGGGACAAATATTAGCTTTACACAATGGTATGGGCTTAACACCAGAAGGCACACACTGACATACATTGGATTTGGAGTCAGGCTCACCAATTAGCCACACCCTTTGCCTCTGTAGCTGTGCCATCACATTTGGGATGCTGCTATTCCTCAGGGCGAAGGCATCATTCACTGACCCAGAATACTTGGCAGTGACGTGGAAGATGTACTGGTCAGCCAGAAACACCATTTGCATATTGAGTGGGTGGAAGCTCTTCCGATTCCTGAACACCTGTTCATTCTGGTGGGGGGGGACAAACGCAACATGTGTACCATCAATCACCCTTATAATATTGGGTATATGTCCCATTACATAGAATACTGCCTTCACAGTGGCCAAATATTCCACCTGGGGGAAAGCAATGTAGCTGCACATGTGTTTCCAGGAAATGGAGCACTGATAGAACCTGCACAATAGGGGGGATCCCAGTGGGATGAAAGATAGCTGATATCAGATCAGGCTCCAATTGAGCACACAGCTCTGTCATAGTGGCCCTGTCCGGTCTGTAGATCAGTATTATGTGCCTGTCCTCCAATGTAGTGAAGTCCACAAGGGGTCTGTACGCAGGGTCTTGTCTCCTCCTCCGATTCCTCCACAGTGGGCGGTATCTGAGGGGCACAAGAGTGAGTAGGCGGTCACAATTTGAATAATGGAACCACCACTTCAGTGTAAATAGAGCAGTAACATGATGGGATAGTGGGAATGTCAATGGATGTGCAATTTATAGAAATGACGCAGTTCCCAATTATCTGTATGTTGTCCACCCCTATAAAATGGCGACCGCCTGTCCTGTATGTAGGGGCAGGTGGAAGTGAGGTAACTCCGCTGGCATTCCGTGTCATGGCTGAAGGCGGTCTTGCACCACCATGCTATTCCTCATTGGATAACATGTGGCTCTATGTAGTACAGTGGTCAATGGGGATCACCGTCTGCGGTGACGGTGTAAACCGCCGCAGGCGTGATCACCATTTTCTGTCTATAGCCTCACTTGGTTCCTGACTTTCTACAGGACTACACCTACGCTGCGTGTGCTGCTGTGACCTTTGTCTGGATCCTGCCATGGCCTGTGTGACCGGGGAAAAGGCCCCTGCCTTCACTTCGGAGGAGTTGGAGAATTTGACAGCTGTATGGGCCTCCAGACCAACAGGTGAGTACAACTTTGGCACGATGCATGTGACAAGGTTGCATGGAGATGTGTGTGCAAGCATTGTGTCATTTGGGGGGTGGTATGTCTGGTGGTAGTGTACATGGTGGGCACTGGGTGATTTGTGTGCCAATGGAGATGCCAATGGAGATGGAAAGGGATTTGTGGGCCATACGTGGGACAGGCTGGATTGTTTGTGTAATGGTGTCCTCCTGTCTGTGTCTCCTCTGCAGGTGAGCACCCATCAGGAGAAGGGATTGTGGTGTGCCATCACCAAGGACGTGCGGACCCTTGGGGTCTATAGCAGGCATAGCACCTTCTGCAGGAAAAGTTGGGAGGACCTCAGACGCTGAGCTCAGAAGACTGCGGAGGCCCAGCTGATGGTGGCCTCTCAATGAGGGAGGGTGCCAGTCAGAACCTGACCCCCCTTATGGCCCGCATACTGGCGGTGGCCTACTCAGAGCTGAATGGGAGCTTGAGGGCATCACAGCAGCCACAAGGGGGTGAGTACAGTGGGCGTTACAACTATAATTGGTAGGTGTCATGGGATCGTGGTAGTGGGTGCCCCTTAATGCCAGGTCAGAAATTGCAGCGTGATCCAGCTCAAGGGTAATGTTGTATTGCTAAATCTGGTAACCTAGCTAGGTTGCATTCCATGTCAGGCAGGGCTTAGTGACTCTCAGGAGGGGTGCAGTTGGCGTGGGTTGGCTGACATCTTGCTGTGGTAACTAGCCAATGGTATGCCTGTGCGATGCATGATGCTCAATCCTGATCCCTGTGTGTGATGGTAATGTGAAGGCTATCTGTGGTGTTTGTGCTGCAGTTGACCCAGTGCTCCATTCTCTCTCCCCCTCTGTTTTTTTCTGTCATCCTAACCATGTATGCATTAGCATCATCTGGCGGAGGAGCAGGGGCACTGGCTACAGAGGGAGCTGTATCCCACAGGACCCAGGAGTCAGAGTCCACTGACGCTGAGGGGACCAATGGGACAGAGAGCGAGGGAAGCACCATGGCAGAGACAGGAGGTGACAACACTGACTAAGATTCGTCCTCCAATGGAAGCTCCCTGGTGGTGGCAGACACCTCTGGGACCACCCCAGCTGCAGGTACAGATGCCACCCCCGTATCAGCACCGCCCTCCCTGTATCCCCTCAGAGAGTTGCCTGTGCCCGCTCACCCAGGAGGGCGGGCATCTCCTTTGCCCCGGGCACCTCAGGCCCTGCCCCAGAGAAACCCAGCTGCCCTAAGTGAGGAGCCTATTGACCTCCTGAGATCCATCTCTGTAGGACAGTCAACCATTGTAAATGCCATTCAGGGGTTATCATCCCAGATGCAGCAATGCAATTCATTCAGGAAGGCCATTCACAGTGTATTGGCGGCCCAACAGAGATCGTTCCAGGCTCTGGCCTCCTCTCTGATGGCAGACATTGTCCCTGTTCCTACTGTCACCCCTCCAACTACCTCTTCCCAGTCCCAATCTCCTCAACCCCAACCCATCCCATGCACATATACAGAAAAGCATGCACACAAAACGTCACACAAGAGTGGCACAGACAAACACAGGCAGCAAACTTCAGGCCACAAGCACTCACACAAACAACATCCACTGTCTTCCCCTTCTCCTCCTCCCTCACTGTGACATCCGCACTCACACCTGCATGCACTGCATCAACAGCAACCACCACCATCACCACACCAATCAGCACATACACCTCACTTGCAGACACCTCCACAACATCCATCCATATGTCCCTTGTGTCCTCCCCCAACCTATCTGCCCCCTCCTAAGAGACACAAATGCATGCACTCAGACACCCAAAAGCCATCCACTGCACATCAGCATTCTGCCCATGCACCTGCACCCAAGTCCAGCAGATATACACCTCCAACAACCACTCCCTCAACCTCCACTCCCATCCCTCCTCCCTCATCCCACCCCACCCTCCCTAAGAAGCTTTTCCTTGTCCAACTTGACCTCTTCCCTCTCCCTATAGCACAGCCCAGCCCAGCACCTCAGCCAAACAGTCCACGGGGACAGTGGAGGCACCTCCTAGTCGTGGAGTCAAGAAAGAGAAGGATCCCACTCCACCACCCAAGAATATGAATGATCCCACTCCACCACCCAAGAAAGGTAAGGTTCCTACTCCACCAACTAAGAGAGCCAAGAGGCACCTTCCAACAGCAGTGGACAAGAAGCCCTCACCTCCAGCTGGGATACAGCAGCCCTCACCTTCAACAGAGGGCATGTAGGCCACCCTCCAGGGACTGTTGTACAAGGAGCTCCCTCCAAAACCAGTGGGTAAGTTTCCCACCTCAGAGACTGTGACCTTGCATGCCTCAGCAAAGGGAAATGGGCACAGAGACCCCTACAGAACCAGAGGGCAAGTTCCCCACCTCAGAGACCTTGACTTTGCACTCCCCAGCAAAGGGAAATGGGAATGGAGCCCCCTCCAGAACCAGTGGGAAAGTTCCCCACTTCAGCTGATGTGCTCCCCACCCCCTCACAACCCCCTGAGGTGTCTGGCCATTCCCAACATGATGCCCCTGCACAGTGTAGTGCGGATTTTGTCAGGCGACAAGTTGGGCCTTGAACTGTGCCTTGTGGCCATGTGGGCCTTTTGTACTTTGGTCTTGCCTTTGATGCTTTCTGAACAGTGGCTCATGTATTTCTTGTCCATGGACAATATGGTGGCTGTTAGCATCAAATTACACTATCAGTTCTGGATAAATGTTGTCCTTGCATTATTGTGATGTGTGTCCTGTGAGACTGGTTCTCCTCTGCAGCTGGTTATGTGTATGGTGTGCGTGTGTCTGGTGTGTGTTGTGCTTGTGTGTGTCTCTCTCCTTTCTTCCCTCCCCCCCTTGTATGCTAGGCAGCTGCACTCACCATCGCCATCTTCATTGGCGTTGGTGTTCCAGATGGAGCATGGAATAGAAGAGCATCTGGAAGACTAGAAGGTATGATTCCATGGGGGCAATGGTCTTCTCTGTGTCTCTGATGGTGAGTCTTTCGTCTTCTGTGTTCTGTTTCCGCCAGGCTTTTAATATCGTTGGTACCGCCCCAGAAACGTGGCTGTTTGCTATGTTATAATAGGGTGGGCGGTACCTTGTCTTCCATCTAGCTGTTGATGGCTACTGCCGTGGTCAGTGTGTTAACATCCTGGCAGTTGGGCGGTACATTGGCTGCCTATGGAAGTTATCACCGCCATGGTCATAATTTGGTGGTAATTACCGCCACCAATGTCATAATGACCACCTTTATGTTTAAACTTGGACTTTTGGTCTAAGTTTACATTTGTAAATCAGACTCTTAGTCCACAGTGTCCACGCACAGCCCCAGCTATTCTCCAGCAATGTGGGCAGGATATGGGAGTTCCAACAGTGTAGGGCCCAATCAGCAAGGTCCATCACCTGGCAAGTCTAGTCCCCAGTCCAGGCCCAGTAAAAACATGTGGGCAGGGGAGAGAATGAGGCCTCCACGCTGACTATGTTCAAGCACTGAGAGAAAAAAGGGGAAGAAACAGGGGACTGGTCACTGAGTGGCACTCACCATGGGCTATGCCAGCCCCACCGCCGTCAGGGTTGCGTAGCACTATGCTGCAGTCTATTTCACCAGCACAGGCACAATCCCAGGCCTTAACATTGGGCCCCCAAGGTAACCATAATTCTCATAGTTTAGTGAAGGGCAGTCCCAAGCTCAGCCCACCACATCCAGGCCCCAGGCTGTGTCGGTGTGTTCCCAGGCCAAGCAGCATGCATTGACCTATATTGGAGTGCTGGCCCACCAGGCCTCTGCCCACAGCCTCTCACTGTACCCTTTCACCAACTTTGGCTTGGGTCCTGGTAGACCGCCCTGAGCTGAGCCACAGCCTCAATCAGCAAGGGCACCCCATCGGCTCATATCGGTCCCAGGATCCATGCGGTGGGAACAAGACAGCTCTCACCCACTGACAATCAGACCCACTGAGGTACCGCCATGCCTATCTGGGTCCGCGGCAGTGCACATGGCTCCACCACAGTCAGACACATGGCCCTCTCAGGTGATCCGGGGGGGGCACGGCAGAGCCCGCAGCCTTTCCCTATGGGCAGAGCAATCCCTCAACTATGCAGGATCTCCCAACGTGTCAGGAGTGGGGGCAATTGGGATGAGAGTGTAGGATAATGCAGGATATTCCAGCAGCCAGCCAGAGCTCCCAAGATGTGCGACTAATCCCGCATCTTGCCTGGCTCTGCCCTCACCACCTATATTTTATCTTGTTGTAATCATCATATCAAATTGGTGGATGGAATCCTTCCCTATTATGTGTACTAGTTCTAGGAGGTCAGCACTGCCTGGTATGATTAGAGCATGAGGCCCGTGCATGAAAGGACCGTTTCAGCACTGCTTCACTCAAGTGCATAGCAACCTTCCGCATTGCACTTCCACGTAGAGAGGCTTGGTTAGCATCACTTTGATTTATCACTCCACCAACTCCACTCATTAACTCTTAGGCCACTTGGGGCAGTGGCATTTTGCTCACTTCTGCAGTAAAGTGGCATTGAGCTTTTGTCAGAACTTGGCTGGTTATACCCATTCGGATATTCTTATATCTCCTGACACTGATTGCCTAAACGTAGCCTATTTTTACCTCAATTGTTGCTTTATTCTGTACTTTGAAAAATCACCTGAGGTTCCCCACAGATCAATACTGCATGCTTCATACATTCACCTTTATAAATAGATTTGATACTTGCACAGTGTATTAGACTCAGTCCTGATGATGGTCCTGTAAAAATAACTTTGAGGCATCGAAAGGTCAACACCAACACACCTATGGGATGTCCTGTCTCTGTGTTTGCGACCCCCAGGAGATACTCAACATACCCCTGTATTCCTTCTTTTATTATTGTGACAGCCATTGTTTTGATTTATGTGCTGTACCTACATTCTGTACCCCCTTATGCATTTTTTACACACATTATTACTGCGTCACATCAAGTTTCATCATTGCAGATAGTTATCCTATGCAGTTACCATATATTGACTGACAATATAAATGTTTTTCCCTGTTACTTTACTTCTGTTTGTGCATTCGTTACGTAAGTTATTTATCAATTATAGTTGAGTCTCCTCCCATATGAGTATTATTTTACTATTGTCTTTCTATACTCATCACCTTGGAACCAGCAAGGCAATTTAAGAGTGACCATGTGAACAACCTTCAAGCTGACTGCATTCCTTCAAGCTGACTGCATTCATGTTTCATTGTCCAACTTTTTGAAATAGTCCCTTATCCGGGAATCTCAGGATTGGGCCTCCAGGGTAAGGTTCTCTTGCCCTTTGGTGGTGTAATCATCGGACTGTCACACTAGGCCATGCCTTAATCTCTCATTATTTGTCCTGAACCAATCTAGTATTGGCTGCCAGAACTTCATTTTCTTTTTTTTTTTAAAGAAGTCTATATCAAAGTTACTGACTTTTTCAATCAATATCAGTCATTCTTTGAACTTCAGTGGTGTGCTGCCATTCCATTTTCCATAATGAGCGAATAGCATAAGATAAAAAAATAGCTTCTTATGATCATATTCATATTCTCTTTCCTCCTCATTGCTGACACAAACCAAGATTACAGAAGGGTTCACCTTAACCTTGAGTCTTATGGACACCTCTGTGATTTGAGATTTTCAAGGGGAGCTGATGAAAGTCCAAGAACACGGATAAGTTCCACAAATGTATTTATAATAAAAAATTCAAGTGAGTAGTAACAAACAGGAGTCAATGATAGAAGCTCCTGCTCCTGCTCCCGGCTCGACCAACCAAATCTGCCTGTTGTAATGTTTATCCTAAAGCTCTGATCATGAATGTTCCTGAGAAGGAACCCTCAGGAGCATGACAAGGACACAACACATCTCCCCCCCTTTACAACCAAACAAAATACAAGAAGAATATAACTAAAAACTATAATATAACAAAACATTGCATTTGAGAGTAAACAAAATACAAATGAAAAATTACAATATTGTGGTTAGAAAACATTAAATAAATAACAACACAAAATACACAAACATATGAAAAACTAAAACATTTTATAGTTCTGGAATTTAGCTGGCAAAATCCTAACTCTTTGTGGTCTGTCATGGATCATTTGTTCAAGTGGTATTTTGCTTTTACTTGATTTGGATTCATCCTTTTGACAATTTCGGGACAGGTGGTGTCCAACTCCCAATAACATTCCTGCACATTCTCTGCTTATTTTCACAACTTTACCACAATGTCACTATTAACCATTTTCCAAACTCACAGCACTAGAATTCTCACTAACCTCATGAACTCTGTGAGGTTGACTGAATCTGATTCTTCCTTTTCTTACATCAACTACTGGTAACTTTACTCACACCCAATCTCCTTTACTTAGTTGCAATCTTTCTGCACATTTCATAGTATCAAATCTTAGTTTACTCTGATCTGAAAATTATATTTTCCTGCACTCTTCCCTCTCCAGCATTGCCCATGAACCTCCCATAATTGGATAACCATGAGGGTCTGAGTAAATCAAAAGGTTCCCTTCCTCTCAAAAGACAAATAATGATGATGTCTGTTCCTTATTAGATGTATTACAATGTGCACACAATGTGGCTTTGACAGCATCTTCTACATCTACACTTTACAAAATTGCTCCACGCACACAGTCCACAAACATTCTATTCACTCATTCAACTAATCCATTTCCTTGAGGATGATATAAACTACAATGTTTATGCTTAATACCAGCCCCCTGTAAACTTCAACATCTCCTTTGAGGTAAATTGCACCCCATGACAATAATTCAGTGTGAAATCCTTCTCCGGCAAAAAACTAAGAACATTATTTGTGTGAGTTTCTCTGACAAATCAGACTTCCAACCAATTAGACACATAGGGCCTCCTTATGACTCTGGCAGTCTTTTGGCAAGATTGCCGCGGTGGTGGCCGCCAGGAGACCGCCATGTTGGTGGTCATCCGACCACCGTATAACGACACACATCGTGAAGACTGCCAAAAAACAGCCCAAATTCTGAAACCACCAGGACACTCGAGGGAAGGAAAGATGCTGTTCCACCACCAGCACCGTCAGCCCGACACAAATCCTGCCCTCCAGATTATGACTCACAAATCACTACAGCGGTCCTTCCATGCTGGATGGCCATTGGCAGTGCGAGCTGCCATGGTCAGAACTCATTATTGTCAGAAGACAACACCACATTGGACAGTTTGAATACCCCACACCTGACTCACATTCACACACCCGACACACCTACACATGACCCACAATCCTTTGCTACAAAACACCAATCTGAGACACCGACAGCAGGTAATTAAATGGAGAGAACACCCTTACACTATAGGCACACACACCACACACTTCACACACCACACACCAGCACAACTAAGACATTACATACATAACAAGCACACACATTTCATGAGAAGCGTCCATCTCACACAAGCACCACCCATACCCCATCATGCACCCAACACAGCACCCTTTCACACACAACACCCGTCCACACCGTCAACACAACCACTACCATGTCCCCATGAAAGCACCCATGCTTCACTGACGACAAACTGAGGGTCCTGGTGGATGAAATTGTTAGAGTAGAGCCCCAACTGTTTGGAGCATAGGTCCAGCAAACATCAATTGCTAGGAAAATGTAATTGTGGCAAAGAATAGTCAACAGGATTAACTCAGTAGGAAACCATCCACACACAAGGGAGGACATCAGGAAGAGGTGGAACGACCTAAGGGGGAAGATGCATTCCATGGCATCACAACACCAGATCGCTATGTACAAGACTGGCAGTGGGCCCCCGCCTCCTCCCCCACAGTTCACATCATGGGAGGAGAAAGTCTTGGACATACTGCATCCTGAAGGCCTGACTGGAATACCTGGAGGACTGAAGTCTGATAAGTACCCACAAAGTTCATGTCACACAGGTGTTGTGTCCTGCATGCTTCCTCACCCCCAAATGCTCCCTATTTAACTGAATGTTCCACTACACCTACCTGCCATTCACCAAATGCCCCTCCCCTGCATGCTACCACCCCACACATCCCAAATGTCCACACAACCCTTGGTAAAGGCACCAATACTATGTGCCAATCCAATCACTGCGACTCCCATAATCCAGTAATCCTTCAACGTGAAAACCTGAAATGTGCAGTTCACATCACACATGTATGACTATTGTACTAGCTACACTAACTAGATTATACGACTGAGGACCAGTACATAGCAATGACAGCGATGGAATGGCACAACACTATGGCAATCTAGGCTAAACACAGCTACAGCTCAGTGACTCTTCAATTGATCACTGATCCATAACCCCAAGCCTCAACTGGACTGACCATGGTTTGCAAAGTATAATGGCAGACTCCATGCAAATGCACAGCATTCAGAGATAGGACTATTACGCTTGCATACTCACATATTGTGTACACATATTGGTACAATGTGGTGGCATATTGTGTGACATCTAGCAAGCCTGACTATTCACTGGGTAACAGACTGGAACAGTCATGTGAAGAATCAGACAGAACAAGTACTCATACACAGTGCTATATGTACCAAACATTAATGACAGCTCACAATATGGAGTATAGAACTCATGTTGCATACTTGTATAACCACCAAGGTATGCTGTGCAGCATCTGTCATTGTCATTGCAGGGAAATATGCTAAGCCACTGTACACATCTGACAAAGAGGCAACACACTTTCTAAACTGAACTCTGTGTCTCACTCCTTCCACAGGTAACCCTGTCAATGCCACCATGGAGAGGATACCAGACACTGCCAGCCCTCCTCAGGATGAAGGTACCAGTGAGGACAACATGCCTGGAGGTCTGGACAGTGATGCCCTACCTGGCCCATCTGGGACACCTGGTCAGTCTACAACTCTCTGCCTCACCCTGCCCACATCAATCCCCCCAAACCTGTTGCATCGATATCACAACCAACCATTCGCCCCCAAGCCTGTATCCCAAGGACTGTTCAAGCTATTGTGTGCCCCACATTACAGGGACCTGAGTCTAACCTCCACCCCCCAGACACTGATGGTCTTGCTAGCATTGGGAGTGGGCACACAATTCCAGGGGCACAGGCACCTGAGAGCAAGGTGTGTGGGATGGATGGTGTGGGCCAGAGGATGGGGCCCCAATGGACTCCACTGACCAGGAAACCATCTCCCAAGTCCTGGGAGCATACCAAACTTCCCAAGATAGGATGGGCCAGATAATCACCATCTTGGGGAAAATCGAGGCAACAGAGGGAATACCACCAGGAAGTCATGCACACAATGCCACCATGCCATCCATTGCAGGGGTGCTGAGGGACATCAACACCACTCTGCATGGTTTCTCAACCCAACATCAGGCCCCTTTCACTAGCAATGTACATCAGCGCAAGCTGGTGGAATGGAGGCCCTGCCAGGGGAACCACATGCCTCAGATACCCCACCCTCTGTAGGTGAAGAACCCCCCACCCAGACATCCATCTGGAGTAAATGCCAAGGCAAAACCCACTGCCAGGAAGTGAACCTCCACTGATTTGTCACCCTTGTGTGCCACTGAGACACCCTGTTGACTGTTACGAGATAGAACTCCATTTTCCCATGGTACAAGAATACAGGACCTGTGTAACCAACTGTTGTAGCAGCTACTCTGAGTAATTCAGCTACCATGTCACCACTCATCACCTTTTGTTATATTATTCTCATTTCTTTTGACTGTAAACATTCCTAAATGCACAATAAATCACATTTGGACACAGCTACTGTATATGTGTCTTTATTGATACAACAACAAATGTCATGCTTCCCAACTGTGGTCTAGTAATGCCCCCCTGATTCGAACTGGCAGTGTAATGGCCATCAGACAGAGGCTGCTCAGCAGGACACACATGACATCAGTGATGTTACTGGACTGGTGTCAGAGAGTGAGTTTGAAATCCAGAGACATACCGGGCATTGTCCGCATACCGATCTGCAATTAGAGGATTACAGAAAGTGCAATCAGGATGGAAGGCATGGTGCCACCCAAAGCAAATAGGCAGCTCACAGATGTTGTGCCCATTGTAGAATACCTCCAAAGCAGGGGAACCCAGATTGGACCTATACATCACCTGTCACAGGCACAAAATCCATTTCACCAGCTATCTGTCATGAAAACCGCTCATGTCTGTATTCAGTCACCATTGGCTACTGAAAATGAATACCTCAACCCATAGGTAGAAGACCAGAGAATGAATTCCACTATCAGTGGATGAAAGGTAACGAGAATAGGAGAATGCAGGAAACATAGCACAATACTGGTCAGTCCAATAAAGAAGTGTATGCTGGAATCTGTTGTAATAACATGTTAGAGATGAACCACTGTTACTATACACCTAACATTCTAACTGTCTGCTTCCACAACTCACACATAGGCATTGGACCTCAATAAACCCCCACTGATGAATCATGTCAGGAGGTGTAATGTCAGCAGTCTGCTTCTGCATGTGCAAAATCAAGACATGAAAAGGCCCACTCAACATACCTGTATGTCACTGGAAGTACTGATTGATTAACTCTGCCCTAGAGTCAGCTGCTCCTTCTTCCTCTGGCTCTCCATTACTTTCCGTACCAGCATTTCCAGACACTGGTCCAGCTGCCTCACCCTCACCAGCTAGCAATGGTATCTGACATCTCAGGGCTAGATTGTGGAGCGGGCAGCAGGCAACGGTGATTTGGCAAACCTTGTGGGGCGAGTGGAGGAGGGCATCTCCAGATAGCTCCAGGCACCTGAATTTTGCCTTCAGAAGGCTGAAGCGTTGCTCTATTACAGGCCTTGTCCTCCCGTGGACTTCACTGAAATGGAGTTCCCCTGGCGTGGCTCGGTACCTCACTGGTGTCAACAGCCAAGGAAGGTTTGGATAGCCAGAGTCACCTGTAAACACAGTAGAAGGACAATTGAAAGAAGAGATTCAGCGACTGGCCAGAATGTGATTATAGGTGACATAAAATGGAAACACCTAAAATTGCATACTTACCAAGAAGCCAGGCCCTCTCTGTGTGTAGTTGTGTCACTATCCTTCAACATCAGACTGAACATGGGCTGAGACATCCCTGTTGTTAAGGCGACAGCATTCTGTAATGAGTCTATGGCCAGGTAGTGTGGCGCTGACAATACTTGTACAATGGGAGGTATGTAATAGGGATTGCGATTGGCTGGCATCAGATCTGGCTCCAACTGTCTACACAGATCCATGAGGGTCTGACAATTCAGATGAAATGTCTGGAAAACATCCCTTTCCTCCGTGGTTGCCAGGTCTACTAGTGGACGGTACACTAGTGGTTGCCTCACTCTCCTCATGGCAGGAGAGATTGTACAATGAGTCATGCAGTCTGCACACATGAGCAGCACATGGTATACTAGATCACACCTGACATCTGTAGGGGATTCGTAGCACTCCTGACACATACAATAAAGACCATGGATATGCACATGTTACATTGGCTAACATATAAGGTGGATCGGATATATGTAACATATGTAATTGAACATGTGTGGGTGACTGAGCAGTCCTGCACTGATCACACATATCTCATGGAATCAAACTATATATAGACATCACCATTGTAGCTGTTAAGTAGCTTAACAGAACTATCAACATATATACAGCCTCAACACGTCATTGTGTCAATATTGTCACATTATGTTGCAATACCATGATGGCACAACATTTGGTTACACTGATGTTTGGACAAGTAAGTGTCTGACACAATTAAGCACATCCATAGACTACATGTGCACAAAATGGCAGGCACCTGACCTACTGAAGTGGACAGTTGGAAGTGACCTAAGTCTCCCGGCAGAAGTCGTCATGGCGGTAGACGGTTACAACAGTTGTGCAAATTCTCATTGGTTAACATTGCTGCTGCCTTTGGGGGACTGGGGCCAACGGTGATGACGGCCAGCGGTGACGGTCCTGTTCTGGGGGGCGGTGACTGCATTTGCTGCAGCCTTGCTCACATGACTCCTGACACTGTTGCTAGCAAGACCTCCACGACGTGAGCTGCTGTGTACTGCCTCTGGGAGCCATCATGCACCTCATCCCTGGTGGTCTAGTGCCCATCACAAGTAAGTATTTCCTTTTCTTTACTTCTCCCTGTCGGTCTTTCACTCTTGCATTTGCTGCCTTTTCTTCTATCATCACTCATTTCTCCCTAGCTCTTTTTCCTTTCTCCCCTCTTTCCTCTGGCCCCTTTACCCCTGCGAAGCACCTTTCCTGCCCTCCAGCCTCCCAGCTGAATGCTCCTCCCCTTCTTAATGGTGGCCGAGTTCAGCAGATGCACCAAGGGCAAGCTCATCTGTGCCCATCCGCACCCCCTTTGATGACGCCAACACAGCAGCGTGCATTTCTCAACGCATGGATCAACAAATACGCCAACACTCTAGCCCCTCTCTGGCTAACATCGGCCAAACACATACCTAAGAAGGCTAGCTAGTTTGCCACAGAATTCCAAGAATCAAAGTGTACCCGCAGATGTTTAGAGAAGAAATGGAGGAACAGCCAATCCAGTGAAGACCTTGGCTCATTCAGAGCCGCAATCGCCACCCACCGACAACCAATCAAGAATGCAAGGAAGGACGCACTCTGGAAGCCCATTAACTCCTTTACACACAACTTGAAGGAACTCCTCTCAGTCATCAAGTTCACAGATCCCCCCTCCGAAACCACCAGCATCCCCCCGTCACAGGACCTCTGCGACAAACTAGCCTCCTTTTTCCACTGCAAGATCCAGGACATCTACAACAACTCCTGGTGGCCCACATCCCTCAGCACATCCCTCAGCACCACCCCTGCACCGACGGAGCACGGCCGCAACTTAAGAATCATCCTCGACTCCTTCCTATCCATGAACTGCCAGGTAAACTCTGTTGCCTCCTCCTGCTGGCACACACTCCGCAAACTCCGGAAGATCTTCAGATGGATCCCAGCAGACTGTTGCAGGACAGTTACCCACGCCTTAGGTATAGACTCAATGTGAGGCAGCCATCTCATTTATGCCACAATATGGCCTGAATAGGACAGTACATTTGGGTTTGTAGTTGTATCCTCATTGTCCCTTCATCTTCACTCAATGGGGTATGTGAAGGAGATTCTAATTTGGGTGTCTGATATGGTATATTTGGACTCATCCATGCATTTCCATGAGGTCGACATGTGTACATTTCACATTTAACATAGTGGCTTTGTTCTACAGGTGGTAAGTCCCTAGGCAGAACTAGCCCTTGAAAATATTCTTTGTCAATGCTATGTGTGCCAATGTCCTACCAGTTACAGTGCAACGTTAATTAGGTGCTGCCTATCGTGTCTCAATGGTTACTTGGGGCGCATCTTATGAAAAGGGACAATCATTTCTACCCTAGGCCTAGCTGATGTGGGCACCTTGGACAGAATTAGGTTTTGAATGACTTATAAAATCAAGATGAAATGGTTTAGTACCATTATTTCTAAAGCCGCCTTTTGTTGTAGTGGAATATGCTGTCAGTGCAGTGGCAGTCGTGTAGGTCGATTTGTGAATCATGTGTACATGTCATTTCTGTGTGACGTGTGTTGTCTGGACTTAGGTAGAGGTAATCACATGTCATGACTGGTGGGAGTGATGTTGGTTTACTTATGTTGTCAAGTTGTCCAACTGTAACTTCATGTCATATGTAATGGTAGTTGCCCCATGATGTATTTTATGGCTGCTTGAAGTGTATTTGTTGTGACACTGCACTACATGGATGTATCATGTGTGATATGTAGGCCATTGGTGCTGTACATGACTGTATGAAGTGATGGGGTATATTTGTGTTTAGTGCATGCAGATATTCCTCTGTGACTGTGTAATGGCATGCCTGTTCTACAGACATGTATTCTACACATCAGGTGTCACCTGTATTGCAGTGCCACTTATTTTGGCTACATCAGTTAATGTATCCATATTGGCATATGTGTGCGGAGAGTTTGGGCAGCCATGTGATATGATTGGCAGGTGCTGTGTTGTCTGTGACAAGAGTAGTCTTCACTATCAAGAGACATTACTAATAGACATTGACTAGTCAGGTGTAATTTCCTTACATGCTTGATGTGTTGTGATCATTTACCTGCTCTTCTTATGGGGAGGCATGATCAGGATTATGCTAGATGTTTCTACTTCAGGCAGGCCATGATAAGCATACTGACATGGCTTTACTGGTGATAATTTGTGTTACTTAAGTCATGCTAACTCACTAGGATTTCGATGTGGGTGTGAGGGATGACATATGAGGGTGGATAGTAGTAACATGTTATGACATGATGTAGGATATGTGTATTGCAACAGAGATAGCATAGCTAGGAGATGTTTTCCTACTGTTTTGCATGTAAAAATGCATGTATGTGGGGAATATGTTAACCCTCTCTATTGCTCTCTGTCTCTCCTTTCCTGTCTCTCTATTTGTGTGCATCAGCATCGGCAGGGGAAGAATACGGGGCACAGGTGAGTGGGGATGCTGCTGGCCACAGCACCCGGAGTGCTGCAACCACCAGCAGCGAGGGACCCAGAGGCCCAGAGGATGAGGGGAGTGCCACGGGGAAATCAGATCTTCTGCTTCATCATCTTCGGAATCCTCGTCCAGTGGACACTCCCTGGTGGTGGTGGGCTCTTCTGGGACCACCCTAGCACCATCTTCATCCACCACCTCCAAAACTAGTACCACCCTCCATGTAGCTCCCCACCCAGTTGCCTGCGCCCGCTCACCCTGGAAGGTGGCCATTTCCTTCGCTGCAGGCACCTCTTCCTCTGCCCATGTCAGCCCTGCTTCCCTCAGTGCTGAGGCTATTGACCTCCTGAGGTCAATGTCTGTGGGTCTGTCGACCATCATGAATGCCATCCAGGGACTAGCAACTCAAGGCCAACAGAGCAATGCATTCTTGGAGGGCATTCAAATTGCATTAACTGGCCTAGAGAGGTCCTTTAAGGCTCTGGCCTCCGCACTGATGGCAGCCAGTCACCCTTTGTCTTCCGTTCCCCCTTCACCTTCCTATTCCCAATCCCACACCCTTCTTCTCCGTCTCAGCCAAAGCACACAGACAGACAAGCATGCACCCACCTCAACACACAAGGGAAATGCTGACATACACAAGCATCCCAAGACCCACCACTGGCATGCACACAAACAATACCCACCTGCAGACACACCAACACCCACTACCTGCACAGACTCCCCCACCACCCCTACCATCACAGACACTACACCAGACACACCTGCAGACACCACCCCGACTTTCACAGATACAGCCACCACTCCAATGCTACCCACAGTTACCATAACAGCAGACCTGCAGACATCCACCCCAGTCACCACATCTGCAGACACCACAACGACAGACACACCAACATGCAGCACATTCACCACACTTGTAGTCAGCACCCCAACAGACAGTCACCCATCCACCACGACATCTCCCAGCTCCTCCACCTACCCTCCAAAATACATAAACGCCCACATTCACCCACCCAACAGACACACAGCACACACAAGCATTCTTCACCCTCGCATGGACACAAAACATCCACCAAAACACCTTCTACAACCACTCCCTCTCCCTCCACTCTTAAACCCTTTTGCCATAACCATCCCCATTTTTCCAAGATGTTTTTCCTCTTGGAGTTGTCCCTTTTCCCTACTTCTTCCCCACACCGTGTGACCCCAAAAGGTCAGTATCCCTCCCCAAGTGCAGCCCTACCACCTTCAAGTCCTCCCCTGCCCTACTGCTAGAACACATGCCACTCCCCCAGAAAGATGTCAACCCCTCCCAAGTGTTACCAGTCTTCCCCTAAGCCTCGCCCTAAGCCCTCCTCCGAAGCCCAAGATCAAAGTTCCCCTTCCAAACCAAAGCCCAAACCCCCTTCCTCCCTCTCATTCCCTGAGGTGGCGGCCTGCCCGCTTGATGCCCCGTCCAGTGGAGGTAATTTTACAGTCAGGAGTCATGTGGGGCGCTCAGATGTGCTATATGTGCATTGTGCATATTGTTGTTTGGACTGGCCTATGGGCTTTTCATTTTGTACATAGTTTTTGTTGGACTTTTTTCCTCATGCAGGGTCATCCCCATTCTTTTTGCCTCCTTCCTCCTATTTTTTCTGACCTGTAGCTGTTGGCTCTAGGACTCTGAGCACTTTATCACTGCTGATCAGTGCTAAAGTGCAGGTGCTCTCCCATCTAAAGTTGGTATGATTGGCGTATACCTAATTGGCATATTTAATTTACCTATGAGTCACTTGTACAGTGGTATCTCTATCCCCAGGGCCTGTAAATAAATACTACTAGTGGGCCTGCAGCGCTGCTTGCGCCACCCACTGAAGTAGACTTTCAAACCTGTCTCAGGCCTGCTAGGGCAGTGCCTGTGTGCGCGGTTTTCTGCCACAGGGACCTGGCATCAAAATTTACTTGCCAGGCCCAGAACTCCCCTTTTACTACATGTAAGTCACCCCTAAGGTACGCCCTACCTAGCCCTGTGGGCAGGGTGCCATGTGTGTAGAAGGCAGGACATGTACCAAGTTGCATGGCCTGTCCTGGTAGTGACAAACAGCCTAACTTGGTGTCTCACTGCTGTGAGTGCTGCCTTCTCATAGGATTGCATTAGAAATGCCCTGCCTTATGTGTAAGGGGTAATGTCTGATTTATGAGGGGTAGTGTAGGCATGTTTGGCATGGTTGGGATGGTGATAATAAATAATGCTTACTGGTGTAGTTGTATTTTATATTACTATTACAGAAATGCCACTTCTAGAAAGTGCGCATTTCTCTGTGCTTATGACTCTGGTGTTTTGCAGCTTGACTCCAATCCACGTCTGGGCAGAGTGACAGTTGGGGCTTTGTGTATACTTTTCAGACAGCCTGTACACAGGGGGGGTGGAGGTGTCTCAGAGGTGCATCTGCATATTGAATAGTCTTCCTGGGCTGAGAGAAGGGAGAAGCGGGGCACACCTACATTTGTAAAGGATGTGCCCTGGCCTCACACAATGGGGTCGTTAACCCCCCAACTGATGTTTGGACCCTGTGCTGAAGGAGAGAGGGGACACTCCCAGAACCAGTTGTAACTGGCTGGAACCTTCTCACCCTACCATTGCAAAACATTGTGAGGACTGAGTATAAGTACAGGGGAATTTCCCCCACAATTTGGAGACTCTTGGAATCATCTTAGAACTGGACACAAAAGGCTGGAAGGACTCACCAGGAACCACCATGGACTGCTGCTGCTGTGCAGACCTGTGACCTGCTTGGTCACTGTAAAGGACTTGCCACTTGCTGCATCCTCTTTATGCTGGCCTGTTGCTGAGCCCCTCCACCTGTTAGCCCTTTTCCTGGACTGTTGTCCCCCAAGGGCAGGGTGCTGTGGCCCCTGACCCCTGCATCCACTTCCATCATAAGAGTTGCTTCCCTTGATTGAGCTAAGCGCTGTGGAAAGCGCTTCCTTGGGGACCTCTTCAGCGCTTGAAAGCGGTTCCCCTTTCTGGTGTTTTCTGCTTTAAGAAGCGCTTATTCACTGTGCCAGGATAAAGCCCGGGCTTCCTCGGAGGTTCCAGTGCTTTTGGAAAAGCACGTCCTGGTGCCTGAAATCACAGCCGCAGCCCAGGGGAGCTGCCTCAACTAAGCACGAGGGAGCGCGCTGCCTGGTGCCTCCGGGACACAAGAAGATCCAACCAATAGCCAAATTGGAGCAAGAGCGCTCCTGTCGTGCCCCGGGGTGAAGCGCGCTCTGTGGAGCGTCCCCGGGGCACAGGCAGGAACCTACATTGGTGCCTGCCCCTTTTCGATGGCCGTACGGGCAGCCAAGTGCTGTTGGAGCCAGTGGGCAGGGAAGGAAGCCTCATGGGAGGCTCCCTCACCCAACCAGGCCCCTTGTTGTCTCTTCTGCCGGGCAGGGGGAAGGGAAGCCTCACCGGAGGCTCCCCCTGCTCCCCTGACACTCCAGACCTGTGTCTGGAGGCCACGGGCAGGGTGGAAACCCCTTGTGGCCCCGTGTGGGCCAGTATCAGCTTTTGAGGTCTCCCCCCACAGCGGAGGGCCAGTGCAGGATACCTCAGGAGATCGCGGGCCCCAGGAGGGGGCCGTTGCCAGTCGGAGGGGGTGCGTGGCACCCCTCCTCCTCCTACAATTTCCTGAGGATGTTGGCCCCCCTCGTGAGGGCAGGTTGAGGCCTGGGGGGCCTCCAAGTGATCACAGGCCCCCGGAGGGGCCCGTCCACAGTAGAGAGGAGGTGTGTGCTGCCCTCCTCTAGCCAAAGGATAAGAGAGGCCCCCGTTTTGTGCAGAGGAGCGCCGGGGGCCCCATTTTTCATCTTTTAGGCACTAGAGGTGTCTTCACCATTGAAGCCAGGTATTTCCTAGAGGAATAATATATATACTAAAGTTCTTTCTACAGACTTGACTACATATATTGCCTACCTGCTTGATGATGATTATATATGTATGTAAATGTTCCTGGTATGGGCATTACGTGCTAAGATGTTTTTCTAACTTGCCATATGTTTTCTGACGTTCCTACTATGGGCGTTCATCATATTCTTATGACAAGTGCTTTGGTTTAATAGCGTGTTACCTGACTACTGCTTATGTTGCAGACTACTGAGTAACCTGTGTGTAATATGTGACTACTGCTAGTTTGTAGAGTAACTAATGCGTAACGTTCTGCCAACTGCTAAGGTAGCAGGATACTACTGATATGTGATGTTTGGTCTAATATTTGCCTTGTGTACAATACAGTATATTTTGATATAACTTGGTGTTGTGTTTCCTTTGTGGTGGGGATAGTGTGTCACGTGTGTTGTGTGTGTTGTGCAAACGCTTTACACGCTGCCTCTGGGATACGCCTGACTGCTCATGTCAAGCTACCAACACGGTGAGCAGGGGTTATCTTGTACGTGTACCTCCCTTGCCCTGACTAGAGTGGGTAGGTTCTGCCTGGCTGAGGTGCATACCCTAGCCAACCAGGAACCCCATTTCAAACAGTTCTGTATTTGTTTAATAATTTGTTTATTTATTGATATACATCTGGGCCAACCAGTTGTTGGTTCCAAGTTTACATAATTGTCCTGCCTTTCTTTCCTCATGGCTGTTATGGCCTTGCCATATTTCATTTATGTGTGAGTGAGTTATATGTGTGTGGTGGTTGTGCTACCACTTATGTCTGGCCAGAATGTTTGGGTGTGTGCTTTGCATTTGTCCCTCAGTGATGGCTGTGTATTGTGTGTTGGACATGTAAGTGTTTGGGACATGCATTGATGTTGATATTGTGTGTATTGATTGTGTTGACATATGTTAATTGGTGTGTTGTGTTCCGTTGTGTGGGTGCATGTGTGTGTTGATTGGTTTGTCAGAACCGTTGTGTAGTGTGTTTGTATGGCATGATGTATGCCTCGTTGTATGACTGTGTGGTTGTGTGTTTTGGTTCTCTGGTGTTGTTACATACTGTTGTTTGTATGTTTTGTTAGGAGGAGGTGTGTATGTAATGTGGTTGCTTGATCGTGCCTTTCAGGTGTTTCAGTTGTGGTGTAAGTGTGTGATTTGGTGATGTTGTGTGTTGATGTGTTTGACTGTGCCGGTGCTGTGTGTCTGTGGGTTGGTGTGTGTTTTGGAAGTGTGTGTTGGCTATTGTGCCGGTACTAGGTCTGTGCGTGTGGGTATGTGGCTGTGTGTGAATGCTCGTGTTAGCGTGGGAGTACATGTGTGTGCGCGATCGTAATCCATTCAGGATGTGTATGTTGAGTGTGCGTTGATATCTCAGCATTATGCGATAGTGACAGGTAAGTTTCGTACTCACGGTTGCTGTCATCGTCGCTGGTTCTGGAGTCGTGGTACAAGCAGGGGCAGCAAGAAGATGTGTAGTTCAGGTTCCATGATGGCTCTAGACAGGTATGTGTTCCTGAAGGTGAGTGTCTCCTTTTTATAGAGTTTCGGCCAGGGTATATGTGGTGGTGCGACCACAGCAGAAACCTTGGCGGTGTGCAGCCCCGTAAACTGTCCGGCACAAACATGGTCTCCGCTGGCCTGAAGGTGCCTACCGCTGTCCTTGGCGGCCTGACCGCACTGGCGGTGGTGGCAGAATTAGGCTGTATTCTGTTGCGCATACCACATGGTCATAATTTGGCAGTCTTATCCACCAGCCCGCCACCACCAATTTGGTGGTCAATAGAACAATGGCAAAATGGTGCTGAATTGGAAGATAATATAATGGCCCAACAAAGGCAATTGCTACTCTCTCCCATTTTTTATGTGAATCAAAAGGTGTCAAAAGTTGCACTCTCGCTTTTAACCCTTTATCATTCTGCTGACAATTAACACATTTAGACACCCACTCCTCCGCATCCCTACTCATGCTAGGCCACCACTTATAACTCCCTCAACCTTTTCATGTTAGTAGTCATGCCTAAATGTCCCTAATGACTGAGAGTTAGAAATTTCTATTTATGTTTGCAGGTAGGGTAAGTTTATCCCCACGAAACAAAAACTCTTCTTCTAGTAACAATTCATCTTGTATTTTCCAGTAACACAGTAACACCAAAGGTGAATTCTTTTCTCTAGGACATCCACCAGTTAAATACTGCCTCACCTCCTTCAGAACATTGTCTTTCTTTGCAGAATCAATCCACTCCTGTTCAGACACCACCCACCCACATTCAACCAATAAATATTAGCTACTAAACATTCTATATTTTCTTAGTCTTGGTCAACAGGTTGATCTAAATCATCCTCTCCTAAAGCCAAAGGTAGTCTTGTAAGACAACCAGCCTTCTTGTTTTTGCCACCCGGATGTGAACTACATCAAAATGGTGTTTGAACAATTTCGAGCTAAGCCTAACCAACCTGGCAGTGACTCTAGAAGTATTTACATTGGACCCACTGATATGAGAATCAGTGTTTTGTTATTTGTTTTTTAAACAAAATTAGTTCCCCAAACATAACATTTGAATTTTTCCACAGCCCAAGTACAGGCCAACAGTTTGTGTTGTGTAACAGAATACATTCTTTCCGGTGGTTTCAGAGTGCATGAAGCAAACATGATGGTATTCTCCTTGCCTGTGTACTCTTGCATCAAAACCACAACAGGTCCAATGTTACTGGCATCTACTGTTATGCACATCTTCCCCGGGTGAGAAAAGACTCAATAAAGGAGCATTGCAAATGTTTCTTTTATGAGATCAAAAGCTGCTTGGTGATCCACATCTCAAACAAATTTTACACATCTCTTCAATAATCTTAGTAAAGGTTCAGCAACTATGGCAAAATTCCCTACAAGCGTGGCATGTAACTCACACCTGCCCATGAACACATGAAGTTCATCACGATCTCTGGGTGTTGCAATTTCCTTTGTAGTCTTTGGGAACCTGGCCTGGGTGAAGTTCCTTTAAAAGACACTGTAAGTCCCAAATATTCCACCTCATTAACTCCAAATACACGCTTTTCCCTTCTTAATTTGAAATCCCTGTCTGGCATTGCTTTCAGTACTTCATTCAGACTGATGTTGTGCTCATATTCATCCTTACAATGAAAGAACGTAATCCTGAAAAATAGAAACACTAGGAATCCCAATAAGTACCTCTTCTAATACTCTCTGAAAAGTGGCAGTTGCTGATGTCAAACTGAAAGGTACTTTACCAAACTGAAAACACCATCCGGTGTGAAAAAAAGCAGTTAAATGCTTAGATTCCTTAATGAGACAGACCTGATGCTAGGCAAGCCGTATGTCCAATTTAGAAAGCACAGACTATGAAGCTATCAAAATATCAATTTTTGGAAGAGAATGTCTGTCAATCCATATGGCCTTATTTAGGCTACTCAAGTCTATCCACATTCACCATTGTTTGTTTTTCTTGCAAGCAATAACAATAGGGGATAACTATAGAAAGGATTCAGTTGGTTCTATACCTCGCTGTCTACACAAATTTCCCAACAACTCTGGTAATTCTTTCCTAATGCTTAAAGACGCACTACATAGCTTATGCTTGATAGATAGGCACCCCTCCTTCAATTTGATATGGTGCTCAAAATTGCTTATAGTACACAACTGTTCTGTGAATATATTTCTGTAGCTCCCTATAATACTAACAATGTTTGAGATAGGTACATCAACATCATTTACACAAAAGTATTGTGGAAAACATCCAGGTCTCAGCTGAAGTCCCAAACATCTCTGATGATGTCACCCTAATATGTCAGGACCAACTACTGATACATAAATTTTCCCCACAACAATCCGGTCCTTGAGTTGTAAAGAATTTTCAAAAAAATTCTCCTAAATTAATTTTAGCACTATTATACCCTCTCGTATTGACAGGCGATAAAAGATTTTGCAAAAGACAATTTTTCAAAAGAGTTTGCTTAGGAATACATAGAAATTGTGTAAAACGTCCCGGTCTCAACTGAAGTCCCAAACATCCCTGATGATGCCACCCTAAAATGTCAGGACCAGCTACTGATACATGCATTTTCCCAACAACAATAAAGTCCTTGAATTGTACAGATGTTTAAAAAATCCTTCAAAATCAATGTTGACACCATTATACCCTCCCAGATTGACATCAGGGTGTAAAAGATTTTGTAAAAGACCATTTTTCAAAAGAGTTTGCTTAGAAATAATTGTGGTTTTTGTTACTATGGCCCTGATTACAACCCTGGCGGTTGGTGTTAAAGCGGCGGTAATACCGCAAACAGTCCGGCAGAGAAAAAAATGGGATTACGACTGTGGCGGAAACTGCCAACATAGCCAGCCACTTTAACACTCCGACCGCCACGGCGGTACAAACAAACCGCGCGGCGGACACCGCCAACAGACAGGCGGAAGACAATATAACCCCCCATCCTATCACAACAGGCCTATCCGCCACCTTTTCCGGGGTGGAACCAACATGAACAAAAACATGGGCGGAAACAGTACACAGAAGGGAAAACACTCACCTTTCCACACCCGACAAGGAACCAGGACGCCATGGAGCCCGAATTGCAGATACTGCCGATGATGGTCTTCCTGCTCCTCTATCAGGAGCTCCAACGATGGCGGCGACGACCACGGTGAGTACTGCACCTACAACACAGGGGGGGGAAGAGAGTGACACACACATGCAACACGCAACACCCCCACCCCCAACCCTACCCCCACCCACAACACCATACACACAAATACATGCTGCAACATTACATATACACCTCCCACCCCCTGGAAGAACGCAAGGACAAAAGGAATTGATTTGAACAAATGTAATCATTGGAAATATCATTATCAAAATTCTGAATCCAGTGTATACAATTATGTACACCAAATACACAAGTCCGGATAGTGCACCAATCATTGTCCGTGGACCACTGGGCCCAAAACGCATGGGCAAGGCCTACACATGATACCTGACTACAAACGGAGAGAACACTGGAGGGTCATCAGATAGAAAATATACAGGCACCTCAGGGGAGGGGGGGGCACTTCAGCCTGATGAACGCACGAGGCCACTGCTCCATGAGGGGGCTCCATGCACACAGTTTGGTCTTGGGGAGAGCAAAGCCACATTCTCTCAAGTCTTTCCAGTGGGTGGTTTGCCCACTGCTTTATCCTGGGGAGTGCAAAGCCACAGTCTCTCACGTCTCTCCAGTGGGTGGTTTGCCCACTGCTTTATCCTGGGGAGTGCAAAGCCACAGTCTATCAAGTCTCTCCAGTGGGTGGTATGCCCACTGCTGTATCCTGGGAAGTGCAAAGCCACAGTCCCACAAGTGGATAACAGTCTCCACTGGTTCTGGAGGGGGCTTTGTGCCCAGGGTGCTTCATCCTGCCAAGGACTGAGGTAGTGGATTTATCTCTCCACTGGTTTTGGAGGGGGCATGGTGCCCAGAGTGCTTGATCCTACCAAGGACTGAGGAAGTGGATGTATCTCTCCACTGGTTCTGGAGGGGGCATGGTGCCCAGAGTGCTTTATCCTGCCAAGGACTGAGGTAGTAGATGTATCTCTCCACTGGTTCTGGAGGGGGCTTTGTGCCCAGAGTGCTTCATCTTGCCAAGGACTGAGGTAGTGGATGTATCTCTCCACTGGTTCTGGAGGGGGCTTTGTGCCCAGGGTGCTTCATCCTGCCAAGGACTGAGGTAGTAGATGAATCTCTCCACTGATTCTGGAGGGGGCATGGTGCCCAGAGTGCTCCACATGCAGTGTGGCCAGAACAATACACTCTCCTGGGTGTGTGTGCCACAAGATTGCCGAGGTACAGGTTGCATGATACGCCATGGAGGCAGACATATCACACACTGCTGCAGCTTCGCATTCCATATGCAGGTGACAACTGTGATGACAGTGATGCTTCATGGAAGCTGCCCAGGGTCCTTGAACTCACAACCAGCCTCGGACGACTGACCACTGGGGATGGTAGCCATGTCTGCGGTGGTGCCATTGTCTGAGGACATCACGGAGCCGGTGGCGGTGCTTGCGGCGGTGTCAGTCGTGGCGGTGCTTGCGGCGGTGTCAGTCGTGGCGGTGCTTGCGGCGGGGTCTGTGGCGGCGGTGCTGGCTGCAGGGTCTGAGGCGGCGGTGCTGGCTGTAGGGTCTGTGGCGGCGGTGCTGGCTGCGGGGTCTGTGGTGGTGGTGATGGCTGCGGGGTCTGTGGCGGTGGTGCTGGCTGCGGGGTCTGTGGCACCGTAGCTGGCGGCGGGGTCTGTGGCGGCAGTGCTGGCAGCGGAGTCTGTGGCGGCGGAGCATGTGTCAGCACCAGCTGAGTGAGAGAGCAGGATGTCTCCTGCAGCCCCGGACAGCTGCCCACCGGGGAAGAGGCTGGGGACTGTCGCAGCAGCTGTGGAGGTGTCGGAGGCAGTGCAGGTAGCGGTGCTGGTGGCGGTACAGGTGGCGGTGCAGGTGGCGGTGTTCCCCGCCGTACAGGTTGGGGTGGACGTGGACAGAAGGTGTGACACTGGTCCCTCAGTCTGTGCCACCATGCCCTCTCCTGACCTGCCCTTCTGTTTTTGGCCCTTCCCCACCTTTGATGGTGGCGCAGTTGTCTTGCCACTATCCTCTTTCATTTTCGCTAACCCCTTGGTGGCAGGTGTTTTCGGCTTCTCCCTCTGGGATGTGGATACCTTTTTAACCTTGGCAGGTGGTGGAAAGTCCTTGACCTCGCTCCGTGGGACACTGGCAGCCCTGATGGTTGGCGCACTCCATGACCCCGTAGTTGCTGGCACCACTGTGCCTGGGGATGTGGTGGCTGAGGTACTGAGCTGGGATCTGGAAAGCCTGGCTCTAGGGGAAGGACGGGGGGAGGTGTAGGGAAGAGGTCAATGTTAGCCAGGAAAAGTTTTTTAGACACACTTGGGATGGGTAGATGGAGGGGGTTTGGGAGTGGAGGAAGAGGTAGTGGTTGTAGGAAGTGTACATATGCTGAATTTGGGTGAAGGTGCATGGGCTGGAGGCTGTTGTGAGGTGGATGGCTGTTGTGTGGGTGTGTGCCTGCATTTGTGTACTTTGGGAGGAGGGCTCACTGACACACTGGGAGAGGACACTGGGGATGTGTGAATGGTAGTGCGGATGGTGAGTGCACGTGAGCGGTGTGTGGTGATAGGCGTGCTGGTGATGGAGGTAGTGGCTGAGGATGTAGTGCATGCAGGTGTGACTGGAGACGAGACTGGGAGGGAGAAGGGAGAAGTGGAGGAGGGGGACACAGTGGGGGGAGTGGATGTTGGTATGTGTGCATGGGTATAATGCTTGTGTGAGTGCCTGTGGGATGTGTAGTGCTTATGTTTGCCTGAGCCCCTGAGCCACTCTTGTGTGTTGATGTGTGTGCATGCTGGTCTGATGGTGTGCTTGGGATGGGCTGAGGTATGGGGATTGGGACTGGGACTGGGTGGAGGAGATTGGAGGGGGGAGACTGGACACAGGGACAATGGCTGCCATCAGTACTGAGACCAGAGCCTGAAATGCTCTCTGTTGGGCCGCCTGGCCAGAATGAATGCCCTCCAGGTATGCATTTGTTTGTTGCAAATGCCTCTCAACACCCTGGATGGCATTCAGAATGGTAGACTGCCCAACAGTGAGGGATCTCAGGAGGTCAATAGCCTCCTCACTGAGGGCAGCAGGGCTGACTGGGGCAGGGCGTGAGGTGCCTGGGGCAAAGGAGGTGCCCACCCTCCTGGGTGAGCGTACACGGGACACACGCTGAGGGGCTGCTGGGATGGCGGTGCTGGTAGGGGGGGTGGCGGATGTACCTGTTGATGCAGTGGGCACAGTGGGGCCTGCCACTGCAAGGGAGCTCCCATTAGAGGAGGAGTCGCTGTCGTTGATCTCTGTTCCTATCCCCGCCATGGAGTTCCCCTCGCCCTTCGTCCCACTGGTGGCTTCAGACTCAGTTGTTGGTTCCGCATTCCGTCTATCCAGTTACGCTATCCCACAGCGTTTGTGTTTTGCTTTGCTTTTGCCGCCCTAAGTGCGCCGGGTATGCCCAGACGTGGGTCCTGGGCTCACTGTGCCACTGGATTCAAGCTAGCCTGGCTGAGGAGGGGTGAAACCCCGAAACCGGTCCCAGGATGCTTGTTTCCGGTCCAGGGAGAACCTGGCCTGGCAGTTCGGGCTTGACTGTTCCCATGTGGAACAGGGTCAAGACTGATTTGCATATGGCTGGGTTCAAACTGGGGTGGCATGGTGAGCAAAATAATGGATGGATTAAACCCAGATCTGTGACTGGGGGTGAATGTTTGATTGGTTCCGCATTCCGTCTATCCAGTTACGCTATCCCACAGCGTTTGTGTTTTGCTTTGCTTTTGCCGCCCTAAGTGCGCCGGGTATGCCCAGACGTGGGTCCCGGGCTCACTGTGCCACTGGATTCAAGCTAGCCTGGCTGAGGAGGGGTGAAACCCCGAAACCGGTCCCAGGATGCTTGTTTCCGGTCCAGGGAGAACCTGGCCTGGCAGTTCGGGCTTGACTGTTCCCATGTGGAACAGGGTCAAGACTGATTTGCATATGGCTGGGTTCAAACTGGGGTGGCATGGTGAGCAAAATAATGGATGGATTAAACCCAGATCTGTGACTGGGGGTGAATGTTTGATTGGTTCCGCATTCCGTCTATCCAGTTACGCTATCCCACAGCGTTTGTGTTTTGCTTTTCAGTTGTTTCGCCCCTCAGGGCAAAGTGGGATGCAGCTCCCTCCTGCTCTGGTGCCAATGCTCCTCCGCCTAATGATGCTATTGCACACAAGAACAGGGAGACCACAAAAAGGAGGGGGGAGACAGGAGAAAGACATGTTCAGTGCATGCAACACCACTACCGTTGGCGGACACAACAGACACAGCAGCCCTCTGCACTACGCCATGCAAATATTGTCCCTAGATTAATCACTTGCCCATGGGGTACAAGGCCTAAACCCGATTGCTGCACACCTGGAAGTCACAGGAGACTGACTAGGTGTAGATGGCACTAACCACTTGCGGGGTTGGGGTACCACATAGCCTGCCTCACAAGGGACCTTGCCTACCAAGCTCGCCCGGGCCTAGGGGAACCCACTGCCCACCTCCCCCACCCAGACACCTCGTAATGCGTGCAGAGTCAGCTGAATGAGAGTGTACTCACTCCCTTGTGGCTGCTGTGATGCCCTCAAGCGCCCATCCAACTCCGGATACACCACCGCCAGGATCCGGAACATCAGGGGGGACATGGTGCGACGGGCACCCCTCCCACGTTGGGAGGCCATCCCCAGCTGGGCCTCCACCGTCTTCTTGCTCCAACTGCGCAGGTCCTCCCATCTTTTACAGCAGTGGGGGCTCCATCTGTGGTGGACCCCCAGGGTCCGGACGTCCTTGGCGATGGCACTCCAAATAGCCTTCTTCTGGTGGGAGCTGACCTAGAGGAATGCTACAGGGGGAAATGAAAATCTGTACCCGTCCGGACCGTCATACTCATTGGCCCCCGTTCCCACCCTTGCCCTGACGCACATGCACTCATCGTCCACGCATGCAGGCCTCAGCCCCCCCATGTATCTTCCATCCACACCACTCCAAACAGGCATTGCCCATGCAGCATGCTCACAGTGTACTCACCTGTTTGTCTGGAGGACCGTACAGTTGTGTGTACTGGGGGAGGACCCCATCCATTAATTTCACCAAATTCTCTGAAGGGAAGGCAGGGGCCCCTTCCCCAGACACATGAGCCATTGTTGCTTCCAGACACAGGTCACAGCAGCACTTGCAATGTACGTCCTCTCCTGTTGAAGGTCAGGTAGCAAGTGAGTGAACAGACAGAAAATGGCGTTCACGTCTGCAGCGGTGCGTACCGTCACCACCGGCGTACATCGTCATTGGCTCCTCGGACCCATAGGGTCCAATGTTAATCAATGCAGAATTGCGCCACTGTCTTCGACCGCCCTCCACGACGGTATACAACGCCCGCGCAGTTACCTCATATCCCCTTGTCCCACCTTACGGGTCAGGCAGCCGCCATTTCAGGGGGCCACATGGCAATAATAATAACTGCGTCACACCAATGTAGGCCTTGAATGCACACAGTTACAGGCACATTGCGGATTAATAAATGTATGCAAATTACGTTTTGTGATTCCTCAGTGTTGGCTGACTCTCTGCTCGCTCTTCTCCTCCATAGGGCACGTCTACTGGGGCCGGTGATGAGATGGCGGCATCCTCCGGTGTACAGACCGCTGGTGGACCTGTCGACAATGGAAGTGAGACACATCATAGTCACCTACAGACTTGATCGTGCAACAATCCAGGAACTGTGTGCCCAGTTGGGGCCAGACCTGATGTCAGCTATCCGCCATCCCACAGGGATACCACCTCTAGTGCAGGTCCTGTCTGTACTCCATTTCCTGTCCAGTGGTTCCTTTCAAACAACAGTGACCATCGCATCAGGGATGTCCCAGCCAATGTTCTCTAACGTGTTGTCGAGAGTGTTGTCTGCCCTGCTGAAACACATGCGCAGCTATATTGTGTTCCCTCAGGTGTAGGATTTGCCCACAGTGAAAGGTGACTTCTATGCCCTGGGACATATCCCCAACATCATTGATGCTATTGATGGGACACATGTGACATTGGTGCCCCCATGCAGGAGTGAACAGGTGTACAGAAACCGGAAGAGCTACCATTCTATGAATGTGGAGATGGTGTGTTTGGCAGAACAGTACATCTCCCATGTGAATGCCAAGTTTCCTGGCTCAGTGCATGTTGCTTACATTTTGAGAAATAGCAGCATCCCTTATGTGATGGGGAAACTCCAGAGGCACCGTGTGTGGCTTATAGGTGAGGACAAGGACCCTATACAGTGTGAATAGGTGTCTGGGTATGGGGTTGTCCCTAAGGGTTAGTGTGTGTCTAACAGTCGTTGCTCGATATTTGCAGGTAACTCTGGTTACCCCAACCTGTCATGGCTACTGACCCCAGTGAGGAATCCCAGGACAAGGGCAGAGGTATGCTACAATGAGGCACATGGGCGAACTGGGAGGGTGATTGAACGAACCTTCGGCCTCCTGAAGGCCAGATTCCGGTGCCTCCATATGACAGGTGGTTCTCTCTACTACTCACCAAAGAAGGTGTGCCAGATCATCGTGGCCTGCTGTATGCTGCACAGCCTGGCTTTGCAACGCCAAGTGCCTTTTCTGAAGGAGGATGGGCCAGATGGTGGTCTTGTGGCAGTTGTGGAGCCTGTGGACAGTGAAGAAGAGGGGGCAGAAGAAGAGGATATCGACAACAGAAACAACATAATCATGCAATACTTCCAGTGAGACACAGGTAAGAAGATGTCACTGCCTCCCATATCTCATACTATTATTGGAGCTAGCAAAAGTCTGTCTTTTACACTCAGTCTATGGACCCTGACGTGTCACTTTGGCTTTCCATTTCACAGATGTGGGTCCCACTTTGTGCTCTCTGCTATATTTCCTCCAGGCCTACAGGTGTGTTACATCCGTATGTGGACAAGTAAATTGACATTGCTATATTTCATGGTTATTGCAATTACATGTTTGTGAAAGCACAGCCTGACTCCAGATTGTTTTGTGATTGAAGTGCGTTTATTTCTGTGCAAATAAGTGGAGGGGGTTGTAAAATGGGCAGGGGCCATGGTGGAGGAATGTCCATGGCAGAGTCCAGTCTATTTGTTTCACAGGTGCATTGTCCAAAGGGGCATAGGAAGTGGAGCAATGGCAGTTGAAGGATAGACAGGGTGACAAAGTGGGACAGAAGGGTGACATTCAGGGGGGTCTCATTTCCTGGCGGGGGTCTTGGCAATGTTCTCTGTCTTGTTCCTGGATCTCAGGGACCGTTTGTGGGGTGGTTCTCCATCTGCAGGGGGTGGGGTGCTGGTGTCATGTTCCTGTGGCGGTGCCTCCTGTCCACTAGCGCGGAGGTGGAGGGCTGTTCATCATCCAGGCTAGTGTAAGGGGCCCCTTGTTGTGCCACAGTGTCCCTCCTGGTGTTGACAAGGTCTGCCAGCACCCCTGCAATGGTGACCAGGGTGTTGTTAATGGACTTCAGGTCCTCCCTGATCCCCAGATAGTGTTCCTCCTGCAGCCGCTGGGTCTCCTGAAACGTGGCCAGTACCATTGCCATTGTCTCCTGAGAATGATGGTAACCTCCCATGATGTTGGAGATTGCCACGTGGAGAGTGGGTTCCCTGGGCCTGTCCTCCCCCTGTCGCACAGCAGTCCTCCCAGTTTCCCTGTTGTCCTGTGCCTCTGTCCCCTGAACTGTGTGCCCACTGCCACTGCCACCGGTCCCTGATTTTCTTGGGTTGGTGGGTTTGCCTGGGTTCCCTGTAGTGGTGGACACACTGCTGATTGACGTGTCCTGGGGACAGAAGGATGGGCCCACTGGGTGGGTGCTGTGGTGGTGTTTCCTGAGGGGGGAGGCTCTGTGGTGGCTTGTGCTAGTGTCAGGGGAACCGACTGTCCCGAGGTCCCTGATGGGCCAGGCTGGTCATCTTGATCCAGTTGGGCAGAGCTGCTGTCATCACTGTGGGTCTCTTCTGTGGGGGACTGGATATGTCTGGTACCTCCTCTCCAGTGACGTTGGGTAGAGGTCCTGGAGGGGTGTAAAGGCATGATTATTGCATCTGTGTGTGCCATCGTGTGCGATGGGTGAGTGACCCTGTACTCCAGTGCTTGCATTCTTGGCTTGGTCCTTGTGTGATATTTGGTTTGGGGTCTGTGTGGGTATCTGTAGTGGACATGCTTTGGTGATGGGTGTCCATGCTTTGGTGTTGCATGCAGGGATTGGTATAGGGATGGGTGGGTTGTGATAGTGGGGCATATGTGAGGTGTTGGAGTGATGGGGTGATAGTGTGAGTGGGAGTATGTGATGGCATGCAGGTAGGGTGGGGGGATAAGGTAGTAAAGAGTTGACTTACCAGAGTCCCGTCCCCCCGCTACTCCTGCGAGGCCCTCAGAATGCAGTATTGCCAAGACCTGCTCCTCCCATGTTTTTAGTTGTGGGGGAGGAGGTGGTGGTCCACTGCCAGTCCTCTGTACAGCAATCTGGTGTCTGGAGACCACAGAACGCACCTTCCCCCGTAGGTCATTCCACCTCTTCCTGATGTCATCCCTAGTTCTTGGATGCTGTCCCACTACGTTGACCCTGTTGACAATTCTGCGCCATAACTCCATCTTCCTTGCAATGGAGGTGTGCTGCACCTGTGATCCGAATAGCTGTGGCTCTACCCGGATGATTTCCTCCACCATGACCCTGAGCTCCTCCTCAGAGAACCTGGGGTATCGTTGAGGTGCCATGAAGTGGTGTGGGTGATGTGTAAGGTGGTGTGTGTTGTGATGTGTTAGGGGATGTGTTGGTGTGTGTTGTTTGAGGTGCGTGGATGCTGTGTATGTGATGGTGTTGTGTGTCTGTGGATGCTGGTGTTGTTTATGGTGGTGTCTCTCTCTGGTGTGGTTTCAGAATTCTGGTAGTAAGGGTTTGTGGGTGATGTGGGTGTGTGTTTTGTATTGGATTGGTTGTGTGGGTGTGGTGTGTGTATGTGTATCAGGTGTGTGTATTTCAATTTGTCCAATGTGGTTGTGTTTTGTAAATGTGTGTGTATTTTGAGTGCGCCGGTGTGTACTGCCAATGGAATACCGCGGTTGAAAGAGCGCTGCGTTGATTCGTGGGTCGTGATAGTGTGGGCGTATTCCTGTTGGCGTGATGGTGCCGGTTTTGTTATCGCCAGTTTATCACTGACCTTTGGTGTGGCGGACTTGTATGGGTGTCTATATTATGGCAGATTCTGAGCTGTGGGTCATAATAGCTGTAGCGGAATTCCGCGGCTGCAGCAGTATGTTGGCGGTCTTCTGCACGGCGGTAAGCGGTATTTACTGCCAGGGTTGTAATGAGGGCTTAAGTCAGTTAGTAAAGCAATTTTGACACCATTCACTAGAAAGGTACAGGATCTTTACAGAAAGGTACATCTTTTTCATATATCTTCACACATAAAACCATGTTTCTCATCTTATCACTCAAATGATCTGAATTATCTTCCATCATGGAATTAAACTTAAGTTCAACATTCTTGGTAGCTCTGCATACACAAACAAAATGATTCATACCACCACATTTACTGCACTCTTTATCTATCACTGGACGATGTTGGAAAAGTGCAGCATGTGCTCTTAAACCGCATCTGAAACACATGGATTCATTAGCAACTTTTGATTTTTGCTGTGACCAACTTGTAATTGGAAATAAACCTTGCTTCCTACTCGTAACCGTATGAGTATCTAATGTGTATTTATTGATTTCTTTCAAATCGTCTTCGGAATCTTGAATACTGTTAGCATTGTCAATAGTTTCCTCAAACAATGGGATTTTGTGAGTAAGTAAATGCTCCAGAATTGTTTTATTAAAACACCTAGGGCCAGATGTATCAAAAAGTTTTGCACTCACAAACGGTGCGAATCGGTAAATTCGGCCGTTTGCGAGTGCAAAACTGTGGTCTGCGATGCATGAAATGCATTCGCAGACCACAAATAAGAAATCGCTAAAATTGCGATTTCTTGCGTTGCGACCTGGAAATTGCGAGTTGCAATTTCCGATTTTCCAAAAATAGCATTTTGCACTTTCAAAATACCATGCTTTACAACCAGGTGGTAACCTGGTGCAAAATTTAAAAATGCAGTTAAACTGCATTTTTTAATTTAACATGTAAAGCACACATGCCCATTTGGCATGTGTGTACCTTCCATGTTGAAAAAAAAGTTTTTGGGGTGCAGGAGAGGGGGCCTTAGGCCACCAGCACCCTGGCCTTTTGCATCTCCAAAATTACGATTTCTGGTTCAGAAATCGCAATTTTGGAAATGCAAAAAATTCACAGCTATGGGCCAACAGGCCCAGAGCTGCGAATGGGGCCGGTATCGCAATTTGCGATTCAGTAATAGCTTTTGCGATTTTTAAGAAATCGCTATTACCAATTCGCAAATGTGATACATGGCCCATTGCGAGTCGGTAATAGCAATTTCTTAAAAATCGCTATTACCGAATCGCAATGGGCCGTGATGGTACATCTGGCCCCTAGTCACTAACTGATCTTTAACCAGCTGATCTGTAAATATACCAAGTTCCCATTTCAATGCCAAAACCATAAGAATGCCATATGCAAGTTAATGGATTCTGCTCCCACCTGTTCTGGTGAAAAGAATGTATGTCTCCCTACAATTAAATTAGGTAGTTTGTCAACGTGTAACTCCAAATGTTGAACTACCTCCTCATAGTCATCCAATTCTTCTCCTGAATCCTCGCATACTACTTTGAGTAAATGATCAAAAATATTCTGTCCTTCCATCCCTAAAGGATGCTCTAAAATCTATTTTTCCATTCAGGTCAAAAAATTTAAACCACCAATTGGTCCTAAATATACATTAACTGCTCTAAACCATTCTTTTTATCTCACTGGTGGCCCTCCGGGGAGTTGTAAGAATGGTGCAGGTGGGAAAATGGTCTGCATGGTACTCCAGATAAACAGCAAAAAAAATATTGAACATTTCCCTTCTGCTAACTAGTAATATTAGTATAAAACTAACTGTTGCATGCACATTAACATCAACAAATGTTATAATTTGGAAGTATGCACAAAGCAAAAAACACTTGTACTAAACTGAAAAAGTCAGGTGTATCACTGCTGTCAAACAAGAATTGAAATATCATTGGAGAGAAAAAATAATTTGACTTAAGAGTAATTGTATATATATATATATATATATATATATATATATATATATATATGTTGGTGCACTTAACACCCCGGGTGCCTTGGACAAGGTGGCTATGTCAGCTGCTGTGGTGCTCAGGCACCAGGGACGTAACTACCTCATCTAATTACCGGGCCATGGGGAAAGCACTAAGGTTCCCCCGGGGGCCGCGCACCCTCCTCCCATCGGCAGGGATGGAAGGCGAATCGCTTCCCCTTCCACCCCCGCCCGCAACCCCCAGTGGAATCTGATGACATCAGCGCGCGAATGCCGCTGACCTCATCAGAGGCTGCACCCTCGGATTGGAGGAAAAATGCAAAAGCATTTCTCCTCCGATCACGTGGAGGGGGCGAGAGAGGCATCAAAGGAAAGGAAAGGCCTTTCCTTTCCTCTGATGTCTTTCGCAGCATTTCTCCTGCCCGATCGCAATGCGATCGGGCAGCAGAAATGCCCGCTAGACACCAGCGAATTTTATTTTTTTTAATTTAGGCATAAGGGGAGCGGCTCCTTAGGCAAGGGTCACTCCCCTGGGAGCACAATTATCTTTAGGCCATTTCTGCCCCCATTGGGGGCAGATCAGCTTATTGTTATTAGACCAATCTGCCCTCAAGGGGGGCAGAAACCACTAGACACCAGGTATTTTTAGTTTTTAGGTCAGGTTCATGTGAGGAGAACGACCCCTTAGGCAAGGGTCGCTCCCTTGAGGGGCAAATTGGTTTTAGGTCATTTCTGCCCCCATTAGGGTCTGATCGGCCTATTGTTATTAGACCAATCTGCCCCCATGGGGGGCAGAAACCACTAGACACCAGGAATTTTTAGTTTTTTGCGTCAATTTCAAGCAAGGGAAGCGACCCCTTAGGCAAGGGTCATTCCCCTGGGGGTCAAATTTATTTTAGGTCATTTCTGCTCCCCTTGGGGATAGATCGGCCAGTTTTTAGTGGGCTGATCTGCCCCCAAGGGGGGCAGAAACCACTAGGCACAAGGGAGTGACCCCTTAGGCAAAGGACGCTCATCTGGGTTGGCAAATTTATTTTAGGCCCTCCTTGAGGGCAGATGGGCCTATTTCTATTACACCGATCTGCCCCCGGGGGGGCAGAAACCACTTAGACACCAGGTATTGGTGAGTGTGTATGTGTGTATGTGTTTGGGGGGGCAGCCCCTTGGGCAATGGTCACTTCCCATGTGAGCACATTACTGTTGGCCCCATCTGCCCTCTCTTGGTGGCAGATCAGCCTATTTTTTGGAATGCCCATCTGCCCCCCCAGGGGGGCAGAAAGCCCATCAAAGACTAGGGAAGATTTGTTTTTCAAAAAAGGAGGGGGGGTATGGCCATACCCCACCCCAAATAAATGGGGCCAAAGTTGTTCTGCCCACTGGTGGGCAAATGGGGCAATTACACCTGATTTACTCCCCGGGGGTAGAAAGCCTACTAGATGCCAGGGAATTTAAAAAAATAGTGGGGTGCTGGCTACCAAGCAGTATGGGCATGATTATGCTCCCACCCCAACTGAAGGGGGTAACAGTCTTTCAGCTCTCTCCTGCACACTAAAACATGTTATCTAGCCCAAGGCAAGCAAGAGGACATTTGATTATTTTGGGTTTTGGTTTTACATTCGGGCCATGAGAGCTTGTCTATCTCTCAAAATCGTCCTACTTGGAATGGTGAGGGCTGTTCTTTTTGGACTTAGGGACTCTGCCATGTTGAAAAATACACAAGACCTAGACACATCTGAAAACTAAACATCTGGGTGGGTCCAGGGTGGTATGCTTCACATGCACCCCGTACCATTTTCTTACCCACAGTGCCCTGCAAACCTCCAACTTTGCTGGAAATTACACATTTTTCCAAAATTTTTGTGATGGAACCTTCCGGAATTTGCAGGAATCCAGAAAATTCCTACCTCCCAGCATTGTCGCATCTATACTGATAAAATGTCTGCTGCACTTGTTAGCCTAAAAATTTTTTTTTTCAAACTGTCCTTTTGGACCCGCTTTGGTTCCCCCTCAATTTCAACATGTTGTTGGCTCCTCCCTGTCACAGGCACTTGGCCCACCTACACAAGTGAAGTATTATTTTTACCGGGAGGCTGAGGGCAACATTGGGTGGTAGGAAATCTGTCCCGGTGCAGTGATCCCACACAGAAATGTGGTAAAAATGTGATTTTTTAGCTAAATTTGAGGTTTGCTGATGATTCTGGGTAAGAAAACACTGGAGATCCACACAAGTCACACTTCCCTGGACTCACTCGGGTGACTAGTTCTCATAAATGTTTGGGTGTGGTAGGTTTCCCTATACGGTTGCTAAGTCCAGGAACAAAAAAAAAGGTTCCCCCCCCCAGAAAAAGGTAGTATTGTGTTTGATCATTTTGATGTGTCCACATAGTGTTTTGAGGCATTTCCTTTTGCGGGCACTAGGAATACCCACACACGAGGTACCATTTTTATGGGGAGACTTGGAGAAATGCTAGGTGTAAGGACATTTTTGGCTCCTCTTAGATTCCAGAACTTTTCAGCACCGAAATCTGTGGGAAAAGTGTTTTTAAGACACATTTTGATGTTTGCAAAAGAATTCTGAGTGCAGGAACCTGGGGAGAGCCCCACAAGTCACACCATTCTGAATTTCCCTAGATGTCTAGTTTTAAATTTTTTTTTAGTTTGATAGGTTTCCCTAGGGGCCGGCTGAGCTAGAAGCCAAAATCTACAGATAGCCACTTTGCAAAAAACAGGCCAATTTTCTTTAGGAAATTGTGATGTGTCCACATTGTGTTTTGGAGCATTTCCTATCGCGGGCACTAGGCCTACCCACACAAGTGAGGTACCATTCTTATTTGGAGCCTTGAGGGAATGCTGGGTGGAAGGAAGTCTGAGGCTCCTCTCAGATTCCAGATCTTTCCATCACTGAAATGTGAGGAAAAGGTGTTTTTTGCCAAATGTTTAAGTTTGCAAAGGATTCTAGGTAGCAGAACCTGGTGAGAGCCATACAAGTCACCCCATCCTGGATTCCCCTAGGTATCTAGTTTTCACAAATGTGCAGGTTTGCTAGGTTTCACTAGCTGTCAGCTGAGCTAGAGGGCAAAATCCACAGCTCAGCACTTTTACAAAAATATGTCAGATTTCAATGTAAAAATGTGATGTGTCCATGTTGCATTTTCTGTCTCTGGCATTAGGCCTACCCACGCAAGTGAGGTACCTTTTTTATTGAGAGACTTGGGGGAATGGTCGGTGTAAGAACAAGTGTTATTGCCCCTTGTCTTGCTCTACATTTTTTCCTTCCAAATGTTAGACAGTGTGTAAAAAAGACGTCTATTTGAGAAATGCCCTGTAATTCACATGCTAGTATAGATGAAAACCCATTGCAAGGTGCAGCTCATTTATTGGCTCTGGGTACCTAGAGATCTTGATGAAACTACAAGCCCTAGATATCCCTGCAACCAGAGGAGTACATCAGACATAACGGTATATAGCTTTTGAAAATCTGACATGGCAGCTAAAAGTTACAGAATAAAACATGGATAGAAATGGCTGGTTTTTAACCTCAATTTAAATTTAAATTTTATTTTATTTTAGCTGTTATTTTCTGTAGGAAAACCTTGTACGATCTACACAAATGATCCCTTGCTCTTGAGCACCTTCTTCCTACTTTGTGTTGTCATCTTCATCTGACCCATTATACATGTCCAGCGTCTTCTATCCATTGACACCGAATCCCCCACACTCCCTCTCTTTGTAGGGCCCTTCCTTCTGTCTTCACCCAACATGTGACATCTGCTATCCAGGTCGACAAATATGGTTCCTACTTTTTTGGGGGTGGGGTCTACTAAAGAAGTCCAACAGACAAAGCACTGGTGTGTTGATGAGTTGTCTACTTACTCGTTGATCCTTGATAGAGCCCCATCCCAGATTTCCCAGAGCCAAGGGCATCCCCAAAGTCATGTGACTGAAATCTGCATCCTTTAGTAGACAGTAGGGGCAGCCACTTGGGCTCCCAGCATTAATAAGATTGATCCTGTGGGGGGTGAGCTGGGTCCTGTGGGTGTAGTTGCATTGTCTGAATTTAAGGCGTGTATTCCGTGACACCATGTGTGCATAAACAAGGACCCTGCTCTGTTCAGTGTCTGTTAGTTCCCTCCCCTGGTATTTTTCCCACCTGGTATGTAGGGTGTCTAGTGGTATTTCCACCATTCCGTTTATGCCCTATGTAGCCGGATGATCAGATGGGATCCCTCCCCTATTATCAACATATTTTGTAGGACCACATGTGTAGGACGTTCCTTGACAGTGTCACCCCAGAGTTCTCTCAGAGCCCTCATAACCACCCCATATGTTAGAAATTGGCCGTGGGATAGTCCAGTTTGGTCCACCAGGTCACCAAAGGGGATTAGCATTCCTTGTTGGTAACTGTTACAAATGGAGGTTTTGGTTAGCAGTCAGATTACTCCCGGTCCAAGCAAGGACCCTCACTCTAGTCAGGGTAAATCACACACAATCCAGATTATCCTGTGCCCCCCCTCTGGTAGCTTGGCACTGAGCAGTCAGGCTTAACTTAGAAGGCAATGTGTAAAGTATTTGTGCAATAACTCATACAAAACCACCATATAGCACCACAAAAACACACCACACAGTGTTTAGAAAAAATATATATAAAACAAACAAAGGGGTGTGCGTCGATTTCTCAGGCTGCACACAGCGATGAGTCATTTAGTTTTCATGCAGGGACAGCTGTGCGTCATTTTTTGGCACTCGGTCGTGGATCCTCTTCGGGTTGTGGGGTTTTCAGACACCCCATGGATTTCCTGTGCTGGCAAGACAAAGTCACAGGAGCTGCGTCTGTCCGGTGGGTGTTGTTTCAAATTGTCTACTGCACGGCAGGCACTGCGAGGATTCCTCTCTGGAAGTCGGGCTGTGTCATTCCGGCTCGGCTGTGCGTCGATCCAGTGGGCCGTGCGTTGAATTTCGGTTGTTACGCTGGCACTGTTGCGATCTTCTTGTTGCGAAGTCGAGCTGTGTCATTCTGGTTCGGCGTGCGGTAAAATTTTCACTGCGGTACACGCACACACAAGGAGTCCTTCTTGTAGAGATGAAGTATTTTTGGTCCTGAGACTTCAGGGAACAGGAGGCAAGCTCTATCCAAGCCCTTGGAGAGCACTTCTCCACCCCAGCCAGAGAGCAGCAAGGCAGCAGGGCAACAGGAAGGCAGTAATCCTTCACAGAAAGCAGACAGGTGAGTCCTTTGGGCAGCCAGGCAGTTCTTCTTGGCAGGAAGCAGGTTCTGGTTCAAGTTTCTTCTCCAGGAAGTGTCTGAGTTGGTAGGGGCAGATGCCCTGTTTATATACCCAAATGTGCCTTTGAAGTGGGGAATACTTCAAAGAGTGGCTTAGAAGTGCACCAGGTCCCCTTTCAGTTCAATCCTGTCTGCCAGGGTCCCAGTAGAGGATGTGGCAGTCCTTTGTGTGAAGGCAGACCCTCCACCCTCCCAGCCCAGGAAGACCCATTCAAAATGCAGATGTATGCAAGTGAGGCTGAGCATCCTGTGCTTGGGGAGTGTCTGAGTGAATGCATAAGGAGCTGTCAACTAAACCCAGCCAGACATGGATTGTAAGGTACAGAAAGATTTAAGTGCAGAGAAATGCTCACTTTCTAAAAGTGGCATTTCTAAAATAGTAATATTAAATCCAACTTCACCAGTCAGCAGGGTTTTATATCACCATTCTGGCCATACTACATATGACCTTCCTACTCCTTTTAGATCAGCAGCTACCACTCAAACAATGTGTGAGGGCAGCCCCAATGTTAGCCTATGAAGGGAGCAGGCCTCACAGCAGTGTAACAATGAATTTACCAATTTTACACTACCAGGGGATGTAAACTAAAAAGGTACATGTCCTGCCTTTTGCCTACAATGTTACCTAATGGTTACCTAGGGCATACCTTAGGGGTGTTTTATATGTAGAAAAAGGGGAGTTTTAGGCTTGGCAAGTACTTTTAAATGCCAAGTCGAATTGGCAGTGAAACTGCACACTCAGGCCTTGCAATGGCAGGCCTGAGACAAGGTTAAGCGGATACTTAAGTGGGTGGCACAATCAGTGCTACAGGCCCACTAGTAGCATTTAATCTACAGCCCCATGGGCATATATGGTGCACTCTACTAGGGACTTATAAGTAAATTAAATAGTCTATTGGGTATGATCCAATGTTACCATGTTTAAAGGGAGAGAGCATATGCATTTTAGCACTGGTTATCAGTGGTAAAATGTGCAGAGTCTTAAAACCAGCAAAAACAGTTTCAAAAAATTGGAGGGAGGCAGGTAAAAAGTTAAGGGGGACCACCCTATGGCTGTCAGGTCTAACATGTGTCCCCCCCACCTGCTGAAAGTGGGGATAGCTACCCAACCTCCTTGGAGCTCTCATCGCTAAGGCAGAAATATCTGGAGAGACCATCAGCGTTGGCGTGGTCAATCCCCGGGCGATGCTCCACTATAAAGTCCATCCACTGTAGGGAATTTGACCACCTCAAGAGTTTAGGATTCTCACCCCTCACCTGCATAAGCCATCTGAGGGGCCTGTGGTCTGTCTAAACCCAGGACTGAGTCCCAAACAGGTATGGTCTCAGCTTCTTCAGTGCCCAGACCACAGCAAATGCTTCTCTCTCAATAGCACTCCACCTCTGTTCATGTGGTAATAGTCTTCTGCTAAAAAAGACTACTGGTTGGTCTGAGCCCTCCTCATTTAGCTGCACTCGAACAGCCCCTATGCCATGCTCTGAAGCGTCTGTCTGCACAATAAATTCCTGGGAGCAGTCAGGGGCCTTGAGCATAAGGTCAGTGCACATGGCTTCCTTCAGTGAATCAAAGGCTTTCTAACAAGCCTCTGTCTAATTCACCAACCTAGGTTACAGAGCCTGAAGCACCTCCTTGAGGTGGAGCAGGTGTTTCTCCCAGCTGGACCTATAGACAGCTATGTCACCTAGGTAGGCTGTGCATTAGGCATCCTTGCCTGATAGGACCCCGTTAACCAACCGTTAGAAGGTGGCAGGGGCATTTTTCAACCCAAAGGTCATCTCCCGGAACTGGTAATGGCCATTAGGTGAGGAAAATGCTGATCTATCTTTAGCCCCCTCAGTCAAGGCGATCTGCCAGTACCCTGATCTGAGATCAAAAGTACTCAGGAACTTGGCAGCGCCTGGCCTGTCAATGAGCCCATCAGCTCGGGGGATGGGGTTGTCGAAGTAAGCCTCAGCAAGGCCTACTAATGCAAGGGGTTCGCCCTTCTCTGCACAAAGTCCTCAGACCATATAGGAAGAAGTTGGCACAGAAACTGAAATAAAAGACAAAGGCTGTCATTACAACACTGGCGGTAAATGCCGCTTACCACTGTGCAGAAGACCGCCAACACACCGCCGCGGCCGCGGAAATCTGCCACAGCTATTATGACCCACAGCTCGGAATCCGCCAAAATACGACACCCACACAAGTCCGCCACACAAAAGGTCAGTGATAAACTGGCGAAAACAAAACCTCCACCATCACGCCAACAGAAATACGCCCACACTATCACAACACACAAATCCACGCGGGGGTCTTTCAACCGCGGTATTCCATTGGCGGTACACACTGCCGCGCTCAAAATTCAAAACACAGCCACATTGGACAATTCAAAATACACACACCTGACACACATGCACACACCACTCCCACACACCCATTACAATATAAAACACACACCCACATCACCCACAAACCCCTACGACCACAATTACATAGAGAAGGCCAGAGAGAGACACTACAAACAACAACCATGCATCCACAGGCACACAATACCATCACCCACATAACTTCCACGCACCTCACACAACACACCACTAAATACCACCCCACTTATCACTACACACACCACCCCACACATCACCCACACCACCCCATGGCACAGCAAAGACAAACCAGGTTCTCTGAGGAGGAGCTCAGGGTCATGGTGGAGGAAATCGTCCGGGTAGAGCCACAGCTATTCAGATCACAGGTGCAGCACACCTCCATAGCTAGGAAGATGGAGCTATGGCACAGAATAGTGGACAGGGTGAACGCAGTGGAACAGCACCCAAGAAATAGGGATGAAATCAGGAAGAGGTGGAACAACCTACGGGGGAAGGTGCATTCCGTGGTCTCAAGACACCACCAATGCGGTTCAGCGGACTGGCGGCGGACCCCCACCTCCTCTCCCACAACTAACAACATGGGAGGAGCAAGTCTTGGCGATTCTGCATCCTGAGGGCCTCGCAGGAGTAGATGGAGGAATGGACTCTGGTAAGTCTAATCTTAACTATTACATCCCCCACCCTACCTGCAAGCCATCACATGCCCCCACCCTCGCCCTCACCCCCATCACTCCAACTCCTCACGAATGTCCCAACATCACAAACCACACATCCTAACACCAATCCCTGCATGCATCAACAAAGCATGGACACCCATCACCAAAGCATGGCCACTGCACATACCCATACACCCCCCTAAACCACCATCACACAAAGTCCCACACAGGAATGCAAGCACTGGGGTACACGGACACCCAGCCATTGCACACCATGCCACACACAGAAGTAATAAACATCCTTTTATACCCCTGCAGGATCCCTACCCAACGTCACCGGACAGGAGGGTCCACACATGTCCACACCACCAACAGAAGAGGCCCACAGTGATGACAGCAGCTCTGTCCAACTGGATCTAGATGACCAGCACGGCCCATTGGGGACCTCTGGACAGTCGGTTCCCCTGACACAGTCACAGGCCACCACAGAGCTTCCCCCCTCTGGAAACACCAGCACAGCACCCACCCAGCGGGAACATACCTCTGTCCCCAGGACACGTCAATCAGCAGTGTGTCCACCACTACAGGGAACCCAGGCTAACCCACCACCCCAACAACAACAGGGACCTGGGGGCAGTGGCAGTGGGCACACGGTCCAGGGGACGGAGGCCCAGGAACACCGGGGAACTGGGAGGGCTGCTGTGCGACAGGGGGAGGACAGGCCAAGGGAACCCACTCTCCACGAGGCCCTCTCCAACATCATGGGAGCCTACCACCATTCCCAGGAGATGATGGCAACGGTACTGGCCAAGTTCAGGAGACCCAGCGCCTGCAGGAAGAACAGTATTTGGGCTTCAGGGAGGAACTCAGATCCATCAGTTCCACCCTGGGCACCATCGTAGGGCTGCTGAAGGAAGTCCTCAACACTAGGAGGGACACTGTGGCACAACAAGGGGCCCCTGACACTAGCCTGGACGATGAACTGCCCACCACCTCCGCCGGCGCTAGTGGACAGGAGGCACAGCCACAGGACCACCACACCAGCACCCCACCCCCTGCAGAGGGTGAACCACCCCGCAAACGGTCCCTGAGATCCAGGACAAAGACAGATTATGATGCCAAGACCCCCGCCAAGAAATTAGACCACCCTGAATGTCATCCCTCTGTCCCACTTTGTCACCCTGTCCATCCTCAAACTGCCCCAGCTCCACTTCCTATGCCCATTTGGGCAATGCACCTGTGAGACTAATAGACTGGACTCTGCCATGGACATTCCTCCACCATCACCCCTCACCATTTTACAACCCTGTCCAATATTGAGCACTTAATTAAACACCCTTGAAGCACAAAACAATCTGGAGTCAGTCTGTGATTTCGGAATTGTGTATTAGCAATCACAATGTCAAAATGCTCTTTCAAATGTAATGTCAACATACCTATGTCACACAGCTCTAATCCATGAGGAAACAAAGCAGATGTCACACAGTGGGACCCACATCTGTGAAATCGTAAGGGAAAGTGACAACTCAGTGACCATACACTGGGTGAAAACGACAGACAGTTGAGAGGTAGTAGTGTTAAAGTACATGTAGTAAGCAGGTTTGTATTCTTACCTGTGTCTTACTGGAAATATTGCAGGATCACCGAATTCCTGTTGTCGATGTCCTCTTCTTCTGCTTCCTCGTCTTCACTATCCACAGGCTCCACAGCTGCAACAACAATGCCATCTGGACCATCCTCCTGCAGAAAAGGCACCTGTCGTCGCTAAGCTAAGTTGTGAAGCATACAGCAGGGCACGATGATCTGGCACACCTTCTTTGGTGAGTAAAATAGGGATCCACCTGTCATATGGAGGCACCTGAACATGGCCTTCAGGAAGCCGAAGGTCCGCTCTATAATCCGCCGAGTTCGCCCATGGGCCTCATTGTTGCGTTCCTCTGCCCTTGTCCTGGGATTCCTCACTGGAGTCAGTAGCCATTACAGGTTGGGGTAACCAGAGTCACCTGCAAATGGCGAGGGACAACTGTTAGACACACACCAACCTGTAGGGATATCCCCAGACCCAGACAACCATTCCCACTGACTTGCTTCCAGGTGCTCACCTAATAGCCACACACGGTGCCTCTGGAGTTGCCCCATCACATAAGGGATGCTGCTATTCCGCAGGATGTAAGCGTCATGCACTGAGCCAGGGAATTTGGCATTCACATGGGAGATGTACTGGTCTGCCAAACACACCATCTGCACATTCATGGAATGATAACTCTTCCGGTTTCTGTACACCTGTTCACTCCTGCGGGGGGTACCAAAGCCACATGTGTCCCATCAATAGCACCTATGATGTTGGGGATATGTCCCAGGGCATAGAAGTCACCTTTCACTGTAGGCAAATCCTCCACCTGAGGGAAACCGATGTAGCTCCGCATGTATTTCAGCAGGGCAGACAACACTCTGGACAACACGTTGGAAAACATAGGCAGGGACATCCCTGATGCTATGGCCACTGTTGTTTGAAATGACCCACTTGCAAGGAAATGGAGTACTGACAGCACCTGCTCTTGAGGGTGGATTCCTGTGGGATGGCGGTTAGCTGACATCAGGTCTGGCTCCAACTGGGCACACAGTTCCAGGATTGTGGCACGATCAAGCCTGTAGGTGATGATCACATGTCTTTCCTCCATTGTCAACAGGTCCACCAGCGGTCTGTACACCGGAGGATGCCGCCATCTCCTCACATGTCCCAGCGGTCGGTGCCTATGAAGGACAACAGCGAGCACAGAGTCAACCAACTCAGAGGTACGTACCCACAGCTTATACAGAACACGAATCATAATCTGAAATTTGGCCTGTATGAGTGTTGAGGCAAGGCCTAGGTATGTGTGACGCAGTTAAAAATTAAACCATGTGGGCCCCTGAAATGGTGGCTGCCTGACCTCTAAAGTGGGACAATGGGATGTGAGGTAACTGCGCTGGCGTTGTACACCGTCGCGGTAGGCGGTCGAAGACCGCGGCGCAATTCTGCATTGGTTAACATTGGACCCTTTGGGTCCCAGGAGCCAAAGACGATGTATGCCGGCGGTGACGGTACGCAACGCCGCGGACGTGACCACCATTTTCTATCTGTTCAATCACTCGATACCTGATCTTCGACAGGAGAGGACCTACACTGCAAGTGCTACTGTGACCTCGGTCTGGAAGAGACAATGGCTTGTGCGTCTGGGGAAAGAGGCCCTGCCTTCACATCGGAGGAGTTGGAGAAACTTGTGGATGGGGTCCTCCCCCAGTACACGCTACTCTACGGTCCTGCAGACAAACCAGTAAGTACACCGTTACCATGCTGTATGGGCAATGCCTGTGTGGAGTGGGGTGGATGAAAGATGGGGGGGGGGGAGATTGAGACGTGCAGGAAACGACGGTGAGTGCATGTGCCACATGGCAAGGGTAGGGATGAGGGTCAATGACTGTGACGGTGCAGTTGGTAATAACATTTCTATTTCCCCTGTACATTTCATGTAGGTCAGCACCCACCAGAAAAAGGATATTTGACGTGCCATCGCCAAGGACGTACGGACCCTGGGGGTCTACCACAGACCGAGCACCCACTGCTGTAAGAGATGGGAGGACATTCACCGCTGGATCAAGAAGACATCGGAGGCCCAGCTGGGGATGGCCTCCCAACGTGGGAGGGGTGCCCGTCGCACCATGACCTCCCTGATGTTCAGGATCCTGGCGGTGGCGTACCCGGAGTTGGAAGGACGCTTGAGTGCATCACAGCAGCCACAAGGGGGTGAGTACACTTTCATTCTGCTGATTGTGCGTGCAGTGGAAGTGTCTGGGTGGGGGAGGTGTGCTGTGGGTTTCCCTAGGCCATGGCGATTGTGCTAGTTAGGTCCCCTTGTTCTGGCAGACCCTGTGGCACCCCACCCCACCTGTGTACAGTGCCAAGTCCACCTAGTCAGGCTCCTGTGTCATCCATGTGTGCAGATGTCGGCCATAGCCTTGTAGGCCATGTCCCAGGGATTGAACAGTGGAGCCCAAGTGCACGGCGTAGTGCAGGGGGCTTCTGTGTCTGTCGTGTCTGCCAACGGTAGCGGTAATGCATGCACTCAACATGTCTTTCTTCTGTTGTCCCCCCTTTTTGTGGTCTCCCTGTTTTTGTGTGCATTAGCATCATCAGGCGGAGGAGCAGTGGCACCGGAGCAGGAGGGAGCTGCATCCCACATGGCCCTGGAGAGCGACAATACGGACTCGGAGTTCACCAGTGGGAGGGAGGGTGAGGGGAGCACCACGGCGGGGACAGGAGCTCAGACCAGTGATACGGACTCGTCCTCTGATGGGAGCTCCCTTGTGGTGGCGGCAACATCTGTGCACCCCGCATCTACAGGTAGAACCGCCACCCCCCCTACCAACACCGCCCTCCCAGCAGCCCCTCAGCCTTTGCCCTGTGCCCGCTCACCCAGGAGGGTGGGCATCACCTTCACCCCAGGCACCTCAGCCCCTGCCCCAGTCACCCCTGCTGCCCTCAGTGAGGAGGCCATTGACCTCCTCAGGTCCCTCACTGTTGGGCAGTCTACCATTTTGAATGCCATCCGGGGTGTAGAAAGGCAGTTGCAACAAACAAATGCATTCCTGGAGGGCACTCATTCTGGTCAGGCGGCCCTTCAGAGAGCTTTTCAGACTCTGGTCTCAGCACTGATGGCAGCCATTGTCCCTGTGTCTAGCCTCCCCCCTCCAACATCCTCCACCCAGACCCAATCCCCTCTACCTCAGCCTATCCCAAGCACACCTTCAGATGAGCATGCACACACGTCAACACACAAGGGAAGCTCAGGCAAACATAAGCACCACACATCCCACAGGCACTCACGCAAGCATCACACACATGCAGACACACCAACATCCACTGCCTCCACTGTGTCCCCCTCCTCCTCATCTCCATCCTCCCTCCCAGTCTCGTCTACACTCACACCTGCATGCACAACATCTACAGCCACTACTTCCATCACCAGCACACACACCACCACAACCCGCTCACGTGCAGTCACCACCCCCACTGTTATTCAGACGTCCCCTGTGTCCTCTCCCAGTGTGTCTGTGACGCCACCTCCCAAGATACACAAATGCAGGCACACACCCACCCAACAGCCATCCACCTCAGGACAGCCTACAGCACATGCACCTTCACCCAAAGTCACCAAACGAACACCTCCTACAACCTCAACCTCTTCCTCCACTCCCAAACCCCCTCCAGCTACCCGTCCCAGTGTTCCCAAGAAACGTTTCCTGTCCAACCTTGACCTCTTACCCTCACCTCCCCCACCCCGTCAGTCTCCCAGGGCCCGACTCTCCAGGTCCCAACCTAGCAACTCAGCCACAACATCTCTGGGACTAGTGGTGCCTGTAGTCACCGGAATCTGGAGTGCACCGGCCACCAGGGCAGCCAGTGTGGCACGGAGCCACAGCACAGACCACCTGTCAAGCATCAAAAGTTGGCCAGTGCCCGACGGGAGAGGGGGATGACTCCAGCCACCAAAGCCGCTCCCAGGGGTACAGGTGGGAGTGTGGAGTCAGCTGCGACACCTTCCAAGGTGGGGAAGGGCCACAAGAAAGTCAGCAAGTCTGGGAAGAGCAGCACGGCAGAGAAGACCGTCATCATCCCGCTGCCCAGGAGGCCACTGCCATCATCCCCGCTGCCCATGAGGCCAACGTCATCATCTCCTCTGCCCAGGAGGCCACCGCCATCATCCCCGCTGCCCAGGAGGCCACCGCCAGCACCAGCCCAGCTGCCCAGGAGACCATCGCCAGCACCAGCCCAGCTGCCCAGGAGGCCACCGCCAGCACCAGCCTAGCTGCCCAGGAGGCCACCACCAGCACCAGCCCCGCTGGGCCAGACAGGACCGCCAGCACCAGCCCCGCTGGGCCAGACAGGACCATCAGCACCAGTCCCACTGGGCCAGACAGGACCGCCAGCACCAGCCCCGCTGGGCCAGACAGGACCACCAGCACCAGCCCCACTGGGCCATGAAGGACCGCCAGCACCAGCCCCGCTGGGCCAGACAGGACCGCCAGCAGCTGAGTCACTGCCAAGGACCCCGCCGCCACAAGCACTGCTGAACAGGACACCTCCGCCACAAGCACTGCTGCCAAGGACACCGCTGCCACAAGCACCGCTGAACAGGGCACTGCCGCCACAAGCTCCGCTGAACAGGACACCGCCACCACAAGCACCGCTGAACAGGACACCGCCGCAACAAGCAAGGGCACTGACGCTAATGAGTCCATCACGAGCAGGATGAAGCACTCTAGGCACAAGGCCCCCTCCAGAACCAGTGGAGGGATACACCCACTACCTCTGTCCTTGGCAGGATGAAGCACTCTGGGCACAAGGCCCCCTCCAGAACCAGTGGAGAGATACACCCACTACCTCTGTCCTTGGTAGGATGAAGCACTCTGGGCACAAGGCCCCCTCCAGAACCAGTGGAGAGATACACCCACTACCTCTGTCCTTGGCAGGATGAAGCACTCTGGGCACATGGCCCCCTCCAGAACCAGTGGAGAGATACATCCACTACCTCTGTCCTTCGCAGGATGAAGCACTCTGGGCACAAGGCCCCCTCCAGAACCAGTGGAGAAAGGCATCCACCTGAGAGACCGTGGCTTTGCACTCCCCAGGATGAAGCAGTGGGCAACCCACCCACTGTAGAGACTTGAGAGACCGTGGCTTTGCACTCCCCAGGATAATGCAGTGGGCAACCCACCCACTGGAGAGACTTGAGAGACTGTGGCTTTGCACTCCCCAGGATGGAACAGTGGGCAACCCACCCACTGTCGAGACTTGAGAGACTGTGGCTTTGCATTCCCCAGGATAAAGCAGTGGGCAACCCACCCACTGTAGAGACTTGTGAGACTGTGGCTTTGCACTTCCCAGGATAATGCAGTGGGCAACCCACCCACTGGAGAGACTTGAGAGACTGTAGCTTTGCACTCCCCAGGATGGAACAGTGGGCAACCCACCCACTGTAGATACTTGAGAGACTGTGGCTTTGCACTCCCCAGGATTGAACAGTGGGCATGTGGCCCCCTCGTGGATTTGGCATTGTGCACTCAAACGGCTGAGATGCCCCCCCTTTCCCTTCCCCCTGAGGTGCCTGTTTTATTGCTATCTGATGCCCCCGCAGTGTTCTCTCCATCATGTTCGGGGATTGAGTGTGGGCCTCGCCCATGCCGTGTGGGCCCAGTGTTCCACGGACTTCAATGGAGCACTACCTGGACTACTATTCTTGGTGTATATATTTGTTTATAGTGTATATATATTTTTGCGTCCTGGATTTTAATAGATTACAATGGTTACACTCATTTGCTTTTGTCTTTGCATTCTTCCAGGGGGTTTAGGGGGTGTAACTGTGATGTATCATGCTGTATTAGTGTGTGTGGTGTAGTGGGTGAGGGTGGGGGTGGGGGTGTTGCGTGTGTGTGTCCCTGTTTTTTCCCTCCCCCCTGCCCTGTGTCGTAGGTGCAGTACTCACCGTTGTCTTCGCCGCCAGCGTTCGTGCTCCTGGTAGAGGAGCAAGAAGATGAGAGCTGGCAGGATCTGGAACTCGGGTTCCATGGCGTCCTGATTCCTCGTAGGGTGTGTAGAGGTGAGCCTTTTCCCTACGAAGTCCTGTTTCCGCAGTGTTTTTGTCTGCGGTGCGCCCCGGAAAAGGTGGCGGATTGGTAGGTTGTGATACTGTGGGCGGAACATTGTCCTCTGACTGTCTGTTGGCGGTGACCGCCAAGCTGTTTGTTTGTACCATTGTGGCGGTCGGAGTGTTAAAGTGGCTGTCTTTGTTGGCGGTTTCCGCCACGGTCGTAATTGCAAATTTTTTACCGCCGGCCTGTTGGCTTTAACACCGACCGCCATGATTGTAATGACCACCAAAGTCTCTTTCAAGCACAAAGTAACTGGTTCACATGAAAAATCTCCTCAAAGAACCACAGGGGAGGAGAAGCGTGGAAACAAGGAGTTGTGCGTCGATTTCTTGGGGCGCACAAGGCGATGCGTCATTTAGTTTTCACGCAGGGACGGCTGTGCGTCTACTTCTGGTGCTCCATCGTGGATCCTCTTCGGGTGGTGGGGTTTTCAGGCCCCCCGGGGACGATGCGTGGATTTCCTGCTCTGGCAAGACGAAGTCACAGAAGTTGCATCAATCCAGTGGGCGTTGTGTCAAATTTTCTACTGCACGGCAGGCACTGCGAGGATTCCTCTCTGGAAGTCTGGCAGTTTCATTCCGCCAAATCTGTACATCGATTCAGTGGGCCGTGCGTCGAATTTCCGGTCACTACGCTGGCGCTGCGACGATCTTCTCATTGCGAAGTCGGGCTGTGTCAATCCGGTTCGGCTTGTGGTAAAATTTTCACCGTGATGCACGCTGTGCATCGTTTCTGGCAGGCTGTGCGTCGAATTTTGCCACACAAGGAGTCCTTCTTGTAGATATGAAATCTTTTTGGTCCTGAGACTTCAGGGAACAGGAGGCAAGCACTATCCAGGCCCTTGGAGAACACTTCTTCACCCCAGCCAGAGAGCAGCAAGGCAGCAGAGCAACAGCAAAGCAGCAGTCCTTCAAATAAAGCAGACAGGTGAGTCCTTTGGGCAGCAAGGCAGTTCTTCTTGGCAGGATGCAGGTTCTGGTTCTAGTTTCTTCTCCAGGAAGTGTCTGAGTTGGTAGGGGCAGATGCCCTGTTTATATACCCAAATGTGCTTTTGAAGTGGGGGAGACTTCAAAGAGTGGCATAGAAGTGCATCAGGTCCCCTTTCAGTTCAATCCTGTCTGCCAGGGTCCCCATAGGGGGTGTGGCAGTCCTTTGTGTGAAGGCAGGCCCTTCACCCTCCCAGCCCAGGAAGACCCATTCAAAATGCAGATGTATGCAATTGAATATCCTGTGTTTGGGGTGTGTCTGAGTGAATGCACAAGGGGCTGTCAACTAAACCCAGCCAGAAATGGATTGTAAGGCACAGAAAAAGTGCAAAGAAATGCTCACTTTCTAAAAGTGGCATTTCTAAAATAGTAATATTAAATCCAACTTCACCACCCAGCAGGATTTTACATCACCATTCTGGCCATACTAAATATGACCTTCCTACTCCTTTCAGATCAGCAGCTACCACTCAAGCAATGTATGATGGCAGCCCCAATGTTAGCCTATGAAGGGAGCAGGCCTCACAGCAGTGTAAAAACGAATTTAGGAGTTTTACAGTATAGGACATGGAAACTACATAGGTACATGTCCTGTCTTTTGCTTACACAGCACCCTGCCCTATGGGTTACCTGTGGCATACCTTAGGGGTGTCTTATGTATAGAAAAAGGGGAGTTTTAGGCTTGGCAAGTACTTTTAAATACCAAGTCGCCAGAGGCCCAAGCAACTCTTGTTCAGCCTCCAAAAGGGCCCTCAGAATTAAGTTAACTGGGAAGTCACTCAGCATTCCTGGGACCTCTATCGGTGGGGAGCTATCTTAGGATGTACAATAGTTCTTAAATTCATTATAAATGTTTGTGGGTGAGAACAATGTAGTGCCCTCCGTGGAGACCAGGTGGATGATTGGTTCCCTTCTCGTCTCTGGGTGGACCAACCAGGCCAACAGCCTATATGCCCTCACATCTTCCTTGTGTGCCTTTTTCCCATGGGTATAATTATGGCAGTGGAGATGCTCCAGCGCTGTTTCATAGTTTCTCACGTATCTAGCAGTCTTGTCTGTGCAACTGGAGTGCTGCCCAGCGAATTGTCCCATTGGTGGATGTCATCCTCTAATCACTTCATGTCTCAATCCAGATCTCACCAGTTCCCACAGTTTCTCCAAACAATGTCCCTGTAACACTACTTTTAGAGTTTCCCATTTGGTTCACCCACTGAAGGCCTGTCCAGACACAAGTGCGTTGCTAAAGACTGCAACTTCAAGCACCTTGGAGTATAAACACTAGGGCCCGTATTTATACTTTTTTTGCGCCGCATTTGCGTCGTTTTTTTATGAAAAAACGGCGCAAACTTGCAAAATACCATTGTATTTTGCAGGTTTGCGCCGTTTTGCGTCAAAAAGCGGCGCAAATGCGGCGCTTAAAAAAGTATAAATACGGCCCTAGGTTGGTAAAGGTGGGCATGCCTCTACTGTCCATAATGGCACAGTCATTGGGCTATGATCAGACACTGTATGACCAAGGTATTCGGTATGTGTGACAGAGCCGCCAAGGGATGTGGAACGTATGATTCGGTTTATTCTAGTGTGTACTTGGTATAGGTGTAAGTAATATGAGTAGTCCCTGCAGAGTGGGGGTGGGTGTGCCATATGTCTTTCATGCCCCATTAGGATCCACAGGCGGCTAATCCACCCGTCATCCTTGTGGATGCTATGCGCCGCAGTGGTGTGATGGAGCAGTCCAAGTCAGGATCATTAGCAGTATTAAAGTCTCCTCCTATGAGGAGTGAACCGTCAGCAATCTGCGCCCGATGCGCAGACATGGAATGCAAGAATGGGATCTGGTCTTCGGGCATATACACTGAGGCATTCCTCTACCAACACAGAACAGCCTTCTAGATCTACATTCATGGAAGAGAGCTCAAAGGGCACCAACGCCCTCACCCAGAACATCACTCCCCTCACAAAAGCAGAATATCTAGTAGCATGTAATTGCCCACACCATCATCTGCAAAGGTGGTCTGTCTCTGTAGAGGTGAGGTGTGACTAATGTAGTAGGGCAGTATGGACCCCCTCCATGTCATGTCGGTTAGGATTTTGTGCTGCTTAGACATGGAGCTCAGACCATTAACGTTCCAGGTCATCAGTTTAAGGGTGTGTAAGTGTCAGACATGTATTCTGGTATCTATGTTTCAGGCATGCTTTGGCCTACTTCCCTCCACCCCCCCCCCCAAGAGAGCATTTTTGCTGCAAGATGTCCCCAGGAGTGGCCAAGGGCAATAACAACAAAAACAAATAAATCCCAACTCTGCTTCCCCACGATAGCCCAGCAACGGCTGGCCACCCAAACCACGTGAACCAATATTTCGGTATCCATTGATATCATTCTTCCGGAGTTTACAGTGGATGATCAAGCGGTTGTATCCACCAGAATACTCAAGTATATCTCCCAGAGGGCCGGATCGCCCACACTGTCAGGCTATCAGTTGCTTCTGGTCTGACCAAACTCTATTTGTAGAGGAGACGTCTGTCAGACAATGCCTCCCTCTGTCTGTGGCATCACATTGGAGAGCCCTTCCAGAACACAGAACTGAGACCAAGTCAGTAGCTTCTTCTTCATCTGGGGGATCCAAATTACCACTAAATTCCTTGTCAGAGGTGCCTCCCTTGGTTAATGATGCTGTGGCCTGCAGCATTGCCTTCTTCCCCTAATGTGTTTGCTGTTGGGTAAGCTTTGTCACTTGCCTAATTTGGGAACGAGCTTGTGATCATCTCCTCTTCCTACAAAATTGGGGCACCTTGGTCTCCTTGTCCTGTGGACTGTGTGCCCCCAACTTGTAAGTCTCGAGACAGGTCCTTGCTTCGCCTGGTTCTTGGCAAAAGTGAGTATGTCCATCTAGCCTGATTTTCAGTTTGTAGGGAACAACAGGGAGTGTAGGATCCCCTTTTTTCACATTGTTCGCTTCACAGCCGTGAAGGTTGCTCTCCTCGCCTCTACCATGGCTGTGAAGTCCAGGAACAGGGTGACCTGTCCTCACCCCACTGCAAATGGGTCTGTCTCATGTGTTTTTTGCAGTAATAGGTCCTGGTCCCTGTAGTGCAGCTGTTTAGCCACCACTGGTCTGTGAGGCCGCTCCGGTGCTGGAGGCAGGGCCGGGATGTAGTGTGTCCTCTCCAAGGCAAAGAACAGTATCAGCTGATGTGTGTCCATAAGCGATTACAGTCAAGGTTCCAGGAAGGCCACCATGTCGGGTCCTTCTGCATCCTCCAGGAGGCTGACAATGCACACATTATTGAGTCTACTGGGTCCATCAGCATCCTCAGCACAGTTCTCGAACCTCTGTATGAGTTCTGTGAGATGGGTCATTTAGATTTTAATGGCCTGGTGGGAGGACTGCAGATCAGCTAATGTGGCTTTGGTGTATTTCACTCTGCCAGATATTTTTTGACGGTCAGTGTGCAGTAGACTCAGTTCTACGGAGCTCTTCCCTATTTCCCTATTTCTTTGGTGTCTTCAATCACCCCCAGGATCTTGTTTAGGGTAACTTGCATTTTAGCCAGAGAGGGCTCCTCTCACCCCTCTCCGATATGTAGGGGCCCTCTGGGGTCTGGGCAGGATAGGAGCATCCCTTGCAATTCAGGACGAGGTTTGCCCATGGTATGCAATTGCTGGTATCAGTAAGGTGTGTTTGCTGTTGGGCAACACAGGGTCTTCTGTATAGTCACCAGGATTGACCTCTTACCACCCTGTTGGCCATCCTTGGCCCTGGGGACCCCTGAGGCATTAAATCTGTTTTTAAAGATGTCAAAACAAGGTATGGGAAAAGTTCCTTGGTGCTTGTTGCTTGGCAGTCCTGTGAGAGGTGGCCCCTGGCAGGCATTTGTCTCAAATGACTTATCCACCAGGAGCGCTATGCCGTGCCCCAGCAGTGTCCTGCCTAGCTAGCTACTACAATGTGCTCAGTGGTTCAATGCCAGTTACTTGCGCATTGCACTTGTTTTTGCATAGCCACTATTGGTGCAGTGGGGCCTGTTTATTCCCATGTGAGTGCTGCACTCTGGGTATGCCCTGTGTTTATGTAAGTATGTAAGCGCCTCTCAATTACTTTCACTGGTGCAAGTGGCTTCTCATGGATCAGTTGAGGTGGGCACAGGTGTGCTGAGGGGGCTCTACCAATCTGTATTCCTCCTCTGTAGTTCAGAATCTTGCCTTCTGTGGCTAGTTATGTCTGTCCTGGGATGGGAGTCCCCTCGAAGGCTCCTCAGTGGAAGCGCATAGCAGGCTCCTCAGTGGAACCGCATAGCAGAAGCAAGTCACTGTGTGTGCAGACACCCAGGCCCCCTCAGGCTTGTTCTCTCCCTGACCATTTCTCACCCCCAACATGGCTGATGCTCTACAGGCGTTCTTCCTGGGAGGATCTAGCCTCGCTCATGGGAGGTTGTGCTGTGCTGCAAATCTGGCTCGGCAGTATGTAGGTATTGGCTGTCACGCCTCTGGGCATTCCTCAGCTTATTTGTATTTTTTGCTACTTATTTTAGTTTTGTCCTATTTCAACAAAAAACGTCTCTGGGAAAACCATGTGTGAACTATACAAATTCCCCCCTTGCTGGATTCAGAATATTGTTCACTGCTCAGAAATGCATAGCTTTCTAGTTTCATCCTTGGGTTTCATACCTGTTTCCACTACAATCTCAAGTAGGAAGATCCCACAAAAATAGAAGTTAACTACCACCTACAAAATTGCAAACACTGTTCCTAAAGCTGGAAAAAGTATGCTCTTAACATGGTTTTGTTAAGAAGACATAATCCAGTAAGTTCCAAGGCGAGTTTATTCCTTAAAGAAACGACCCCGACATAACAAGCCGGCACAGCGCTCCTTGAACATCCAACTCGCAACAAGAACAACCGTCTCTGACCAGAACCTCGAATCCTTTCTCCCCCCGTTGCTATGCCCGAACGCAGTGACACGATGAAGGCTAAATGCCAGTATCACTGAGCGCGAGCATCACAACACATCTTCCCCTTAACAGAACAAAACAGTAAAACACGTGCATGTACGCATTTCAACCTAGCTAAACATATACACCCCAAAAAAACAATACATTAACAAAATAACTCATAGTACATTGCAAACATAATCTTGAAACCTGCTTGGTTTTCTGACCACACAACCACATCTACTGATTTTCTCAGCACAGTTCTCCGTCTGTCTATTCGAGACTGACTGTTCATCTGCCAAATGGCCAGAATCCAAATGATTTGTCTTCTTCCAGTCCATCAGCCAATCAAATTTGCATTCCTTGTGTCCAGGACTGACTTCCTGTTCAGGACTGACTTCCTCCTTTTTCTTCTCAGCTGGAAAAGAATCCCCATTACCACAAATAGATAAAGACGACAAAAACCAAACCTTCCCATTGCTCAACAAAAATGAATTACAGTAAATCTTTTTCACCCTAAGGGGATCTGAAAATCGATTGCTACCTTTCCTAATGAAACCAGGTTTCTTAACCTTCACCCAATCCCTAACTGTTTGTGACTTTAAAAAGGCTCCCTTGAGCCACTGGGCTGACAAGCTCTGGAGCAGGCACCGGCATGCCAGTGAAGAGGTATTGAAACCGGATGATTAATGGCAGCATTTCCAGCACCCCGCAAATGTGCTTTATTTGTTCTCTGCTGAAGAAGGGATTAACCCAGAAACACATATATGTGTCCAGAGATGCACAGCAAAGGCTGCACCTATTTAGAGGTGAAATATTTAAAATTAACGGAGTTCGTTTTTTGAGGAAACAACATTTATCATGATGCAATGGGGCTGATCATTTGCTGGGATGTTAGGCAGGTGTGCTCCTAACTGGTTGTGACTTTAAAAAGGCTCCCTTGAGCCACTGGGCTGACGAGCTCTGGAGCAGGCACCGGCATGCCAGTGAAGAGGTATTGAAACCGGATGATTAATGGCAGCATTTCCAGCACACCGCAAATGTGCTTTATTTGTTCTCTGCTGAAGAAGGGATTAACCCAGAAACACATATATGTGTCCAGAGATGCACAGCAAAGGCTGCACCTATATAGAGGTGAAATATTTAAAATTAACGGAGTTCGTTTTTTGAGGAAACTACATTTATCATGATGCAATGGGGCTGATCATTTGCTGGGATGTTAGGCAGGTGTGCTCCTAACTGTTTGTGACTTTAAAAAGGCTCCCTTGAGCCACTGGGCTGACGAGCTCTGCAGCAGGCACCGGCATGCCAGTGAAGAGGTATTGAAACCGGATGACTAATGGCAGCATTCCCAGCACCCCGCAACTGTGCTTTATTTGTTCTCTGCTGAAGAAGGGATTAACCCAGAAACACATATATGTGTCCAGAGATGCACAGCAAAGGCTGCACCTATTTAGAGGTGAAATATTTAAAATTAACGGAGTTCGTTTTTTGAGGAAACTACATTTATCATGATGCAATGGGGCTGATCATTTGCTGGGATGTTAGGCAGGTGTGCTCCTAACTGTTTGTGCCATTACCACAAATAGATAAAGACGACAAAAGCCAAACCTTCCCATTGCTCAACAAAACTGAATTACAGTAAATCTTTTCCACCCTAAGGGGATCTGAAAATCGATTGCTACCTTTCCTAATGAAACCAGGTTTCTTAACCTTCACCCAATCCCCAATTTTAATGATCTGTTCTATACACTTGTGTTTTGCATCAAAATAATGTTTACCTCATTCTTGAGAGCACTTAATATTCTGTGTAACTTGTTTAATAGTCCAGTCCACTTTTTTACCTCCAGTCAACCAACCTACATTATCTTTCTCCACTGGAATTCTACCTCTCATCAATATAAAAGGGGAAAATCCGGTAGAATCACAAGGTGTAGTTCTGTAGGACCACAAATTTCTCATTAATCCGCTCTTCCAATCCTCATTACAGTTGTTGGCCAACTGAATTACACTCTTAATCACTCGGATAAACCTCTCAACTGCACCATTACCCGCCGGGTGATATAAAGAAGTGGTATTATGCAAAACACCTTTTCTTTCCAAAAACTCCTTGAAAGTATGTGAAACAAATTGTGGACCATTATCACTAACAATGTATTTAGGTAGACCCTCTCTCAAAAACACTTTGTCCAAAAAACGAACTATAGATTCAACATCTGCCTTGTTAACAATCTCCACTACAGGCCATTTGGTAAAATGGTTAATCAACACCAATAAAATCTTTTGTTTGTCATTATACATTATCGGTCCAGCAACATCAATTCCAATTCGTTCCCAGGGTCCATCCGGACACCTCAATGGATGCAAAGGTGGCTTCAATGTTACCTGTGATTTATCAGAATTAGCACAAGCCTGACAGTTCCTAAGTTTCTTTTCAATATCCGAATCCAATCCAGGGCACCAATACGCACATTTTACCTTGTTTTTGGTCTTCCCAATGCCTAATTGTCCCTCATGACATAAATCAACAATTCTTTGTCTTAAACAACTTGGGGGAATAACTCTGCCATTCCTCAATACTAAACTACCTTCTAAAATAAGTTCATCTCTCAACTCCCAAAACTCGCTAATCTTCTTATCTAACATGTGCTTCTTTGGCTATCCCTTCCTAATATACTCACTCACAACACTAAGCAAATCATCCTGAATAAGTGCTTATTCCCATTCCACCTTAGAGATGCCTGGTAAATCAGCTACAATATTTGCGACTGTAAATGAGTCAAGATCAACCTCCTCACCATCCTGCGCAGGTAATGGCATTCTGCTTAAAAAATCTGCAACTACATTTTTAACACCTGGCACATATTGTGTGCTGTCATTAAAATCCAAAAGTCTAACAGGCATGCGAGCTATGCGAGGTGAAGCTGTAATTAAACCTTTCGTCAACACTTTTGTGAGGGGCTTATGATCGCACCTCAACACAACATGGTGACCCCAAATGTAGTGTCTATAGTGTTCCAATCCCCATACACAAGCTGATGTTTCACGTTCAATTACCGAATATCTTTCTTCAGTGGGAGTAATAGAACGTGAGGCAAAACCTATTATTCTCTCAACACCCCGACTGTCAATTTGAGATAGAGTCGCACCAATACCCTTGGAACTGGCATCTGTGGTCACAATACTTTGTAACATGGGATCAAAACCATGCAATGGTGGAGCACTAGCAATCTCACTTTTGATGACTTCAAGAGCATTATCCCACTGTTCATCCCACACAAATTTGTTGCTAGTTTTAAGAAGTTGTGGCAAAGCAAAGTTTTTTCTGAAAAATTGTGTACAAATTTGGCAGAAAATTTGGCCAGACCTAAAAAAGCCTGTGCATCATCCTTGGACTGAGGTCTAGGTGCTTTCCTCACTGCTTCCACCAATTCTGATTTAGGTTTGATGCCTACTTCCGAGATCTTGTGACCTAAATAGTTTATTTTATTTTCTGCAAACTTGCACTTACTAAGTACAGCTGTTAAACCATGCAAGTTTAGTTTTTGCAAAACTTCATCAAAAACCCGGTTATGTTCCTCCAAATGTTTTCCCATTACCAAGATATCATCCTGAAAAATCTGTACATTTCTCATGCCTGACAACACTTTATGCATCAATCGCTGAAACATGGCAGCTGCAGAGGCTAACCCAAAAGGTACTCTCTTGAACCTAAAACAACCAAAAGGGGTTATGAAGGATGTCTAACTCCTACTGTCTACATATAATGGGATTTGGTGATATGCAGCTTTAAGGTCTATACTAGAGAACCACTTAATACCTTGGGTTCTAGCTAGCATTTCATTAATCCTAGGTAAAGGAGACTGATCTACTACTATACTCTTGTTGAGATCCCTAAGGTCAACACATAACCTCAGTTTTCAATTTTTTTTTAACAACCACCAAGGGTGAAACCCACTCTGACACCTCTACAGGTTTGATAATACCATCCTTCTGTAACCTGTGTAACTCCTCCTCCACCTGTTTCCTTACCGAGACTGGAATACATCTGACTTTATGTATGCATGGAGTAGCATCTGCTTTCAATTGTATCTTATGTTGGAAACCATTAAGTTTCCCTATGTTACCTGAAATAAACATTAGGAAATGTTTTTGCAACTCTTCCTACAAATTCTGCATCTTGCTGAACAACAGACACAGGAGTTGCACTACTGGGATCCAAAACTATTCCAAGTTCTCCTTGGTCCCTCCATCCAAGCACAGATGGCCCTGTGTCAGAAACATACACCTTGCACATAGCCTGCTTATGTTTGAATTTAACTAAAAGTTTTTTATAAACTATTATATTAATGGATTCACCAGTGAACGTTTTTGGAGCAATGTCGGCAACTTCAAAAGCATTCCCCAACACTGGTTCAAAATATTGCCGCCAAACTTCTCTATTGACAATAGTGTAAGGAGAACCTGAGTCAGCAACAACAGAAATGTCAATGCCTTCAATTGAAATTTGACGTAAAGGTCTACTGCCATTACTTTTGACATTTTGCTCAATGTCAAACACATTCAAAATGCATAAGTTAGATTCAGAATCTTCAGAAGAACTATTTTCATGCAAATCACACTCATTCACGCACTTAACATATGTTCATGAACACCCAATTTCTTTTTACCACGAACTCTAGCAAAATGTCCCAAAACTCCGCAATTTGAACATTTCTGATTGCGAGCAGGACATTTTTTATCATTAGCCAAATGAAACTTACTGCTGCATCTAAAACAAACTCTCTTGTCTTTTACGAACATATCTTGTCTATCTTTGCGTAAAAATCCACTAGCCCTACTATAGACTTTGTTGCCTTTCTTCATAAAATGAATGGAAGTGTTATCATCCAGTTTTGAAAAAAGCTTATCCTCGTTGCGTAATACAGCTTTGGCACATCTTCCTGTTAATTCTGCAGTCTTAACCATTTCAATGACCTCCTGTAACAGTGCTTCTCCTCTTGTCCATAGCTTTTCTTGTATATGAGGGTTCTCTGTGTGCATTATCACTTGGTCTCTGATCAAATCATCATGTAAATTTTCAAATTTGCAAGAAAGTGCCAAATTTTTAAGTGTTGCCACAAAGTCTTCCACAGATTCTTCCTGTTGTTGCTTCCTATGGAAAAATGTGTAATGATCCACAGCTACACACACCGAGGGTTTAAAATACTCAGTAAGATTTTCAAGAGTGTGACTATAAACGTCACCTTGATCTGGCGATCTAGTTTTTTTATGTATACTGTTATACATTTTTAAACCTTTTGCACCAAAGCAATGCAATAATATTTTCTTTTTCTTCTCCTGTGTGAGCTCTTCCTCATACTCAAATGTAGAAATATAATACTCAAAATATTCTCTCCACTCTTCCCATTTAAGTAGAGGTTCTCCATCCTTAGGCATAAAAGGTTCCGGTGCAGAAATATTCCAAATGTTTCCAGAAGCCATAGTTATAAAAACAAACTGAAGGAAAGTCCTGAAGTGTAAATTATTTTCAGATGTGAATTGTTTTACTTGCTGTTTTTTTTTGTCCTTATTTTTTATTTTATTTTTATACAGCCAAACAACAAAAAATATGAGTATTTTTCCGTTCCCAACCAATGTTGTATTGTCTATTAATGTATTTATTGTAGTTGATGGAATATTACCGATCCAGACACATAAAACAAAAGTTTAAGCTCTTGTAAAGAACACCTTCAAAAGAATATACCGAAATTCAAACACGTTTAATTGTCCGATAGTGAAAAGTCCTGCGCGCTCACCACAGCGCGTGCATACCAGGACGCTAGATGTTCATACAGGAAAACAATGTTGTGCACGAGAAGCAGTGTGTGGTAATAGTTCTGCATGCTCATCTCAGCGCGTGCATACCAGGCTGCTAGACGTTCATACGACGTTCAAAACAACAGAGCGTGCGAGAAGCAGTGCGCATGCCAAACTGCCTTGTTAGAAATGTCCTCACCGATGGGAGAATGCACGTTGTACGACGGTAAAAAACCTAAATAAAACAAAACTACGAGTATCCGTAAGTGGACACTGCGCTCACCATTATCAAGCACAGCAGCAGCCAGCCGAAAGAATTAATGTCCTGACGCTGATCCAGGCAGACGCATGGAAACTCCCAAATGGAGGCACGTGGGTCCGTGGTCGGGGTCACTCGTCACCAAAATTGTTAAGAAGACACAATCCGGTAAGTTCCAAGGCGATTTTATTCCTTAAAGAAACGACCCCGACATAACAAGCGGAACAGCGCTCCTTGAACATCCGACTCGCAACAAGAACAACCATCTCTGACCAGAACCTCGAATCCCTTCTCCCCCCGTTGCTATGCTCGAACGCAGTGACACGATGAGGGCTAAATGCCAGTGTCACTGAGCACGAGCATCACAACAGGTTTTAAGCACAGCAGTTTTCTAATTTTTCTACAAAACCACATACCATGAGTATGTCTATAATCCCCAATGCAATTTTGGCCTCCAGATTTTTTGTGGAAAAATTTTATGATGGCTTAAGTGAAAAGTGCCCCAAACACCTCAAAATAGTCCTCAGCAATGGGAAGAGTGGAAGCTTCATCACGTAGGGATTTAAGAATGATAATTTCCCTGATTTAGAGTTTGTCAAATTGGTACTCCATCACAAACATGATGGACATTCAATTTTCCTTATTATAACTACATTAGTACTTAATGTACTTGTAATAAAGCAGATGGAATATCCACCCCGTGGATGACTAAGTACCCATCCACAAAACTCTAAATCAGGCCCATTGTTTCTAGTGTTCCTCAAGGGTTAAGCTGGCCTTTGGGAACATCAATTTAATCCACCTGTGAGAATGTATAGGGAAGAGATGTGTCTGGAGAAGCTGGAAGGTAAATAGGGATACAAGGCTGGAAAATCATTTTCTTTTAGAGTGGATCAACATGGGGCTAGTGTGTAGATAGTATAAGAGTTCTCTGTAGTGGCGTGAGGAGTGTATGGGAGTGTTGTGTAGCCATTTTAGTTATAGCTCCATGCACGTTAGTTTAATACACTTGGCTGCTGTGCACTATGACCTAGATATATTTTATTCAGCTTTGCATTATTATTTTTACAATAACCAGTTTTATGGTCTTATTTTAATTTCTTCTATCTAACTGTTTTGCTTAGCCCAGCACTGTGTTCTCAAACAAGACAATCTTGATCACTTTGTGCTTCAGTCAAGGCTACAGTTTGGTACATTGCCGGTGAACGTGGTAGAAGTTTAGTCTCCAACATTCGTAGAAAATACACATCCTTACGTAGGGACATTTTCTTAGAACATTAGCTGTGTTATTATAAAAGCACTTTCTAGTCCCATTACACGTCAAGAGGGAGATTCCAGCCAGGGAACCACAACTGTATGCTGAATGCTTTGCAGCAGATGCTAATGCAGACTACAGGCCTTTGCTCAGGTCTGAGGGTCGATGTCCTCCCGGGGGAACCTGAAGGGCAGGATTAGAGTTTAACATGCTGTGCTCAAATTAGGACTCAGATAGAAAATAGTCCATCGAGTCTAGTGGCAATATGATAGCGTTATTCTTATGCTTCAGTCTCATCGTCACCATTTTGATATTGTCATGTTGTGTTGTTCTAGTTATTGCAGCTCACGCTTTGCTATCTAAAATGCAGTTGTTTTATATTGTCTTTAACACTTATACTGCCTTTATTGTCATTTATATATGAGACCGAATTGTGGATGAGAGAACCGTATGCGACCTGAGCGACCACAACTTCCCTTAGAAGTATGATATGTCACTCGCTCGGCTGCCCAATCATCTCTACCTTTTGGGAGAGACGAGCCACTGCTAGTTAGCAGGAGCAAAACCCAGATTTAGAGCGACAAGTGTCACCCACTGTGGGTCAGACTCAGTCTCCCAGCCCGTGGACGATCTTGCTGCTAAAAATCCAGTAGTCTCATTAGAATAATGAGAGCCTACGCGACATGGTGCCGCCAACGTTTGGTCAGGCTCAAATGTTTGGGTCCTCCAGAGTATCTCTGTCTCATTATATATAATGACACCTCAATGCCGTATGCGGAGACGTCCGTGGTGCTGAGGATTTCCACCAGAGCTGTGTAGGTAATCCTACTACAACTGGCCATTGTTCAAGCTTGAACCTCAAAAGGAAACCCCATTTTGGTGTGCCTTCTCTGAGCTAATAGTGTTACTATCATGGCGAATCCCCAACAAGTATAAATAGCTGTTAACATGAGACAACCTCTTACAGCACACTTACTAGCAAATGGCCTAACTGCCCAAGGCGGTCCAGTCACATTTGTGGTGGACGCCCATGCAGCTTATAGAACAGAACTTTTTAACTCTTGGGTCACATTTCCAACAGTTAATGGGAACACTAATACATTTCATCAATATACACCTGCTAGAAGCCTGGACAATACAGATCGTACGCATATTTAGAGATACCTCTATCTTATCAAGAACATAATAATTGGCTTGATGGCGCCCTACCCCATACAATATTACCAGTAAGGTTAGGTCCACTAATCAATGATGGTCCTACCTGGCCTTTGTTGGCCACCTATACACCACATCCTGCAGTTGGAAATTCAGCAGTAGCTGAGGTTCGTCGCTTATACATTGAATTAATAGCAATATATAGACGATTAGTACAATTTGTGATGCAAACATTAAATACAAACCCAGCACGTGCTGCTCCAGCACATCCACATGCAGTAATGCCAGGTATAAACCCTACGACTGTACATTCGATTATGGGTAAAGTACCCGCCAAACGAGAGGAAACTCCGTTCTGGTTAGCACAGAAAATTAATACGCTGGAGGCAGTATTTTCCCATACGGGACTTCAGGATAAACACAGAATATTAACGATGTGCTTGCCTTTTGGGATGGTCCCTACAGTAGAAAACTGTAATACATGGGGCACGGTATTTGCCGCGCTCTACGGAACCGCACACGGTACACCGACACTTGCCAATTTACCGGAAGTGCTGAAACAAATTCAAGATGAATATGGGGCTACCCCGGACCTAGATTTGGGGATGCAATTGATGGGCAATTTTGCCGCAGTGTCCTCAATCATTTTAAGTAACCTTAAAGGGGAAGCAGTCGCACTTGCAGTGCGCATGTGGCTTCGTGACGTTCCGCAACAAGATCCAGAACGAGAGCTGCCTAAAATAATAGCAGAGACCTATTCAAGTATTGGTTGGATA